>NC_047144.1:5067956-5393511 GCF_009829125.3 Periophthalmus magnuspinnatus
GAAGTATCTAAACTTACTGCTCAAAACAAGAATACACATTCAAACCATTCAAATGGTTTGCATCTGAGCATAACAAGTGACTTAAGTTGTAACATGGAACAAAAGATTACTTTTTAAATGTTTCTCCTTTCTGTATTTTTTTTTATTAATGAATCAGCAGTGGTGACCAAAATTGCCTCACAATAAATGATTCATAATGTATACAGACACAGCTCTGACGTATGTACATAGGTGTTCTGAAGAGTGGCAGTGATGGAACCTTAGAAAACAAAGAAGAACCTTAGACGACAAAGAAGAGTGGCTATAGTGTGGAATGGTCCATGAGGATAAATGGGATTTATAAGCCTTATATTCATAAAAAGTTGTTTGTAAACTTGTACAGAAACTGATGCTAATGGAGACACTTTAATGACCTTGGCACATTAAAATGAAAATCTATGGTCAAACTGAATTTTCTCAAATCTGGCTTTGTCACAGACATTCATGGTTATTCTGTGTTTGTTAGGAATATACACTTTACTCATTCAACAAATAGAGACTCAATACTCAGCAGGTGAGAGAACCACTGCAATAACTTTTGTAGCAGTATTTCTAAATGCTGTACAGGCGATGCTGCTGATACTGCATGATGTTGATTAACAGAGATAAAACTAAACCAGGTGAATAATGTGAGATGATTACTCACCGTATATGGCCTCAGAAACAAATTACTTTGACATATCCTGTACTAAATCTATATGTGACATTACATTGTATACAGTTTAATCTACAGGGATTTTGTTGGTCAATATTAAGTAACAGTTAAAGTGATACATTTTAAATGTTCTAAAGAACATGCACAGAGTCAGGCTGAGTCAGCTCTGCACATGTTGTAAGTCACCACAGGGCGGTGTTACTTAATAGAGTGTGTGTGTGTATTACAATGTCCTCATTGGCTGTGCTGAGTTGCTGTGGTTCCTGTTTTGGATCACATGTGTTTTACCTGTCCCCTCTTAGCTTTCTGCCTTGTGTCAGGCCAGAGAGGGGCTGCTGTGCCTCAGTCTGGGTGTGCGTGCGGCGAGCAGGAGCAGGACCCCTGTGAGCAGTTCCAAGCTATAGGAGAGCCAGGCCAGAGCCAGAGACCATCCAAAGGACGTGCGTATATAGGACAGACCCTCCTGCCCCACCAGCCTCTCTGTCTCTACCAGCGCCTGGTATGAGTACACTATGTACAAGATCACTCCACTCAGTGTCAGCAAGCCTGCATAGATGCAAGAGAAACAAACAATCTTAAGTGATAAATAACTACAAAAACTACTGTAATACTATAAAACTAAATACTAATAGACATAACTGTACACAGTAATCATAATTAGTCTTTTCAATCTTTGAGGCTGGTGTTTTGACAGACTGTCTAACATTAAATGGTAGAGTCCTTTAAAAGTCTCGGACACTGATCCAGATCTCATCTCGGAAAATGACAAACAAAATCAACTGTCCACATAACCTCTTTAGCCTCTTTAGATCGGCTGCATGTCTGTAATGAAAAGAATTTCCCCTTGGGAATGAATAAAAGTTATTCCAATTTAATGAAGATTCAATTGGTGAAGATGTTTATTGATGAATGCAATAGATTCCAGCGTGCAGAGGAGCATAGAATCCCATCAGCGTTTGTAAAGATAACTGTTCATTATTTGCGTTTACAAGAAAATCTGTTAGTTTAAAATGAGAATGATGTTGCTTAAATGTGCTGCTGTAGCAATAACATTGCGGAAATATTCACAGGCAGGATCTTCTTATTAAAAAGCCATTACTAGAAAAATTTCACATTGGAAGAGACTGGAAGAGACTGACGCATATTACGACATGACATCCATCAGAGAATTCACAAAAACACAATAACCCACACTCCACTCAGCAGCTACATACAGTTGCCATTGGTAACCTTTTAATTTTGATGTCTTGCCCTGAGTTTCAAGTGGTGCTCAGAGGCAGCTGTGACGGAACTAATAATCATTTTGTTATGATCTCACCCCTGGGTGAGTATAGTACATGTGGCCAATTGGTGTTATTGGATGTATTGGTTCTAACAACATAGATTTAATAATAGCAACGAGTCACTATTCATACAACAACATCGACAAACATGGCAACAACAGTAGCTAACAAACCAGTGTACACTTTACACTGACCTCAAGCTCTGATAAATAGGTTAAATTATCTGACCTAAAATGTAATTTCTGTCAGGTTTTTTGAATTCTTAAAGATGATTTGCAGTGGCAGTGAGAAAAAAAATTGACAAAAAATTTGACAATAATTAAAGCCAAACAAACAACACTTGAGGAAAAGAACAAAACTCATGCGGAGTTGGCAGTGAATAAGAAGCTGGACAGTCAACAAGTTCACAAGATGACAATCTAATTCATTGCCTTCATCCTACTGCACACATTACCATGTGCTGTCCATTAGAGGAAGGCCAAAAAGAGTCAGTTCAGTGGTGTTTATTAATCACCAGGAGGTCATAAGGCACATGCCTTATTTCATTACCACAGACACTTACACTTGTTATTTTAACTGTCTGTGGAAGTATGTATAACAGCTGTCCTCCAAATGTATTTAGAGCATGCTCATGATTCCAGGTTTGTCTCAAAAGCAAAACTGACAAGTAGAGGATATAGCTATATTTTAGACGAGACGTGACACTGATAACTGAGTTTGCCCATTCCCTTCATTTAGATAAACAGGTTAAGTGTACCTTTTCTCTGCTGTTGAACTGTTAATTTAGTTAGATTTATGACAAGATCACAGTCTTGTAAGTCAAGTCTTGTTTTTGCTGCTAATGCAGTTTGGGAACAATGAACCTAGTGTCAGGTGGGATTAGGAAATGTTCTGTCCATTCGGGAGACTAAAATGGAACTGTTTAAACTGCATGTTTGTTCTCCCACATCAAGAATTTAGTCAGGCCTGATAAGTTTTTGAAGTAATAAACTTTGAGTAATATAGCTCAAAGTAATATTTGAAGTAATATTGCTGCAAGATGCATAATTCAATTATCAGGGGTTTGAGCAAAATAAGTAGTGTGACCCTCTTAAATGGTGTGAGCCGGCCAGGATTGAACCCCAACATTAGTCTATATACACACCTACTCACAGCTCAACATAGCAAATATAGTAATCTTACTAAAATGTGATATTCCTGTACAATAACTGTGTGTTTGCAGAGTACGAAAGATAAATGTGGCGGAAGCAATTTGACTTCTTGCTTGTTCCTCACATCAAACCAATAATAACTCTCACTTTTCATCTGATGCGCACGGAATGAAGCTTTGCGGTGGTGATCGGTGAAGCATACTCAACACACATAAAAACCAATACACCTACACACAGCACCTTCATGCATACTTACCCAATATGGCCCAATCTTACAGCCAATCAACCCTGCCTAGTGATAAAACGCATTCTGTTTGGACTCAGGAGGTTGATTGGGGAGTGAGGTCAGCTGCATAGCCTCCGTCCCATTAAATCTGCCAAGGCCAATGCTACATACCCTATACTGTATATGTCATCAAGTGTAAAATTGAGCATTAAAGCATTTATTAAGTGGAAAAACCTTGATTATTAGCCCTATACCTTGTGAAATGTCTTACTGCTTTACATTTTTGCATAATGCATTTTTCTAATTCTATTAATAATCATGTCCATTGCATTTCTGATGTCACTAATACATATGTGTGAAGAAGACCCTTTGTACAGTTCCATATGCGCAAGAAATTAGCGTCTGAGTGTACCCAGGCTTTTTCATCCTCATCTGTGCCACCTAGTAATGGACCCGGCTTAATTTAATACTGATTGAGGCGAGGAAAGGGATTCGGGGAGTCGTTTCTTTCCCCTACTCCTGTTTATTTGTTCATTCGATTTTTATTAACACAATACATCAAAATATTTTCACCAGTTTCTTAGTTTGCTTATTGCACACAGAGAAAAAAAAAGTGGATATGTGGTATTTTCTATCATGCTATACAATAATTTGCATCTATGTCTATGCGTTTTATCACTATTTGGTTTGTATATTAATATTTGTGCGCAATAACCGGCTCATCGTTGCCAATTACGCCACCTCTGAGTGCAGAGTGACCGCATGACAAGTTTGGGTAATGGATGTGCAAATGAATTGAGACTTACTGCAGATGAAAAAGTAGGATGCCGTCCCAGTGAGAAGGATGGGGCTACGGGCCAGGGAGCTGACCAATCCACAGATGCCCCCGAGCAGCAACAGAACCAGGCTGAGAGGCAGGAGCACCACGATGGCGCTGTGCATCTCTGTGTGCGGAGAACATATGGGTTATGGGGCAGCTGCGGAGTTATGTCTGTCTTGATAATTCAACTTAATTAGTGTCATAACCAGTGGAGAGAACAGTTGCAACACAAATTAACAACAAGATGAAACTCACTAAGCATCTGCAGTTCCGCTTCAGAAAACTTGGAATAGTCTGTGTTGAAAGAGTCGATGGAGTCCGTGTGCGTTTTACCACCTGACGAAAAAATAGAGAAAATAGTCATTATTTGAATTTTTTAAAAGACAGAAGTGAAGTGGTACCTTCGTTGATGCTCCAAAGCCCAGAGTGGGAGCTCATGTCCTCCAAGTCGCTCGTGTTGACTTGATTCATCTCAATAATGTACCAATAGTCGGTTCCAAGGGCCGTGGCTAAGAATGTGAAACTCAGAACCCCGCAGACACCGGCAGCAATTACCAAATAACCAAAGGGTACCTTCATAATTGACGTGTGCGCAGTTCTTCACGCGTAACGGTCTGTATCCCTTGTGCGTAATTGGCAATCCGTGTGTCTGCCGCTCCAGGTGGGTAAAACGAAAAATAAAGAAACATAAAGGTAATGCGTACGTTGAGATTTCTGAAAAGGGTTCATATGTAAAGGACAGACTCTTCTATAGTGAATAAATGGGAGATGCCACGCGGATGAGAGCACTCTGACTGAACTCTGATTTGGGGAGGAGGGACTTGCATTCGGAAGGCGCGTACTTTTACGCACAAGGATACATTTCTCGCCTAGTGACATGCGGGTATAAACTGACTAAACAGCAGTTGATTATAACAAAGTAAGGTTTCAAAATTGTTTGTCAATGCAGTGGCTCTTAATTAATGATTCACAAATATTTTAAACTATGTAACTTTTCTCGGAGAGGGTCTGCCACCTTCATGTTTTGCATGAGATTGCTCCACGGTGCATTTCTTCTTTTCTTTATTGCCAAAGGATTTTGAAATCCCTAACCTGTAACTTGGACTATTGGCATCATGTGCATCGTCTCCAAAGATAGATTAGTTTAATGTCATGTTGTGGTACACCCCAGATCAAGAAATCTCTGGGGTTTGACAGTAGGCCCTCCACCAGAAAGTTATAGTGCCACTTTAATTATTAAAAATGTTTTGGCCTGCATAGATATTGCCCTAATATTAGGACCCATACAACCAGTATTTTTGTAATCATATGTAACGACTTTAAACAAAAGTTAAATGCAGTAATGTACCAAGAATTGGCTTTCATTTCACATGTGTTTGCAAAAAGAATAAGACCCATATATACATAGTATGTTAACTGTTTGACTTTGTTCTATTTTGAACCAAGACTTTCACAGGCTGTAGAAAATAGGAAATACTTATTTGTAAAATATTTAATGCAAAAAGGACAGAAAAAGTCAGACATATTTAAAGACATGGATAAAAATACATTCACACATTAAAACATTAAAACAAGCATCAGACACTAGTGTTCTACAGCAGGTCACTCTTCATCCATAGCTGTCTTGATGATATCGGCTCTCCGCTTTTTGGAAGCTTCCTCAAACTTGTTGATGGCCTCATTGCAGGTTTTGCTCTGTGACAGAAAGACATCAGTAACATGGAACTTGGTTTAGTGCATTAAAGTTAATCAGATTGCATACAATAATAATCTTGCGCCTCTCCCTCTGAAGCTTGAAAAATTCCTCTACTGTAAGGTCTTCAATTTTCTTCTTCAAGGAGATGAAGTAGCAGGAAGGTGAATGAGATTTATGCTCTTTTCTGTAAGACAAAAATTGAAATCCTTTAAATAAATGCTGCACTTTTTTATTGCTATATAACAGCAAGTGTCAGTGAATTAAGCCAATGCCGATTGTTTTGGGATGCACATTGTACAGCGACATAAATTGGCATTAGCTGCAACAATATTAAAAGTACTTCACCCACCTTGCCTAGTACGAATGTGGTGTGTGCATGAGTGATGGCTGGAGGGGCCGACAGCGCAGATTAGCAGCCTCGCTTCTGTCAGTATACCCTAGGGCAGCTGTGGCTACATTAGTTGCTTATCGCCACCAAATGTGGAATCAATGAATAATGACTACAGCCTTTGAGAGGCTTTGACAAGCCTGTAAAGCGCATTACAAGTGCAAGGCAGTATATTACAAAATGAGCCAGAAAACAGTCCTTTCATGAAGGACTGTTTATTACAAACAAAAGGGTCAGTATAATTTTGTGCGAACGCCAAGTCAAGCAGTTTGCATCCTTAACTGCTGCATTCTTTTACCATTTGCCATCTGCCCACTGGTCATAGAATAGTTTGTGTAGCGACAAACTCCAATTCCCCAATATTCATAACGATTGTCTTCCTTACTCTGGGTCATCCTCTGGCTCCCATCCCTCGAGTTCTTTGAGGCAGAAGAAGCACATAGCAATGTCTGGGCTATTTTCTGAAGGAGTGTGGATGAAACCTGCGTTTGCCATCTGAAAAAAAAAATAATAATAAAATTTTCATTTCATCGTTGTAGAAGATGAAGCATGCCAAGGCACAACATTGTTTTGCGTTTGAATGTTACAAACCAGATGTAAGTAAATATGACTAATAAAACTAAGTACAGTTGAGGTCTCTTTCATATGCGGACGGGTTACGTTAATACTGATTTAGCTAGCTGACAAATCGTTACACAAGTTAAATACTTCTTACACTCTCTGGGGTGCACGCACAATCCTCGTCGAAAGGCCATCCTTCAAAAGTTTTCAACCGGTTTTCATAAAAGTACATCTTAAGGTCTTCGTCACTGCGGATATCCATTGTATTGCTGTTGTATTTTTGGCCGATAATCGTGTTTACGTTTAGCTTTTTCGCTATGCTACACGGCGTTTTTAAATTTCTGTGGACACTTTCTTTGACTGCTCTGATTGGACAAAATGTCTTCTTCGTGTACAACTATGTGAGTTCATCTGTGTGTGCGCCCTCCAGTGACACCAAGCTAAAACTGCCAGTATTATTGTATTTTTGTATTGTATTTTTTATTTACATTTTTTCGAGTACTCTCTTTTTAACCAATACATAAGAGAAATCATGTCTCTCCGGTTAATCAATGATATTTTTTTTTATCGTGCGTGTGAGACGCCTTGAATCATGGGAAATGTAGTCCGTACGATTATTGGTCCGGAAGAGGCGCGGAAGTTTTCGTGCCATGCTGCGGTGTCAACAATCAGCATTGGCTTAACTGTGTGCATTTTAACTTGTTCTTTTCACGCGTGAAAGTGTCTACTTAATGTTTCGTGATTGTCATGTCGGGACGATGTGTTGTTGAGACTTTGGCGGAGTTTGGCTTTTGGGCAACACCGAACACATCAGGCATTACGCAGGACTCTAGAGGGCATGCGTTTATCTACACTGGAACTGAGGAGGTCTATATATTTAACCTAAAAGATAAGAAACTCACGGTAAATTGCAATTAACAGTATAACAGTCGTTTCTATCATATCTGTGAATTGTAATGTAACAACTAGAAATGTATTTTGTAGGGCATCTTGCAGTTTCCCACTTCAGTTAATGACTTGATTCAGAGCGAGGACAAGCAGCATCTCTTTGTGGCTTGCAGGAGTGCAGTTTATGGCATCAAATTACCTCATGAGCTGTTCAGGTATGTATAAAGTATATACAAACTTGTTTAGAAATCCTGTAATCTTTTAATATTTTCTATCATCTACACAGATTATCCCCCATTGACTCTTCAAGCCCAACTGAGCTCAAAATAACTTCAGATCACCTTGTTACAAGACAAGAGGGAGTGTTATGTCTTCTTACAGTTGGGTCAGCACTGGTGACCCTATCCCGAAGAGACACATCCTGGTTTTTCACTGTGAACAAACCAAGAGAGAAACCTGGTGTCCTTGAAATGCTTAGTTCATTTAGTATACCGGCAGTTTCAGATAGAACAGATGAGAGAAGACCTGTGATGGAGTGTGTACATTTGAGCGATTCATCAGCCTTATCAGAAAGCCACTTGGAGCCTACACTTTTCAAACTTTTATTTGGCATCGACTCCGCCCTCATCAAATCTCCAGTTATTTTATGTGGCCTCCCAGATGGACGTTTGTGCTCTCTGTCTCTGCGTCTCCCAGGAATTCGAATCATTCACAGCCTAGAAGAGCCGGTGGTATTTATTGGAGAATCTGTCGTCATGGAAACGGAACCACCGTGCGCTCAGAGCTTAATGGCTGTGGGTGAACATGGCAGAGTGGTGGTCATAAAGACATGTGAAGGAGCCACAGAGGAGGACACCAGACAAGTTAGTTTCACCGAAGGTTGTGTGCCGGGAAAGGTTATGTCAGCCTGTGTGGATAAGAGATGTCTGTATCTAAGCACTGGTTCTGATCTGCTGTCAATCAACCTGGCAGAGGAGTCAACTGGGAAAAGTGGTCAAGAATTGATTGAGGAGAGAGCAAGGATGAACAACAATAGCCTTCCGAGTCCCACCAGTTTGAATGTGTGTAGAGTCATTGCTTTTACAAAACCTACATGCAAAACTGCAGGTAATGCATTCAAAATGAAGCAGTTGTGGAATAGTGGAAGGACAACTGATTCTTTAATTTTACATCACAGAAAGAAAGGTGTTAAATTGGCAAAATGATTCTGCTTTTTTTTTTTTTTTGAAAAACAGTGATTGACTTTTAAATGATGTGATTATAACTTGATTAATAACACATTAACCAAAATAGCGCCCATTTTGTTCATATATTGTTCCAAACATAAGAACATCTTTCCTAATTGAGTGGAGGGATGCTGTCTCTTTTTCTTCCATCCATTCATTTTCTTCCGCTTACCCGGGGCTGGGTCACAGGGGCAGCAGTCTAAGCAAGGACTCCCAGGTTTCCCTCACCCCAGAAATGTCCTCCAGCTCCTCCGGTGGCACCCCAAGGCGTTCCCAGGCCAGCCGAGAGACATAGTCCCCCCAGTATGTCCTGGGTCTTCCCCAGGGCCTTCTCCCGGGGGGACATGCCGGAACACCTCCCTAGGGAGGCATCCAGGAGAATTTCAGAACAGATGCCCAAGCCATCTCAGGTGTCTGCTCTCGACGTGGAGGAGCAGCGGCTCTACTCTGAGCTTCCCCTGTGTGACAGCTCCTCACCTTATTTCCAAGGGAGCACCCAGCCCCCCTGTGGAGGAACCTAATTTCTTTCACTTGTATCTGTGATCTTGTCCTTTTGATCATTACCCAAAGCTCATGATGATAGGTGAGGGTAGGAACGTAGACTGACTGGTAAATCGAGAGCTTTGCCTTTCGACTCATCTCCTTCTTTACAGTCCGATACAGTGACCGCATCACTGCAGATGCTGCACCAATCTGCCTGTCAATCTCACGCTACATCCTTCCCTCACTCGAGAACAAGACCCCGAGACCCTTGAACTCCTTCACTTGAGGCAGGGACTCTCCACTCACCTGGAGAGGGCAAGCCACCTTTTTCCGGTCGAACCATGACCGTCATTCCAGCCGCTTCACACTCGGTTGCAAACCGTCTCAGTACCCGCTGCAGGTCCTGGCACAATGAAGCCATCAGGACATCATCATCTGCAAACAGCAGAGATGAGATCCTGTGGTTCCCAAACCGGACCCCCCCCTCCGGACCCTGGCTGTGTCTAGAAATTCTGTCCATAAATATAATGAACACAACCGGTGACAAAGCCCTGGTGGAGTCCAACATGTATTGGGTCTCTTTTTCTTTCAATGGGAGAATTTCTCACTTTGAAATCCTCTATTTGAATTTGGTGTTATTGCATTCTATTTTTAATCCACATTTCCAGTGGCACAGCAACCCATGAAAAGCCGTCTTGTAGTTTATCGTGTATTTTTCAAAATCTTTTTCAGGGAAAGTTGAACTGCTCGGTTTGTCTGCCAAAGGGCAACTTCAGAGCATTACACTTCCTGAAAATGGAGGAGATGGAGAATCATCAACACAACAGCAAACACAGGCGGGCCGCAGTGTGAAGGACCTCCTCTCTGCAATTGGTGACATTTGTGAAAGGTATGTAATCATAACAAAAGAATAAGTCAGAATTTGCCATAAACTCTTAAAATGTAGATGTTTTTTTCTTGGTTTATGGTTAATATCTCATAAATATATGGCCAGGTCACATTAAACAATTGCTGCCATAATGTTTAAAGTCTTCTCTTGAAAAATAATTATATATTTTTTTCTTCAACAGAGCATCTAACTTAAAAACTTCCATTAAATCGAAAAACCAGATTCTGCGACACCTAAACCAAGTAGTGAATGTCAGCTTTCTCTTGTTGAATAAAACTGAAGGAACTGTGGAGCAGCCAATCAGATGCCTCGCTACAGCCAAATGGACCAGGTTGCTTCAAAAGGACTCATTACACCTCACATGTATCCTGGAAAACAATAGTCCTTATTTGCTACAAGAAGGCTGGACTCTAAACCTCTCTGTCTATCCTCTGTCAGATTCCTCACAAGAGCAAAACGCATCCACTAATTATTCTTTCCCGTTCTGCAATCTCAATCCGGGACAGACATTTGAAGTGACATTGCCTTTAACTGCAGCAGATGATAAGCTTTTCCCCATAACAATTAGCTGTGTGTTAGTTTTTTCACTTAAGGCTCTGTTTGATGAGAAGCAGTTAGCAAGTCTATTAAAAGGGCAAAATAGTACCATTAGCTTGCCATTAAACACATTGGCAGTGGACTGGTTACACGCACTACAGCTGACAACATCTTTCAGTGAGAAAAATATAGCTATTCACACCAGAGTCAACTCCTCAATGAACAGTGTAGAAAGATTTTTAAAGTCAAAAGGTAAAAGTAAGGTTAAAAAAGCGGACAACAAACCATTTTCAGCTTGTGTAAAGATATCGCTGGATTTGCTTATACATACTCTTGTGTCAAAAAACGCAAATAAGGAGACATCACCAACTCTCTGTGCTACGTTTCTGGATTGGCTGTTGTCTGAGCCGCACAAAGGAGTGACAGGACACCAATGGGAAAGAACACCAAACACTGCTGTGCTTCATGCTCAAGGCCCAAATGGACAGGTGGTTAAACTGATCACAAAGGAGGTGAATTACCGGTATATTTATTTATTTCTAACCTCTATGTATTTAAATTTGTCAAAGTATTGACTTTATTGTAGGTGAATGTTGGAGTTGGAACAGAGACCATGGAAGTTGTGGAGGTCCAGGTTGAGAGTCTTTTTTTGGCTGCAGTGTGTGGATTACACCATGCCATCTTGGACAGGATACAGGTATTTAAAAGTGTTTATGCACTTACCCTTTCAATGAAAATGATGTCACATACACGAAACATAAAACTGAAAGAAGCATTTTAAACTCCAAACTGTTAGCTATAAAAGTAATATACAATTTTTTGTGTATTACCTGTACTTGTATATTACTTGTAATCAAAGTGCATTTTACACATTGTTTGTACAAAAAGCAACAAGGTCAGACAAGATCACCCAATGACAAGGTAGATTGTCTTTAATATGCAAATATATGCATTATCTTATGTTGCGACTTGTGTATATACACCACATCAAAATTGGGACTAAAATTGATCTTTATTCAGAACTAAAACCGGACTTGCCTGGGACTAGAGCCGGACTAGGACAGGACCAAACAAAGTCTACGACAGGTTAAGGATAAGCTTCTTTTTACTGTTCCCATAGGGAAATTTGTCCTTTGCATTTGACTCGTTCTTCAGTGTTGCAGGGGCAACCTGTCAGGAGTAGCCCCTGTAGATCTTGAGCTACGCTTGGTTAGACCTCAAGCCAGGACAAATACTTTAAAAACATGTTGAATATATTATTATTATTATAATATTATTGTGTTTTACAGACTCTGGTGAAGAGGGCACCCAAGACTACTTCTGCTTTGAGAGCAGAAACCTTAGACTTAAGACCAGAATTTCTGCGGGCAGAGGTAATACTTTTATTCCTACCACTGAAACGGCACTATTCAGTTATATTGATATAGCTGCAAATTAAAAAAACATGCTTTAGTGGATTATGAATGTGAGGATGACACAGTGACTAACACTGACATGAAGTAGCTTATAGAGTTCATTTTAAATGTTAATTTTAATAAAGAAGTGTTTTAAAAATTTTTATCATTATTTTAAACATCATTATAAATTGTGACAATCTGGATGTATGCATCCTTTGTATGCATCTGTTTATTTGATTTACATATTAAATAATCCATTCTTATTTCAGTGTTATGTAATATCCCCTTTCAGCGCTTGTTGCAGCAGGTCCAGGACAGTCGTGTCTCTGGGGTGGTTGGTGTGACCGTGTCTTCAGGCCATGTGACACAGTCACTTCTGAAGGTGTACCAGGACCTGCGCCAACATCCTCTGGTCATATTTTAAACCCACAAAGGACTTTGTGACTCTTAAGTGTTGCTCAATGTTATAATGTTTTTATCCTTTAATACCTGACATTTCAGCAAACATAAATGTATGTTGCATTGTAAAACAATAAATGATCAGATGTTGCACTATATAGCAATATTTATCTCTGTTAATATAGGTTTTTATTATAGGTTTTATGATCCAATAAGATCTAGTTTCAGGTGAACATCGACATACAACTTGTGTATGTACATGTTTTTTGAACCACAGGTGCTACCTACACAAAACCTCAGACCTTGCCAATCCTCAGGTGACCTTAGTTTTTGTAGACAAATAAGCAACTACTCCTAACATATATTCTCTATAATGAGGCACATTGATTTGCAATCCAGTAATTACAGTACAATTAATACAATTAAACGATTAAGTACGGAGTATGTTCTTGCACTAAAATTGTTTGCAAAATAAAAAAAGGTATGATTCACTCAGTGCTATAAAAGAACATGCATTTAGCAGTATTAACTATTCCTTTAAGGCTGTAAACATTTTCCTTGAAAACCCTTGAAAGTAACAGGGCAGCTAAGGACTTGTCCCACATGTGAGTAATCCAATTTTTTTGTGATTGTTCACACATCTGATTGTGCAGGTTTTGATATGGAAAGTTATGAAAAATAAGGGAAAACTAATGTGACAAAGACAAAAGTTATTTTAAAGTCTATTGATTAGCTGCCACTGTTTTTTGATGAACAGATATCTTTTGTCCAATAATCAGATTAAATTTTTGGGTTATCTGATTATCCCTGTCATTTTATTTTTACTGGCCATGTATATATACCCATTTTTGACTCCAGGCTGGGAACTGAATAATATCCATCTACTTTCAAGTCTATGATCACCAAGGAACAATGTAAATCTGTAGTTGTAGTGAGACATAGTCCAGCCTCTGCATGGTGGTGATTTAAGTGCAAGTATTGGAACAAGTTTCTATTGTTTCAACCTGTAACTCAAGCATCTTTGTAGCCATAATGGTACTCAGACAGCCACACCACCCTGATGAATGCTTTTAAACGCTGACCTCACTTGTCCTGGTAACTGTGTGCGTCTCAAATGACACCCTATTTCACTGTAGGTTTGACTGGAGCACTGACGAGTGTCATTACACCTGTTGTAAGACATGATCCAGGTGAGAGGAAACAAGATAGTTGTAAGTCACAATGATGCTTTGAAATATTAGACATGGTCATACAGTCTTTATTCTTTGTGTCATGCAAAAGGGTGGAAGATTTATCAAACTCAAGAAATTCACAAATTTTCATTTATAAAATACTGACATTTTAAGTTCATTGTCTTGGCTACTTGGTATATTCTTGTCCTTGATTTTCCCCACAGGAGCATCCAAAAAGCAGTCCTCATGTATGCATGTGTTAACCATTGTTTTTGACTAGTACTCCCACAGGACAGAGTCGTTGAGCGTTAGTCCATCTCCCTTCAGTAGTCCTCCTGGGTCCCCACGCAGGTACTTTCCGTTTTTGCCCCTGATCGCCAGACGCCCACGCTCCAAAAGCTCAATGGAGAAATCCTCAGGGACCTCACCATCGGAGCACACCACAAGAGAGCTGTTAACGTACCAGTACTGACCGGACACACCTGCATGGGATGATTATGTGAGTAATCTGCACTAATCATTTAAGGACACATATTATGTCAAATTGACTTTCAACCATGTTACTGTGGTTCCACATCTTACTTAGTATTTTTGATTCATGGTTGTTTTAATAATCCTGTATTGTCCTACATTTGAGGTTTGTTCTCTTTGTAGAATTCTGCATCCCCTGCATAGTCTTAGGACACCTCTAGTTCATTGCAGAGATTTCTCTGTGGTTACCTATGGCTTCATCCAACTATTACAGAATTTGTCCTTCTTTAACAACATTGTGTGGAAGGATAGTCAGGCTTGAATAGCATATACTAACGTGCAATGTTGAGTATTCAAGTCACCGGGTCCCGGGCTGATGGTAAATAAACTCCTGCCTCTCTTTACAACTCTAGGACTCGTTAGAACAACTCTTATTCCCCTTACATCCCCTACCTCCACCCACTTCTCTGTACGTGCTTGTAAAAATATAAAATCAAGTCATACATGTAGGTTTAAAAAATGTCACGTAGCCATTTTTCTACAGTAAAAACAAGTAACAGAAAATGATTGCTATGGTGAAATGCCTCTATGAAGAGGAGGCAAGTCAATGGACCTCTTTCCATTCTTAAGGCTTTTTAGATAAATATTGCAGTTTATAATGAACAAAATGTAAAATAATGATCTGACCATCATTAAAGCCACAATATGTAACTTTTTAGCCAAAAAATACAAAATTACTAAAAGAAAAATTACTAAATTTCTAAAATAAAAGCAATCTAAAACACATGCGTTCCTAATCTGCTTGTATCTCCACAAACCTGGCCCTTATTTGGTCTTGAGAAGAGCGTCTTCCTGCTTGTTTAAAATGTTCTATGTCTATGTTGGCACTGTCTGGCATAAACCTCTGAAGTATGGTTTTAATTTCTATTTCCATGGAATCATGCAAGTGACACTCCTCCTCCAGAAAGCTACATACTGTACTTTTAAGTTAAGTATACTAAATACCTGAAGAAAAAAAAGCAAACACGTGTCTTCTTTAACATTGCACTTTAATAATTTGCATGTCCCTTACCTTTAATCTGATATGCCCCATTGCTGTGTTGTAGTGTGAAAATGTCATATATAGATCTACTGGCGTCCAGAGTGTTGGAATTCTTATGATGACAGATGAAACCATTTTGTCCTCTTAAGATCAGCATAGGCCGGTTGATCATTTTTATAGACAGAAGTTCATCCTCACCTGACCAATAACAACAACAATGTTAAAACTGAAGACTTGTGACATTGGAAATCCAAAACTTACCCACTGAATCGCTAACAGCAAGCAGCTGGCCATTCTTCTTAGTGCAGACGTATTTTCCATTGCTCGCTTTTAGTGCCACCTTCTGGCCAAGCCACTCCACTGAAAACATTGCATCTGCTGACCTTTATTGGAATCAGAGATGGATTAATACCTCAAAATCTATTTCAATAAAGTAAAAAAAAACAAACAACAACTATAAAATAGGCTGGCAAAACGTAGTAATTTATAAGAAATAATAGAAGATAAACACAATAAACTGAAATATATAAATATATGTATTTTTGTGCTATTACTGCTATCAAAAACCAGAAGTAACTTAAAAGAAGTAAATTACAAATTCATTTCTATAAATTCACAAACTTGTTAATTTTGTTCTAGTAATATTTAAAAATCTGAAGAATGAATTTAAAAAGGATGTGTTTAAAAGTATCTCAGAAAAAAAGAAATGCATTCTATATTTAATATAAAATGAGATATTGCTTGATAAAACTTGGGGTCTATTTTACTCACACAATAGAGTCAGTGCTCTGGATCCCTCCATGAGCCACCAGAGCCCAGTAGTTTCCTTGGCTGGTGCGAAACGTACACTTTTTAGTCTCCTTCTCGATCTCCATCTGAAATGTCTCCATGTCCGTCTCATCTTCCTGGTTCGCTGAAAGACTCACTCCTAGAAAATGCAAAGTATCCTGTCATTAATTATACAGCATTAAACAGTGCTGGACTCAATAATTAACAGGTTTGTTGTTGTGGTGGTGGTATTTTGTAGGGATGTAAAAATTGTGATCATGATACTTATTTGGTGGATACAGTATTTCACAAAACTGCACAGTGGCTACAATTGAGATGCTTATTTAGAGAAAGTAAATATATTTATGGGATGTGCTTGGCATATTCATTATTTTAAGAATTTAATTAGCAGACTGTGCATTTAGAGGATTAACAAAGAAATACTGTTGATAATGTTTTTGGTTTTTTTTGTTTTGTTTTTTTCAATTTAAAAAAAAGATTGTAGCTTATCATGTGCAATATATCTATTATCACTGGTATTGCCGTAGTGTGACATTATTGTATCGTGAGCCGTGTATTTTATCGAATCTTGAGGGACCCAGCTCTATTATTTTGTCTTTGCCAAATGAAACCATCTTGTTATATTTTGGCAAACTCCTCCATCCTGTGCTCCAAACAGACAATAGCGCACTAATGAGGTTGCATATAGTTGCATTTAGCCTGGCCCAGCATGCACAACTTGATAATCACGTCTGATCCACAGATATTTGGTCTTTTTTAAGTGCTTTTGTCTCATACTGTGCTCTTGATCTGCACTTGGCATTGTACTGGTATCTCTAGGGCGATTACATTTTTACTGATTAAATATACAATTCTGGTAATATCTTTTCATTTGTCTTGAGGTTTACAAAAATCTCTAATTATAATGAAAGAACAGGAAGGAAGATAGTGCCAGAGATCTAAATTGGATGCAGCCCACAGTAATCCGCCAGCATAGGAATCCACTACGCACTTTTCTTCTTTTTTGCGAGTTCTTCTTTACATTCCTTCCTTCTGCTGACCCCCGCCCTCCAGGCTCCCAGTGGCTCCACCTCTGGCCCTTCCAATCTGCCCTCTGCACAGCAGGCCTCACATATAATCAGCTTGTGAGTGCTACCCGTCCAATTCTTCAATCCCTCTCAATAAAAGACAGAAAAAAGAAACAGGAAAGAACCTGAGGATTTTGTAGTCACACTTAGCGGGACGTACAGATAATTACCCGCCCCTCTCAGACCTTAAGCTTATGTGGTCATGAATGAGGACTGATAGGGTGAACAGGCCATGGTAACGGTCTATAGGCCACGGCTGTCAGGGGACTTCTGTGAATAAATGAGAGGAGATTTGGTGCTACTATAGAAACTGGTTAACAATACAGTCATGCCATGGGGGGTTGAGTCTGTGGGGAGGGGTGTACAGTCTTGTACAGTAAACTTGAGTATCTATCTGGCAAAATGACACCAATTCTGTATTAAATTTGCTTTTACTTATTAGTTTACTTTCAATAGTTTGAATGTGAATAGGCCTTGTTTGCACTGCTAATAAGTAGTGTTTTGATTATAGAAATAAATCTTCAGTTGCTGTTACTAAAGATCACAATTATTTAGGTCTTAATTTAAATCATTTATATTTGTTACTGCCAAAGTTTTAAGTAGTGAGGAAAATGTGTTATATTATCCTTTAGTTGTAAAGTTTTTTATGTTTTTTTCAAGAAAATGTTTTGTAAATTGGATTGCCTTTTACCCCAGGTTTTCAGGGGCAGAAACGAGCAGCCATCAAATTTTGACATAACAGTTATTAATTGGAATCATAATTGTAATAGCAATTAAATTGTGATCAGTAGCATAGTCCTACCCAAACACTAATAGTGTGTGTTTTTTCCTTTCAAGTTCACATAGGCCTAGTCTTTAAGATCACCTTTATAGTTGCAATGTGCCACCTGCAGCAAACTTGAAATTCATTTCAACAGGCTTATCATGATAAAATAAAGCAATCTCCTCATAGTCGTTCTCTTTGAGTTGCCTCTGCTGCATTTCGGTTAAATTGTCAAAGAAACAAAAGTGTGACAGAGATGTCATGGTAACTAAGCTTGCGGGCTGCTTTAATCACCTCTTTCTCACACCTGATAAACTGGTATCATAAGGTTGTGTGACTAGTTAAAGTATCATTGATCTCCTGTGCATTTGAAGCGCACGTTTGGGTCTCCCTCGTCCTGCTCTTATGCCTGGGGGCTTATCACTCTCATTCTCTCTCATCCCAATTCAATGTCATGCTTTGTCTACCTATTCCACGTGTCCATTTCACACTAATTCAACCCAGAAATGATGTTCAGACAGGGCTCAGCTGGGACCCTGCCGCGGCCTGCTCTGACAGATGAGAGGAGGACGCAGGAAGAGAAAGCACCACATGACAGAAAGAAAGAGATTGGATACGCTGAAACCCAAACCCACAATGTGAAGGATATCAATGGACATGTTGATGACCATCTTTGAAACACAGGTTGGTGAAACACGTGTTATCAGATGTTGTTAGATGTTGTCCCATAATCACAGTTAAGTTAAAGCAGCAGACCTACTGACCAGCTCCACTTTCTGGTGCTGTCCTACCTGCAGCTTGCAAGTGGAGCAGGCCTAACTAATCCATCAACCATGCATGGCTCTGTCATCCATTATTAATGGATAGCTGATGCCACTATCCCCCTGTCCCTCATTTTCTTCCTTTTCTTTCTTTTCACCAATTCCATCACCCCTTCACAACTACAGCTGGTGTTTTTTTCATTAATCTTTTATTCATTTTACGCTCATCTGTTTTTGAGGCTGCCTGCCTCTGCCCATGCATTCATCCTATTTGTACACAATGCTTGTATGTGTGTGCATGTGTGACACCCCATGTGCTTTAATGGAAAGTTTCTGTGTGGGACTATCAGCTCTTTTGCTGTTTCAGGGCAGAGTGCAGCACTTGGGCTTAAGAAAAAAACAGGGAGTTGACGAGAATTGTGATGACAGATCTGGAAGAGCTGCTAACCCTAACAAAAGCGCCTAAGAGACAACGAACATGAAGCAGTGAGTGTCATTGTATCTACCGGTAAACACACTCTCACTCCTGTAACCTTTTACCTGGTTTCTGTCCCTTCCTCTCTATTTTTCTCGTTTTAACCAGCAAAGCAGCTAACTACTAATTTATGAGGACATAGAAGTTTTGGGGTGAAAAAATGTTCACCTGTTTCCGATGTTGTCACATATATCTGTCTTATAGCCCAGCGAAATGCATCCTACAGTCTATCCTCCCTTTTCTCTACTTCCACATTGCCCCTTTATCAAAGCAAGCTAGCCTGTTAGTTCAAAAAGTATGTCAAACGCAAACTCATTTTTTACTTTTCTGTTATCTCAACCTTTTGCATTTCCCTGAGTGCGTTCTCTTGATTTGCAGCACCATTTTGATAGGACTGAAGTCAGTGGGTTAGATTAGGGGACTCGGCGGGGCAGGCGCTTTGGCCCCAGGTGAGAGGCAGCTAGGGTTTCTGAAAGCAGACTCCCCCTAGCCTTCCAGGAACAGGGGCCAACTGCATTAATAATTCATCACACCTCACCTCACCACTCACCGCAGCAGGACAGTACGGTTGTGTGTGGGCGAGTGTGTGGAAGAAAGATAACGCTTTTGTTTGCCCCAAACAAGTGGAGAAAGAGAAAGGGAGAAAGCTGGAGGAAAGAAAGAGGCCGGGTGTGCTCTCTGCGTGTGGTCAGAGCACTAAATGTGTACATTATAGTACATCAGGAAGATTATGTATTTAACTCTGCCTTATCTCTCCGTCCATTCAATTAATCATCTCCCCGAGTTTCCCATCATTTGGTTTGTGCCGGCAGCTCCCAGTGCTAACCAGGAACAATGAGCAAGGACAGATTCTGTTACAGGACCTAGTGCTCCGGTAACTCGATCCTGCCAACAAGAATGTGCAGCCTACAGATGGGTGTCATGGCCAAGTATGCTGACAAGCACTTTAGTGTGGCTGAATTTACCCTAAATCCAGTCTCGTATCAGACCACTAAAGCAAACTACTGACCAACTGAAACTTCTGCAAGCCCTTCCATTTTACAGGGATCACCAACTGCCACGTGGAGATGATCATGTTTTATACTGTCCACTCCAGCTGTACTTTTATTGTCGGCAAGAAATAACTTTGAAGCTGCTGTGTAGCAGGTGTAATCCATCAGCATGCGACTGTGCCACCATGCCTGCATGCCGATCAAATAACGCTCCCCTACAGCTCCATCAAAAGACAGTCGAGTAAATACATAATATAGTATCAACATAGAATTGTTCTGTGGTATATATGATACAAGCAGCTGTTTCCATGAGCCCAGGGGCACTGGCTCAGAATGTTAACAGAATTATCACCAACCACTAAGAGCAACTTGTGAGGAAATTAAGGTGTTTAAGATACCACATTATGATTGATTATGTGATGAAAGTCTGGGCAGTTTTTGTGGACATACACTAGTGTAGTGTACTCATGTGAAACCCTGTTTACTGAATTTGTTAGGCAGTTTTTAATATGTAATATAATCTATAATCGTTTTATTCAAGTTTTCAAGGTCTGCAATATAAGAACTTCCCATGTTTCAGTTGAGATATGGAAAGGCGTTTGATTCTTATCTTGGCTGAGTTTGATGAAAGACCCTCCCCCTCAGTGCGTGATGTCACTTGGATTCACTACATTACCCATAATTACAATGCCCGTGTTATCAGACGGTAATCAGCTGAGAGCAGGCAATTTCTTTGAGCATGTCCACTTTGGTATTGTGCTTCCTGTAAATGGTTAGCTCAGATTTCTTTTGTGGTACACGCTATAGTTCTTTATGCATAAGCCCTCCTGATAGTGGGTGCCATAGTAACTGTAGTAACCCCTATACTTCATTATGTATGTGTGTAGGTCACTTGAATTATCTAAGACTTGGTGTGACCACTCCACCCATTTAACCAAACACTCAAGTTATTTCTTCAGTAATTTTTATTGTCACTGATGTCTTTTTTTTTCCTACCTTGTCTTATAGAGACAAATCGACCGTTGGCGGCTGTCAGAACCACTTGTGGATGGCTCTCCTCCAAGTCGAACAGTTCATCTTTGCCGGGTTTGGAGCAGCGTCCAGACCTCAGCGTACCCGTGGGTCCCATGGGAGATAGGTACTTCCCTTCACAGTCTTTAAAAGCCAGCTTCCCACACTTAAACTCTAATGTGTATGCTGTGCCTCTTCCACTCTGCCTCAAGAGCTTACCATCGTTGCTAAGAAATCGACCGTCGCAGGTTTTAAGGCAGTACTTTCCGTCCATGTAGACCAAGGTCAAGAGTGCTGCCACCCCCCAAGGAATGTTCATATCCACCGCAATCTCCCCATCTTCCATGGAAAGGTGGGCATAGCGTTTGCGTGCTACGGACAGCAAGTTTGCCTGCGGGTGCAAGGCTAAATGCACAGCCCATAGTTCTGTGTCACTGATAAACTGAGCGAAGCCGGACAGGTAGTCGTGAGAGCCCCCAAAGAAACGCAGGTGTGGTTCGGATTGTAGCGCCCAGCGGCCGTCCGACTGGGCCACAATGAGGAAGCGGCAGTCTGAGTTGTGTCCATCGGCCTCGCAGCTCACTTTGCCATCCTTATCTGACGCCAAGTAGCGACCCAGGTGACTGCGCAAGTATACCACCTGAGAGTCCTGGGAGTCCTGCTCCAGAGTCCACACCTGCTTCTTCTTCAGACTGGGCGCTGATGCATTTACCTGTACAAACACAGAAAGGACTGTTTTCACAAATCTCCTACTGTTGACAAGAGAAGGGATGAATTACTTAATGGTGTCTCTAGATTTTAATAGTGTTTAAGCATAGTAATAAGAGGTTTTGGGGGCAATGATATCTAGATTTTATTCAGTCCTTACACAGCATTTTGACAGATTTGTACCCTGGGTAGTGTTCCTGTCACATCCAGCCACATATTTTGTCATGTAGATGATCATGAAGTGCCCTTGGAACAAAATAACAGTATGTGCTGCTTGGGTGACATTTGGATAGCGACTGAATACTGTACACACTTTTTGCCACACAATTGTCTCATACTTTAGGGCATTTCTATTTGATTGTCTCATAGTTTAGGACATTTCTATTTGACACTCTGGGATTAAAATGAAGTGAATAACGACCTTTCCAAATAATTAATGAAATAATTAAATTGTAATCTTCTAGCAAAACTGATAATTAAATGTTATGAAAATTGGTTATTGTGACAGAAACTCGCACAAAAAGAGAGTGGGCTGAGTTAGAACCTCTTCCACTCTTCCAACCTGTTAAGTTCTACATCAAGTGAAATGAGTCTTTTTGTCATGTTGGTTTTTCTTATTAATTGTGTGTTTCCTTTCATTGCCTCTGGATAATAATAATAAAACAAAAACAAAAAAAAACAATTACTCCTAGCCAGTTAGATTAATTTTGTTTATTGCAAACCTTGAAGCCAAAGCTCTCAGCAGTAAGATAGCGACCCTCGTGGTTTATCAGACCAAACTGCAACTTCAGTGGAAGGTTTCCATTTGCAGGCATCTTTACCTATAACAGGGAAAAGAAGATAGATACATCTCCTCTCCTGTTAAATAAGTGAAAAAGAGTTTTTGGTGTTTTTTTTTTTGTTTTTTTTTACAGAGCACTGAGAACCCAACGTAAATCATATTTCGAAAAGCCAAGGTAAGCAGGTGAGGTCATGGAGGATGTGGACATGCACAGATCTTACAGACAGGAAATCAATCCAATAAGGTACAATATATAAAGCACTTTGAATGACCGCAAATCCCCTCCCCCACCTATGGCTTCATTACACGTTTTTCCAGCCACACAGCCTCCTAATTTACTTACTGTGGTTTTGTGGGCTTCCTCTTTGCAGTTTTCTGTGGCTCTAATTCCAAGCTCCCAGATTTAAGAGGCTTCTTTCACCAGGCGTCCTCTTGTAATTCTCTTCTCTCTCTTTCTCTCTCTTACTACTTCTTCTTGCTCTGCTCGCTCCCCTTCCCCACCACCTCTCCTCTCCTTAATCAGGTTGGAGGCAGCAAAGACTCTAGTCGGCCTTGATCTCTCCTCAGTCCAGACTTTTGGGGCTTTCTTTTCCCTGTAGACTAATTTTGTGTGTTGACTGCTTATCTTCACTTCTCCAGCCTTACCTTTTATTCTGTCCCAACTCGCTCACTCACTCTCTTGTCCGGCTTCACTCCATTTCTTGCTTGTTATTGAATGGTAAAAATCATTCCCACACGATATCTTATTATTCTTTTTCCAGAATCAAGCCTGGTGCCCCGTCAGATGACAGTTTGATAAGTGAGCATCTGCATCTGCCCTGCAAATTGCTCAAGTCAACATGAACCACCAAAGCAAACTCTAAAGGTATGTAATCTTAAGCCTCTCCCTGTCGCTTTTTCCTCCCATCGCCTCCTGTCTTTTCTTGTCTTCTTTTTCTAACCCGTCATGTGTATAATCCTGCCTTTCTCCGTTCCTGCCTCTTTCTGCAGCACAGGTAACAATACAAGCCCTACAATGCACACACTTTACCACGGGAGGTAACCGGATCGCTCCCTGCGCCTCTGGGCCAGTTCAGCTCCTCTTACCTGTTTATGCTGCGTCTTGGGTTACATATCTTCTCTGATTGCAAGCTCTCTCTGGGTCAGTCCTAATGGGAAATGTGTCTGCTAGCCCAGGGAGTCCGACTTTTATACACAGCGGAGATGGCAGGTGACTTTAGAGGCAACAATAACAAAGCAATCAACATATGGGGGGGATTGTGTATGTCTGTAATCAAGCCCCACCAATCAGCCTATTATAAGACTTCTTTGGAAGGTAAACAGACGTGTCTCTTCCCGAATCCATCTAATCCTCTCTACCCAATCATTCCAACCTGGCTATTCTACGATGCTACGACCCCCCACACTCCTCCCCTGGCCTTCTGACACACACGCACGCGCATACACAAACATAGAAGGTTGTCGCAGGGTAGAAACATGCACAAGATCACTGACCCAAAGCAACACTTAAGTCAACGGCACACGCGCACACAGCAGGTCAATAAAGGGTCCTGAGGTTCATCGTAAACAGCCAGCCAAAGATTTACTTGACTTGACCCAGACTTGAACTGCCGGACAAACGCTATTAAAAAAATGCCAGACTCAAATGCAGATGGACCTTTTGGATAACTGATGTAATCCTTAAACTGATATTGCTCAGTTGTAATCAAATCAAACTTGCAATTTGAATGGTTGCACAAAATGTTAAGCAAATGTTAAGCTAATATAACATCCTCAGCAGGTCATATGGTCTTTAGACTTGCATGTAGGCTAGTAGTAAATATATGAACTTATTGAAAGATTATTCAGAAAAGGTTGCAAAAAAGCTGATTAAAAATAAAAAAGAACAGAAACTGTATCTGTGTTTTACAGTCCATTCACTTTCAGTGCAGTACTTGAACCTGACGTTTACAGGCATGGTTTAGAACATTTCTGATGGATGCCATAATAACATCTGAATATTGTCAAGTCACTCAAAATTCTCCCACAGTATATCTTGGCTGATAACACATAAACACTAAAACAATTAGAAATCACCTGAACATGCCAAAGATTGTGACATGTATGCATTTAACTGTTCATTTCACAATTTACCATTCCTTTTTCATGAATATTATGAGAAAATATGAATCTGAAAACCACGAAGAACTTCTTTGTTGTTGCCAGTAAGAATAGTCTGTTCTTGCCATTTGTGCCATCCTGGTAAGATAAATGCATAGCATTCAGTGCTATACGAGCATGTAAAAGCGACACACACATACACACACACACAACCAAATAGCAGAGAAGCAAGGACATGCACATTACTCTATAAACAAAAAATCATAACTGTTATGGTTATGATTGCTATTATTTTCATTACTATTATCACTATTACTATAGTTGTCATATGTATCCTATCCCACGCATCATTAGCTTGCTGTTTGCAGACCCCAGGGGCTGCGTCAGTGACTTCATATTCCTGTGCTGCCTCAACCCTGATGCCTGTCCGTAGCCTACCACTTGTTTTAGTCCCCCCTCCCTTATTCTGGGATGGCGACTATGCCAGGTTCACCGTGGCAACCGTGGGATGGTGCTTTAGAAGCCATTACAGCGCTCTCTGATGACACTCAAATAGCTATCATTACACCTCCTCCAAGGAGACACATGGAGGGAGGAGCGAGAGGGGGAATGAATAGGGAGGATGCAAAAGGAAGGGAAAGAAAAGGAAGCAAGGTAGCGAGGAAGGGACAGTGTGAGATAGTAAATGACACAACGCTGGAAGTTTAAGATGTAGTGGCTGTTTGTGGGAAAGGATGGGAAAGAAAAGAAGTGAGTGAAGAAAAGAATGGCCAATTCAAAATGACCGCTTCTAAGTTAACAGCCTCTAGCGTTTTTCTACCCTATTAAGTTCTATTCTGCCATTACTGGGGACTGCGGGGTGCTCCCTCATACCCCACAGTGCCCCACTGCTCTGGGAGCCTCCCCTCCCACACACACTGGCGCACACACACAGATTGGAGGTTGTTTTCTGGCCCATGCTATGTTTTTACCTCAGTTCTTACTTTTGTCTTCTCATCTAGTTGCTTCAATTTAAAGGTTGTGAACTGAATAAATGGTATGTGCCTTTGGGGTTGTGGTTCATCCTTGTTTTTTTAGCACTGCATTTACTTCTTAGACAGTGTTTATGTATTTCTTGTCCAGATCTGTGATTCTCTACCTCTGGGTTGGGACCCAGACTTTAAGCCCCAAAAGCTTCACATAGAGTCCCCAGGGGTTCTTAAAAGAGGTCTAAATGGTTACTGTTCTGTAACATATTATTAACCATAAAACAATTATATCTATCCTTATTTTTTAATATAGCTTGTCAAGTAGTTTTGCTGAAAGAAAAAATATTTTGGTCCACTGATCTATGTCTCTAGTGCTAACATAGTAAATATTCGCTTATTCGCCATAAAAGAATGGACCATCCAAACGCCGCTATGTGCAGTTCTGAAAGCCACCTCTTAGGGGCAGTACTAACCTTCTTGTATAACTCATTTATATGAACACTGCCTATATATTTTTTGGAGGTTCAAAAAAAGCGAGAGAAGATTGATGCTTGGTGTGTCAGTGTTGGTGCCTGTGTGACTGCAGAGCGTAGGAGGGGAGGACTTTAGTGCTATTTAAAATGGCTGCTTTTAATGTCCCGTGCTTTGGAGAAACTGTATGACGCCAACAAACAAGGAAAGTCTTATCAGCTGTAAAGCTTGGGACTAAATTCCAAACGGCGGGCGGGGCATTGTGTTATAATAATTTTCATTTGAGCCTAGATGCCTCTGTGGCTTTCAGAGGAGACGGGCAGAAGCCACTCGGACCCTACACTTTTAGTCCCTGGATGTGTGAATGTGGTTATAGCTCACTGCATGCATGCTCCTCTCATGTGCTTTTAATCCCATAGGTTTCCGTGCATGCTGATTTGATTATGATGAGGGCATTGCAGGGTTTAAAGGCTGCAGCAGGATCTGCGCTGGTCGCCTCGTGGGCTCCAACGTAGTTCAGTGCATTACCATCTCTTTTTCTTTCAATGTCTCTGAAACGACTCTTTGAAACAGTCCGGATTAACTGATGTATCGTGTTTCTAAAAACAAACCGCCTCTGAATCATTTATTAATTCACATTTGACTATTACAGTGCCGTGTGTGATTTATAGGCAGCGCAGCACCTTCCTGTGTGGTAGGAAAGAGTTAATAACAACGGACTAAACGTGATGAGTGAGCGTGAAAAACAACGAGCCAATCGGGATCAAGATTAACACCTTGCTCAAACCTGATTGGCCCACAGCCCGCTCGTTGTCTTTGGGCTCTCACATCCCACGTGGGGCCGCGGAGCTTCATTTGAGCGTCCTTCGGCCAAGACCCGCCTGTTGAGAAGCTGCTGGTTTTATTGGCCCAGCTGCCGCGCGCAGCCCCTCCTCTCTTTCCTCCACTTGTTTTTCCGTCCGCGAGGAAAGGAAATATCCCTCTCGCGAGCTCCGTGGCTCGCGCGGCAGCCGCGTTGCCGCCGCTGCTTCATTTAATGGAGGCGCATGAACACAGAGCTGACATTTCGCACCGTGCGAAGCTTTGAGCGACACAAAACCCAGAGATACGATAAGTACTTATTTAACCCGCATCTAAGACTGTGGACAAGCAGATTTGGTTTCATTGTTTCTGCACCAGGTTCCTCTACACGTTGTGTCGATCTTTGTTTCCTCATTTGTGTGTTGAGTCCCGTTTATAAAGTGTCCCGCCGCTGCGCTCTCTGCACACAGCATGCCTCACCCACCCACACCTCTGACTATGTTTCCACGCACCGTACACTTTCCCAAGGAAAAATAGCCATTCACCACCAGTTTACTGTAGCTTTGTGAAGGACCGTGCGGGCTGTATTTAAGGAGTGCTGAAATGAATAGTTTTGGACATGATTTACTGCTTTTTAGTCTAACATAAGCATTTACCCTTTTTCGCCCAGATTTCTTGTAACAAACAAACAGCGTCATTTATTAGTTTGAGCCATGCCTTAAATGTAAAGAAGAAAAGAAAGAACAGCAGGACCACAATGGTAGTAGCTTATTTTATACTAAAAGTATTTTTTAATGCAAAGCTTACGCCCCGAGCTCTTAAAGTTTACAGCCTCTATTGGCACTGTTAAAATGTTATGGTTGCTTCAGTGAGAAAAAGAGTACACTGGCTACTATCAGAATTTGAAGTGCATGTGTGAGCTACCTCTGTTATGCTCTGCCCTGGCTCCAGTCCTGACAAACATGTCCATCTTTCTGCTGTCCAAGCATTTCATCAATGCTTTTCACAAAAAGCAGCAATAAGATTGTCAAAGATGTTGACCCTAAACACAAAATAAAGTCTGGAAATGGAAAATAATAAAAGCTGTATTTATAATGTTGACAAAACAGAAGATTCAGCCAAGCTTACAATTGTAAGATGTGATTTCTTCATAATCCTAAATCTTCTACTGCTAAAATTTAAATTGAGTTTTTAAATTTAAACAAACAAGCAGATAAAATGCATTATAGAAAGCAAACCCGTGAAAACACAGAAGACCTTAAATTATTTATTTTATTAAATAAAATACATTTGGTGAATTGTTAGAAAATGTAGGCTAAATAAATTATTTAAAAAATGTATGTGTGTGTGTGTGCATATATATATATATATATATATATATATACACACACACACACACATTATATATTTATATATATATATACACATACACATATTTATATATATATACACATACACTATATATATTTATTTATATATATCAAATATTTTGCATGAAATAACTAACAGTACTAATAACCTCCTTAAAATTCTGTAATATTGTGCAACACAATATCTCAGCACTTTTTATTACTCTATATTTACACTTCAAAATATTGAATTTTGATCAATAAAATACTGCTCCAGAGAACATATTTTTACACACACACTTGCATTGAGTTTCCATACTTGTGTGGACATTACAATGACTTGCATTCATTATCTATAGACAACCGTAGCCTTAACCATAATTACGTAACCATAACCTGAACCCTGACCCTTATTTTCTTTAACTCATATCGTCATTTGAAATTATGTTGTTGATCTAATGATGAGGCTTTACCTCATGAGGACCTGATTTTTGTCCCCGTAAGGGAGTTATGTCCACATGAATGGAGTGTGTACAGACTTTAGTCCCTACAATGTGACAAATACCTGCTCACCTCTCTCTCTCACGCGCACACACATACACACGCACACACACACCCCGACACAGACACACACACACACGGGTAAGACTAAAGCAAAGCAGATCCAAATCTTTTTCAAGAGAAAAATGTAAGAGTGACCCAGATTTAACAATCTTTTCAGAATACCCTAAAAAATAAATGTTGATTTTTTTCAGTTTGAATATTTTCGATTTATTGTTCATTTCAAACACATCAGCTTAAAATGCAGTTCATTTGGATCAATAAGAATCAATTGGAAAAATCTCCTTAAACTGATGGCAAAAGACACCAATTATATACTTTCAGTGAAAATAACCTTTAAGATAAACATTAAAGTCTTTTAGTATTTGCATAGTATTTGTGTATGTGTGTTGTTTTAGGTTATGTACCTCACTGGACAGGCACTGCTTGAGTAATTTTTTGTTTTGCAAACTAATGCCAATAATGTTTTGTGTGATTCCGCCTGAGAATGTCCCTAACCCCTCCTTCGCTGAATCGCAGTAATGCTGCTCAGAAAGAAGCCCCTGTTCATTCACTTCATCCCAGAATCCAGATCAGTCAGCTTTTTCTCGCCTCATCCCGTGCCGGCGTCGTGCTGCGGATTTAGCCTGCTTGTGATCCAGCAGCAGCGGGCAGGGCGGCCCTCGCTGTGCGCTGGCTGCAGGAGGGAGCGCGGCCGGCGGGGAAGGGGGATACCCCCCGTGTGTGCTCGCCAATTGTTGTCGTGGCGATGGTGGCTGCAGCGATGGTTGCCAGGGAGATGGCGGTTGCTTGTCTGACCCGTCCCCCTCGTGCTGTCACGGTGTTATTGATGCACGCCGCTGCTCGGCATTGTGGGAGTGAGGGAGGGAGGGCAGAGAGGACAACGGTTAATGAGTTCAGGAGGAAAAGGGACTCTCTCTGCTTCGCTCAGTTTCCCTGTCACCCCTTTCTCTGTCCCCTCCCCCTGAGCCCCCTCTCACACTGCCCCTCTCATTTCTCATGGGTGTCTGTCTTGTGCAACTATGCATTAACAATGTGGGTCTCTCATGATCTATCACAGCAAAACGTTTGCTTTACCGTACACACGGCTAAACACTGGTACATCGACAATGTTCTCAAAAAAGAAGCCTGTTCTCACACCTTTAGTTGAATGGACATAACTGACTCATTGGCGAGCGCTCGCTCCCTCTCACTTCCACACACACAGATGCTGCCCCACTGCTACGCCTGGAGCCAGGAGAGCTCGCAAGATTAATAATGACCCCTGACTCCCCACAGACAGACCCAAATATACACAGTTTGGAGAGAGAGACAGGGCCAAGGTAAAGAGAATGAGGAAATGAACAAGGTGAGTGACTAAAAATACACAGTTTAGACACAAAGACAGGGAAGGATTATACAGTTTAGGAATTAATGGACAGGAGTGGCAGCAGAATAGGAGGCCGAACATGCATTAACACGACAGAGGAGCTAATGTAAGCTCTTAAAATAGTGCTATTTATATTTGTAACACCAGTGCTTTGGTAAAATAATGACCAAAAGAGAGACTGCTTGTAGTTTTGAATTCTTTTTGCATGTTCTGTTTATAACAGACCATTTGATGAGTTAAGATTCGTGAACTATTTGTGCTACAGTTCAGTTCAGCACTGTAGAAATCTCATTAGGTTACCTTACTTCTCTTCAAGGTTAACAATTCTTGCATTGTCCCCAAAGCTAAAAGATTTTAACATTTTTGTGAGATAAAGAGATTGCCCCCAATGGTGAAATCCATTCCTTTCTGAAGTTAACGTTAACCTCTGAAAATAGTCTTCATATTTTGACTATACAGCGTGGAGAAAATGGTGTTCAGCAATAGAATAAAAGTTACTGTTGCCCACCAGTAAAAAATAAATGTAAAGTAAGAATGTAATATGTCACAACAATCAATTATTCACTCATCAAAATTCCAGTTGGTTTATGGCCTGTAACAACATTTACAGTGTATGCCTTGTTATGCGTATATCACACAAACCAGCGGAAAGCATAACTACACACCACTAGCACAATGGAGCTGGTGTGGATTAATGTGTTTGGCTCAACCATTTCATTTATTACTGTCAGCAGCCTTTTGTGATGAGGGCATTTTTCAGGTTGCTAACCATTATTCCCTCTTGGCCTGGGGCTCCTCAGAGGACCATGCGTGTGTGTTTGTGTGTGCAAGCATGCATCGATGTGCGACATACCCATTCTTATGGTTATGGTCATATGCTCCAACCAAGTTTGTTTTGTACTTCGGGGGGCTTGTGAGCTCATTTCGGATTCTACGTTCGACTCCTTGCACATTTGTCAACAGTAGCCTTCTTGGTTTGCTGTTAAAGGGGGTTTAGATATTTAAAAAATAATGCTGAGTTTGCGGTTTAGTACATCTCTGTCACAAGGAAAGGATAAAAAAACAAAGTCCTATCAGCATGCCACTCTTCAGAAGTGATTCTCCTTTGTATTAAAACGTGTTTACACAGTGCCTCGATCATCTACAAATTACATGCACACAGATATAAATACAAACCAGATGTTTTTACTCCTGCTCCCAATAATGGCTGGTGTTTGTTCCATTTTCTCTGAATTGACTCCATGGCCCCAAGACCAAATTAATTCACCATTCTATCTGTGGTTTTGTTTGTGTGTTAAGAAAACTTTGAATCAAAGTCTGTTTTAATCTTAATTTAAGGCAGGTATGGTGACTTCAGCAGAATGGACAAGGGAGATAATTTTACATTTTTTATATTTTTTCACTTATGTAGGTTTTTTCACTTCAGTCACAAATCTTTATTATTTTTATATATTGTTCAATATACCAGCTAATGTAAAAGTACATAGTTACTCTAAAGGGCAATTTTACAAATTAATTTCCTAATGATAAATAAAAATGTAAAAATACAATCATTTGTGTGTCTTAGATCCCCTAACTTTACTTTTACTGTGTGCGCTAGTCCCCATGTTACAGACCAATATCAGTTGAGTTGAAGGACTTGTTGATGTTTTGGTGATTTTATGGAATAAGTCAAAATTCCAAAACACATTTCTCACAAATAACACCAAATTCTTTCACGATGCAATTTAATGGATGCAGGGGGCAGGATTTTAAGTGATTTCAAGCCAAAGCTCAGGTATTGTGATAAGCAAACCTTTACTGCTAATAAAATTCAATCAAAACATTTTGGAAATACAGAGTCAAAAATAACGGTGGATTTTAATCAAACTCTCAACCCTTCTTTGACCCCATACCAAGAGATTCCGCAAGCACCAAAAAGCTGGTATTCAGAACTGCCGTTTAGAAAGGGAGTGTTGACAAGGCAGGCGCACAAAGACGGTTTACGTGATGACTGTACAAGACGTGCCCCGAACTCTGGACACAAGTAAGAGGATATAATGAGCTATCTTCATCTTTGCTTGGAAGTGTCACGACAGTCCACTGGGTCCAACCGATCTTTTGTACATATTTAGCAGTGGAAAAATATGAGACCATTTTGGCGAGCCACATTCTTATTTCAAAGCATTCATGTGGCATACTAAAGAAGTTACTATAACACTGCTGATGGTGTAAGAGAAAACCTTTGGCATTTGGACATTTTAAAACTTTACTCCGTATAGGCAAGGCAAAGCGCAAAACTGACAATTAACATAGGTTTTCATGTCATCCATTACATCTCTCCATCAAACCGTGGAATTAGGAGAAGTCTAATTATTTTTAGTTTATCTTATTCTATATCTAAATTGAGTTCTGAGGCCTTTGTGATTATCAGGACTTAGTGTTTTTGTTCTAATTATCATATCCTGAACAATTTCTTACAATTAATTCAAAATGTAGTGGAATTAGTTAATTTTAGTTTAAGTCTATGGAGGCATGAGTGTGTATGAATACCCAAGAGGAAGTAGTGTATTTGTCACTTTAAAAGAAAAGTCTAAATCCAAACGTCCATGCATACCGTTTCAAATATCTGCATTTATCTGTGAACCAAATTTTGCATTCTGCTGATATGCTAAAAGTGCTCATATCACCGCTGTTGCATCTGTTGGAGGTATGATCTTCTCTTGTCTGAGGAATGCATTATTTAGCCCTTGGATGAACTATCTCTTGTAGCAGTCCAAACACATTCCTCACTTTACTAATGCATTCCTAACATGATAATTATTCACCGCAATGAGTTAATGAGCGCGTTTCGCAACTTTCCAAGGCCTGAGCCGAGTTCGTGCCACTGCTAACAACAACTAGCATGCTGACCGCACACCAGTGTTACTTTCTGGTTCGCGGATGAGAAAAATGCTTTTACAACTGATGCAGACGTCACACAGTGGTTTTACATGTTTTCGTGCCATACCTGCTCATGCCATCCTCCGTGTTGGCGCTCTAGCTAACAACATAAGCGCGCCAACATGTTCAACAACATATTGCTGCATGTAAACATAATGCCCCTCCCTGCTTGCTGCTTTTATCTGAGCTCTTATCGGTTGCCCTGTTAATCTGCTCATCCATCGCTCTGCTTCTGTCTGCGCTCCGCTCTCTCATCCCCAGGCATCTCTCTTCCACTCTTCCCCCTCTTCATTGTCATTTTTCCTCTGCTCCCCTTTTCAACACCTTCACTAGCTTTATTTATTTCTGCCCGCGACTCCATCTGTCTGGCGGTCTGCGTTGGGCCATTCATCCAGCGTCACTTGTGCAGCTGATGTGCTGCGATGGCGGAAGTAAATAAACAAAGCCCGGCCAAGAATCCTAAAAGATCTTGTCTTTGCATGAACCGTGGTAATTCATCACAAACGTATCTTTCAGCATAAGGGCGAAGATTGATGGGTAATTGTAATAAGGAGTCAGGTGATTGGAGAAAGGGAGGGGCCATGCGGAAGAATTATTAAATGTTGCTGCTAGTTTGACATGAGCCGAGGTTGTGATGCAGTCTTTGATGTTTGCGTTATTGACAGATCTTGCTTGACCTTGGATCAAAAAATATGATAGTGGGATGTTTGAGTTTGGAAAACAATAGTGACATCTTAAAGCGTTGCTATTCGATTCATGCTTTATAATTTAGAATCATGTAGTTCTGTGGTAAACGGCATGAAGTAATGTAGATCTGTCTCCACAAAACTCAAATGCTGCTAGCAGAGTGTCCATTGACTGGTGTTGACCAGTTTAAATCAGGCTAAAAACAATAGCTTCAAGCATGTTTTGTGGTGAAGGGGCAATGTCAAGTTCTCCATTTTTATGTTGTCAACAGTACAAGAATTTGCACGAGCACCTGTTATTTGATTTTGAGGATTTGCGTGGATGGCCTCCCTTTTCAGAGAGACCCTTATTATTCAGATTTGTATCATTAACTACACCTCAGATTACCTGTGTTTAGTGCTTTTAGTCACCTGTTGATTCTGTTGAAGTCGCTGATATTGGCCAGCCCTCTGTGTAGTTCTATTGACATTCATTGTAAGGCACAATGTTTTATGTGGCATCATGTACCTACCTACTTTTTTCTGATTGGTTACTCACTGTTTCAATCTTCTGACCTCAAAAAGTTCTGTTAAGGAAGAGGTACCAAATGAACTATGTGAATGTCTTGGAAATGTTAGTATGGCTGCGCTCTCTGCCATTGTCTTAGAATGAACCTAGAACTAAATGACGTAGAAGGAACACAGTGGGGTAGCCTTTGTTTGAATCTACCACAGGAGATACTGAGTTTTGGGCTTTCTGTCATTACTAAATGGTTGTACACACAAATGGACAAAAGCATCTTGATATAATGTTATTTTCATTTCTGAAATTACTTACAACTTCCAGTTATAAAGAATCAGATATAAAGGCTTTGAATTTTTACTTATAACAGATCATAAACTTCCAAACATTTATTTAAAAAAATGTCTAAAAAAGACAGTAACTAAGGCACGCATATAGATGAAAGCATAACACTTCAGTTCTTAATATAGCATAACTAGACAAATTCATAAAAGCTGCAGTGTTGTCGTGAGGAAAACACTACAGCACAGTGATCAAGAAGACACCCAGGCCCTTTTTATTTGGGTTGCAAATATTTTCCACACTGTTAATGCAGGCTCTATCTACATCTCTGATCATGTGCACTGTTTTTATTTTTATTGTACTAACCTATCGCTGAAGAGTTAAAAAAAAAAAAAAAAAAAAAAAAAGATATTTGTAAATGAGTGAAATTCAAACCCCTCCACCCCCTGCAGTCCCGCCCCTGTTCTCCCCCTCCACATTACCAATTAGCTCTGAGGCCATAATGGATGTTGTTTGCCGTGTTTCCCTGTCAGCGGATTGAATTAGCGCCTCGGCTTCTGTGTGTTGCTGTGCCGTATGTGTGTATGTGCGTGAGTGATCATCTTATCGGCTGTTAGTACAGTAATGAAACACAGTTATAAATGGCTGCAATCCTGTTAACAAAACAGCACCTGAGTGCTGCCCGCCAGATAAATCAGAACTGGGCCGTGGCCACGCCGACCCACCGGCTGTTGCTAAGGCGTGCACCACCGGGAGACAATCACTGCATTTGTTCGGGCTCTGATAAAGGGTCTGTCTGCTCGCTGGGATCACCACTGTGTTTGTTATGGGCATTCTCATTACATTTAAAGGAGGAAATCATGAATGTATTTAGTCATAAAAATACTTGCATTTAAATATACATCACAGTTATTTACTGTTGATTAGTCACTCTCGTCGCGACAGCATAGAATAACGGCAACATTTTTCACAGAAAATAAGGGAGTTGGACCAGCAGTGGCAGAATACATTCAGTTCCCTTCTCTAATATTAGTATTTTATCAAAAGGCTACATTCGGTGCTCCTCAGAGGTTATGGCAATGGCTGGAGATACATTTGTAATTGGCCTTTGGCAGGATATCTTTCCTTTAGGTAGATAGCCTGGCCAGCCAAGACACACAATTTCTAATCTATACAAATGTTTGTATGAGTGTGATTGACAGGCAGATTAGCCAGTAAGAGAAATGCCTGGTCCTTTCATGTCAAAATAAACATGATGACTTGCCTGTACGTGATAGACGACCTATGACCTTGTTTGTTTCCCATGTAACGCTGACATAAACAAACCTGACTGCACGGCTCCGTTTGAGTTAGGCTTGAGACATGGGGAAGGGTGTGGTGATCAGACTGAAATAACTCCAGAGAACTCCAGAGAACTCCAGAGAACTCCAGAGAACTCCAGAGAACTCCAGAGAACTCCAGAGAACTCCAGAGAACTCCAGAGAACTCCAGAGAACTCCAGAGAACTCCAGAGAACTCCAGAGAACTCCAGAGAACTCCAGACTGGCTAAATCAGGCTAGCAGGTAGAGGTACAGTAGACCTACTGCTGAGATCTAGGTGATATGAATTTGTTTTGCCAGTACCAATATCTGGTCCTGTTGTGGTCGATAACAGATACCAATATTAACGTTTAGCTAAACTGGTGCCAATTATTGGCTAAATGTTTAATATGGGGCCGATATGTGGGGAAATCCCCCGATACCACCAATAACCAATAAACCATCCCTACTTTTTATGCAATGACACTAAAGTCTTTCTATTCTCTAAACATTTACAGTGTGTGTGAATAAGTCTGTCCAAACTCGGTTGTATTAATTGTATAGTTGTTGGACCTTCATTAACATTTGATTGTGCTTAAATGGATGAATACTTGTGTATGTTGCCAGTTTGCCAAAGCACATTTTTTACCGACAGTAAGAGAAAATGAGTCGTATGAGAAGAGCAGTTCTTTGTGTGAACCATCAGTAGTACTCTTGGCTCATGTGCTGCTCTGCTCCTGGTGTTTCTTCATGGCTGACACGGCCTGTCACTCTCCCCCTCTCTCTCCCCTCTCTCTCCGTCTCTCTCCCCTCTTTCTTCCCTCTCTCTTCTGCCTTTGTGCTGGGGGACTATTAAGACAGTGTCTAATGCCGCGACATCCTCCACTGCTCACACACTTAATTGTGTTAATGTTTGAGTTCACATAATCTTTCAGCGCTGTCATTCTCCTCGATTATTCGGCCTGTTTTCAATTACTGAACGCCCCGGCACTGTAGGCCCAGAATGCATGATATACCTGTCCCTACGAGTGCTGGGGCTAGTGTGTGTGAGCCAAATGGAGAAAAAAGCTTAACTAAGATTGTGGATGACAAAGTGAATTATCTTAGTGTTGCCTTTTTATCAAGTGTGTTGTTTGTCTGTGCTATTTAGACAGGCGACTGTGGCTTTCAGCTACGAGACAGTTGAAAAATTGAACCACGTCTTTTCAAGCTCATTTTTGAAGCGTGTGTGCGCAGTAGTTTCGGCTCCAGTCACTGATCACGGCCCATCGTCAGCTATTGTGAATGTGCAAGTGAGCTGTTAGCGTTTACACACACGCAGACCAGGCAGTGGAGCATGAGTCAACTTTAAGGGAGAAAGAAAAATAAAAAGCACATAGCGCAGTCATTACATAGTGAGCAGAGCGCACTCAAGCACGTCGCGGCACAGTGTGAGTGTGAGACACAGAAAGAGCAAATGTGTTTTTATCTGCCTTTATCTGACTGCTGTTCTCGTGTCAATCACTTCGCCCGCCACTGCCTCCCCGGGACACTGAAGGAATTTCCTCATCAGGTGTTATGTAGCGTCACTCCAGTCACATCAACTGTTGTGGTTTTTGTAGCAGACTTTACAGACTGTAATATGGCATCTTCAGAGTTGACTATTCTTCCCTTCCCCTTCCATTACAAAAATTTCAAACTCGATTTCTAAATGAAGGATTGGATTCAGTACTCAATGCCGATTCCAATACTACAACGATCATTTAAACCACTATTATTTAGACAACTGAATGTCTCTGACTGTTGATACTTTTGACATCCCTATTCCTTACATTTGTGAATGGCAAGTAACTACTTTGGGGGGTAATTGTACTGGTGGATTTTTTGTAATTGAATAAAATTCCTTGGGACTTTGGCCAATGAGCCTGTCCGCCTGAATGTGATGCCTGGACAAATGCGAACAAAACTGGAGTTGAAAGAAAATGTTGGTACAAAAATATAGACTAAAATGAGTGGAAATGGCTGGATATGGGATGAGATTCTCCGTAGCATATAAACCGTCTGCTTGCAATGCTATTTCACGGCCTTGGGGTATAGAAAAAATATTGTACGCCATATTGTTTCTTTAAATGGCCAAGTTGTCTTTCTGTAACTGTGGTTTATGATTTTAGTTTTTGTATATCTATCACATTATCTTTCATTTTACCCATAGTGGCTTATATTTAATGATGCTTTTGTTGTTTACATCTCACAAAAAAACCTTCATGGCTTTCATGTTTTATCTGTTACACTCCACTGCACCTGTTGGACTGCTTTTGCATAAAGCTTGGATTACATTTACATTATATTTTACTGTCTGCAAGACTGACCAGGAAAATGTATCTTTGTAGTCATATACGTAATTAATGAACAAACTGACAGCAGACAAAGAGGTAGGCTAAGAAGTTGTCCAGTTACTGTTTGTTGACACATAACTGAACTGTATGTTAGTGTGTGTGCATAGCATTTTGTAAACCGGTTTGAATAATTAAACTTGAGTCGTTTCGCCGCTAAAAAGTGTTAAAAAAGAAAAGTGGCGGAAAAAAATGATAATCCTCCACAAATGCTGTTAGTGATTTGAATAAATTTTATATATCAGCATTACGAACAGTAGCCCACAATTCAATACAATACATTCCAATTTTAAACTGAATGCAAATGAGCTTCCTTCCCTAGCTTAGTCCTGGAATTCAATTTTCCGGACGAGGATTTAAAAGTGCGGAGCTTTCCCTGTGCTGTTACCTTTCTGTCCGCGGCCTTTGACAAACAGGGTAAATAGTGTGTGGGGAGCGACCCTTTGTAAACAGGCTGTGGGTCTGGGCCATGTTAGAAGATGGACAGGCCGGCAGCACGACTGGGGCTGTTTGTCATCAGGTGTGTGTGAAGATATCTCCAAACAGTTGGGCCCTGGAGATAGCAACATGCCAGAGAGAGACAGACAGAGATGAGTGTATTTCCCCGTGACCACATAAGCCGCCTAATCAAGATATGACGCTCCCTTTTCTTGTGTGTGTATGTGTGGAGATAAAAGCCAGTGAATCAGAGACCCCCACCCCCTGTAGCAGGTGAGGTTGGGTGTATCCCTGTGTGTGCCTGTCACCACCCCATCTTTTCTGCATATTAAGTGACCATACTCATTATTTGTAGTTCCCATAGTCTGCAGAATATTGTCCTGTAGGTGCTCATATCTCCATTATAGATTATCAAAGTAAGATTTCTTATCGTGTGTTTTACATGCATCCGGTTAGCCACCTAACTTTCCCCCTTTTGAATGAATAAAGCACAAAACTGTAACGCGACTTTGAGCATTTGGAAAAGTGCTATACAAGACTAATGCATTATTGTATTCTTCTGAAAAAGCCATCTGGTACTGCTTTGTTTGAATATAATTTTCAAGGCAAGACTGCGGGTTTAAAGACATGTGCAGGTCTACCAATCAGAAATAAGCTCACAAGGAAACGATCCAATGTGGTTTCCATTTTGATTTAGAAATGATGTTCCTGGGTTAGCTGTGATTGGTCCGATGCGAATGTACCAGAGGAAACCATAGCTTTGTAGAGCAATACCTCTATATAACATACAATGTTTTGGCAACTGCACTGCTTATTTATCCTGGCTTTGGACTATCACGAGCCATCACAAGCTGGACAAATAAAGTTAACCTAGTGATATTTTTTCTTTTCTTTTACTATGTTTTGACAAGTGGGGCTTTCAAATCAGCAACCCCAGTTTTCCGGGACTGGAAGGGAGCAGGTGAGGAACAACAATTTTCACACTCGCAGACTATAAGCTCCAATACTTTACTATAAAAGCACAGACTCATTATAGGTCTACTGTTTGTGCCAATGCCAAGCCTGGATAAATAAAAAACAAAACATCTGTCAAAAAATAAATGTATTTTTTTTATCTGGGCTACTACAGAAGCTAAAAGGCAGGTGAGACATTTGCCATCTTTGTCAGATTAAAATTCAAATGACTAAACCCTGATCGGAATATGGCATTTACAGTTTTAATCAGACCGATCTGCTTCCTCTTTACCTGTATCCTCATCCACGGTCCCATCTCCTCCACAGAGCGTGAAGGCCGGGCCTCAGCGCAGTAATGAGCACTGCACTGTTATGTCTATCCACGGGGGCGAGGGACAAACGCCGGCGCTGTGATGTTGCATTAATTGCGTGCCGAGTCTTTGGTTCCCACTTCGCAGCGTTAATGAAGACGCGTCACACCGCTCTCCAACGCACGCCGCTTTGGAGTGCCACCGCCGCTAGCCCCCACGCCGCTCCTGAAACACCGTCATTTGGCTTTTAAATGAAATAAATGAGTTATCTAGGAGATCCCGAAGATTACGATTATCATTATTTTTTCCTCCTTAGTGACAAATGCCATGCTGTGATTGGTTAATGACTTTCTTGTGAGTGGCAGCTGTCCTATGGGGTCGTCCGGAGCGAGCAAAATGGAGAGGGAGTGGAAGGCGCCAATCTGTACGACTTAATGAGGTGCAATTATATCTGTGAAAGTGTGTTGTCGTGACCTCTTGGAAACCTCACACACACACACACACACACACTCTGAGACACACGCGCATAAATATAAAAATGATGTGATTATTTTGGTACCTGGGATGCTGATTAATTGCAACAGATTGCCCTTCTCTTTCAAATGAGTTCAAAATACTTTTCTGTTTGCATATGAAGATTATGATGGGCACAATTTATTTAGCGAACAATGTTGACAGCTTTGATTTGCTTTTATGTTTCTGATTGCAGCCATTACCTTGTACCCGCAAGAGTTTTGTATTTGTGCACCGTTGGTTGGTCTGCTGTTAAATGGCACGACTTGAAAAAACAAACTACAACTGGCAGCTAAATGATGTATTATAATATGGCAACATGGAGTCTCCAGAACAATATGCCATGATCAAATAATAACAAATCAAAAATGTTTGAAATACGTGAACATGTTTGAATGATGCTCTCAATACCTAAGCATGCCGTAATGCAGCAATCTTGGGGAAATTAAACCCATTCATTCTGCACATATAGAGTGGGTCTGGAATTCCATCTTTTCACAGTCGTATAAACTTGTATTGAGCCAATTGTAACCATTCAGCTGAAATGGGGTTGGCGTAGCCCAGAAAATGTGCTCCTTAATTAACAAATCGTTGACTGTTAAGAGTCTCACACATAATGGATTTGATTTTTTTTCAAATGTATTATTTTTGGGGGGATTTTCGAAAATTGGACACCAATCAATACTAAAACTAGTATCGAAACTAGATACTCATTGAGCAAGTATCAATATTGAAAACAAACACATTCACAGGACAGAAATAACCCGTTTCTGAATAGGTTTAGAAAGATCTTGAGCTGCATCCCCACTGAGGGATTACACAGATATAAGGCTACATGGTGATATATAAAGAAACTACTATGATTTAATGTTAAAATTACATTCTATTGTCTAAAGGGTGTTTTTCTTTTTTTAAAATTATCATCGTGTTATCGGAATCTGCATTAAGCATCAAATCTATTCCTTAGTTGCGAAATAGCGTTTGAAATTTCAGTACTGTGACAACACGAATTTGGATTGTCCATTGTCGGTAATGAGTCCCATCTTCTATTCAAAAAACACTGGTACACAATGAATGCATGTGGATCTTTACATACGCCATTAAGAAAACAAAAACAACATTGTAACAAACGAGCTTCCATCTTTCCTTGACCCTTGTGCATCCCAAAATTCCAATCTGCAGCCGAATGAAACTTACAGTGGGAACGATCGAGCCCGTATCTCTCCTGCTTAGTTCATCGAAAGCCTTCCACTCTCCTCTTTGTCCCTCTCTCTCTTTCTCACCACGTCCTGCTTTCATTGTCTTCAACGTCTTTTTTAGATAATCTCATTTAGACTTCCCTCTTGATTGTGCTCTCTTTCTCTCTCCATCCCTCCCTCCCTCTCCCGCTCCCTTGCTCTCTCTCAGCGGATCTCCGTCCCTCTCCTAAATGCACGGCGTATTGATGTTTTTCCTCTCCTCCGTGGCCCCTGTGATGCGCTCCCTCTCCTTTTAGCTCTCCTCTTTGTCTCCCACCTTTCATTTCTCAAAGGCCCTCTGTAGTGTGCGCTCCCCAGGTATACCGCCTCCTCTCATGTACAAGCACATATAGGTATACTGGGGCCTTTTCTATTGACAACGCTGATATTCTCCAAGAACTGAACCAAGAACCGTTGATGGCAACCGCAGCATGTCAATACCGAACACTCTTAGCATTTCTGTAAAGTAACAGAACAAAAAAAAACAAAAAAACATATGCAGAAAAACAGCCCTCCCATGTCTAAATGTATGAATAGAGTAAGCGTAGTAGATGGGTGCAGTTATTTCTAAATGACCTTTACCAATGGAGCTTTTGTCAGTTCAGAATCATGTGTATGGCAACCAAAAAAAAAACATACTAATTACAAGCTAGAGGGCACTGATGATTTTATTTAATTTGTGTTTCTGGGTTGGGAGCCATTTAGCTTTCAGTTATTTATTTTTTTACTACATCCTTTACTTTCCTTTATAGCTTCACAAGTAGATAATATGAATGAATATGTCTATGGTATCTTGTTAGTTTTCTTTTTTATGACATATAAATCCTCAACTTGGATTAGTCTTTTCCAAAAATGTGGTTGTCGTCAAATGCAGACGATAAGTTATCATATGGGGATGTATTTTTACTTGAAGGTGCAGTAACCTACCTGTTTGTTAACCCTCTCAAATGATTCACTGCGATGAGTTTATAAGCAACAGAACAGAACAGCAGAGGTACTTCCTGGTTTGCGAACATTAAAAACGTTTTAGACGCAGACAGCACGCACAGATCTCATTTTGACCCTAAGAGCTGCTTTTATAATACATCTGTACTGGGGCAAAACAAATATTACTTTGTTAGGCTACATGAAAAGTACCATGCGGCTTGTAATTGTTGTGTTGTAAAGACGCTAGGCCTGTTGGACATGGAGGAAATTGTCCTAATAGCTAGAGTCAAGCTCGGGTCAAAATGTGCTTTCGTTGGCATGTGTCTAACCAGATGAGCCACCCAAATTACTTTCCTTCAGTTACATATTAGGTTACATTGGTCTAAAGAAAGTTTTAATAAGATTTTTTATGGGTATTGTTACATTATATTTTCCAAAAGCCTATTGTGTCACTCCTAAATTGAACTGCAGGAACATACCCATTCTCATGTCAAGCTGCATTTTACATTTACAAGCAGATCTCCCAACCAGCCAAGTCCAGCTGAGCCCTGCCCGCACTATACACTCATGTACCCTGCAGTTCCACGGCCTTTTGACACAGCCTGTATCTAAGCAGAGAGGATATTTAGGGAGCTATATAAAGAGTAATGACTGATCGGAGGAGGATAAGACACTGGTGGTAAAATGAGAAGGATCGTGTAGAACAGAAGCCGTAAAGAGAGCGGAGGGTTGGTTTCGACACGTTTAAGAGCTTTGGCACAGGACGGGGCGGCAGCGGCTGAGGTTTCCGGAGAATCGATGACACCGTATGCCAGCGCGTGTGTGATAGGGGGACGAAGGCGCAATGGATCCTGGGTGTTTTCCTGGCATTTGATGGACAGCTTAACGCTAGGCTTGTAAAAACAACCCAGCCAAATGTTCTAACGTGCCAGAGGACAGAGGGAGGTCACAATCACCGGTTCAAATACGAGGAGATAGATTTTAGGTGGAGTGAGATCTTATTTTGTTCATTTTGGCCTGTTGTTTTTACTTTTGCACCATCAGTATTTTTTGAGCAAGGCCTTCTTTTGCTGAATAATTTTACTTTTAAACAGTATATTATTAGCGCACAATAGATCTTATTCCCCTTATCACTTCCTAACTTAATATGATTTTCATGTTGTTCTGTTGAAGAGTGCCATAGCTGCAGTTACCACCATGACCCCATGACCTCACTATGACTGGAATTCATGAGTAATAATGAGATCAAGAGCAAAAGTTCACCAAGACCTATGAGACAGTAAGACGGCAATAAGATGTTGTAAGGAAAAGTTGATTGCCAAATGATGAAATCCCCGATGACATCGAGTTCCATGCTCCACTTGTCGACAAATACACTTAAATGCCTTTGTTTTCCCAAGGGAGGGTTCGTCCACCTCTGTTGCGTGAAGCAGTCATCTCTCAAATATTCACTCACTTGCGTCTTTAACCTTGTCGCGTTGGTTTCATCATCTTCAAGTCCAGACCAGCCAGTGCAGAAGGACATAGAAACAGACTTGTATGTGAGGCAATAAGGCCAGTGTTGCAACAGTTCTGTCTAAAAGGTTCCTCTGTATTAACACTTAATAGTTAAAGTGCACATGACAGATTTTCATGTTTTTCTAATTATCACTTGGTTGGTGGGATAGTAGCTGTGGTCATTATGCATTAAAGTTTTACATTAGTTAAGTGGCAGTTTGTGGAAAAGATCTGAACGGAAAAATACAAAAATATAGGAAGTAGTGCTGGCTTCTTAATCGGAATACCTGTACCCAAGTCATCTACATGGAAAATTCCATCCAAAATGGACAATTTACGCACAATGAACACATTTTACTGGCAGTTTAAATTTTCCTTCCAATGTTTAAGTGTTGTCATTTATTTTTATTAGTCAAATCACAACAATGCAATTTAGAAAAGATTTGGCCATTATTCAAATATTGTTTGCTTGGTAACACTTATGGAATTACTTCTCTACATGTGTCATCTGTTACCCCTGTCCAACCAGGAAGTAACATGATAAAATTTCCTAAAATATCAAAATTTTTGCTTTAGAAATGCATTTTAAACTGACTTTTACTTTTTTTTTAAAGAAGGCTTTCATGTAAAAACTATTTTCACACATGAGATACACTACCACGTTGTTATCATATAATATATAGATTTATCATTTTTACCTCCAGGAGTTCTGACTTATTGGTGATTCATGAATGCAACCTTTAAATGTAAAATTATATGTGTATGAAGCGACACCATTAATATATGATGTATGCATGTCAAAATACGCCAAATATGCACTTGTATATAAACATATACTTTGAACAAACCAGTTTCCAAAAATGTTGACCGTCTCGATGAAATTACAGAGCCTAGGTCAAGAGAACTTCCTGACTCCCAATCCATCAAACAAGTAATAATTACAATGCCATTTTTTCTATCTTTGAATTGCAAGATAAATGCTGCGTTTAGATGATACCAGCTCGTGCATATGCTTTGGCCAGTGTGCGTACACTTTAGTGGCCCACCAGCACTTGTGTTTTTCTAATTAACCGTCCGGAGACTCTGGGGCTGACACTGGTTACCTGTCTTAAGCTACATACCTGGCAATTAACTCTGTCCTGATGAGGAAGTTGTCTGGTGAGATTTTTTTCTTTCTCAGTATATTAGAGATTACTCTTGTGTCTACTGTCTAAAATGAGGATGCTACATTTTAGTCATCAACTATTCAGCTGAACGTCAAACATGTGGCTCATGTGGTTGCTTAAAAATGTCATTGCATGTTGTCATGGAGTTCTAGTGCCCTTAATGTAGAACTAATTAAATCTCAGTTGGTATATAGCAGTAGGATCTGGAATGCGGTGAATTATGAGTTTGGTGTGATTGATTCATTGGAGTAACGATGATACATGTTTTGTTATAAACAGCTGCATGTTTGGCTTTTACCAATAAAGCATTTGGATATAAGCAGGCAAAGGCAGTCGAAGACATTCAGGTCTGGTATTTATTCTTGATATGAATTGTCATATCATATTGCCTCAAACTTGAGCTGAAAATGTATACACTAAACGTGTAAACTGTCCCCGTGAGTTGAGGCTCAAAAACACTGTTATTGTCAGGGTCGATGTGTTTTCTTATTATGATTTTTAAGCCACAAAATGCGCCAACATGGCACCAAGTGGTGGTGAGTCACAGCAAATGAAGGGAACATCTTTAGCATCAATCACAAGCAGTGAGTGTGACAAGGCCTCTTTTCACCATCTTTGACAGAACAACAAATGTGTTTGGCTCCCTCTCGGCTTCCATCCATACCACTCTCAGTGTGTCATAATGAGGAGCTGCCACTCAAACCAGAGGAGCTGCGCTTATTGCAACACGCAGAGGTTACAGGACCAGTCCGCACAACTCGACTGAGGCCCTAACTACAGTGGTTAAATTACACATAAGGCTAACGTTCTATTACGTTTAACTGTCCACAATGTTTGTTTAAAAAGCCAAACCAATAACTAAGCCAGCTGTATAATCATTTCAGCAGAAATAAAATACTGATTTATTTGCCCAATAACTGAAGAGTAAATGAAGAGTAGAATACTCTGTCTTGCAACAATTGTTGGAAAGCTTTTCCTCAAGATGTTCTTGCCTAAATGTACAAAATAACAGGTGAAGAACAAACAGTGCCTGTGGTACACTATGGTATGGACCAGATGAAATTTAGCTTATGAATTGGAACCCATGCATTATGCATAATAAGAGGCCGAAGGGAAAGACCGACAGAGAGGAGACATGTTGTCATCACTAAAGGAGAGCGATGGGGAGATGGACAAAGGAGATGTCCCAAGGGACGATGCACTCCTTCTGCATGGCTGCGTATCTGTCACCATGGAAACAGCCTGTATGTATGTGGACCAACAGTGAGCTGCGTTGGAGCAAAATACACTGTATGTAGGTGCGGCGGGCGGCCTCCCACTGCGTCCCTCTGATCACATTCCTCCTCATTGTGCTGAGACAGAGAGAGCCTGGACCAGATCTTATCCGCACAGCACAGCCAGCCTGATGCTGTGATTGATGAAGGATGGAGTGATGAACGCTTGATGAGATGAAAGAGTGAAGAGGCACCGACGTACCAATACACACGCACACACACACACAGTATATACAATACACACACACACACAGGCACTGAGATGAAACCCATGACTAAGGATCGCACACACCAGTCCTATTATGCAAACACACACACACCTCTGCTGAAGATGAAGGAGCGATTATAGATAAAACGTTCTCTTTGAGCCAATGGAAACGTGATCCGAACGCAGAGGAGGCTGCCACAACATACACAAATACAAGACTCACTGTATAGAGGGAAGCAAATGCACAGGCACAAATCACACAGGGCTGTTAGCAGACTGCAGACCAATGCACGCTCCAACCCAGCACTGTATCTGGTCCTGTTTGAAACTGACACCCTATTCTCATAAGACATTTGTTTGTGCAAGTAGTTTTCACACAGAACACTTATAGATATGATTTTGAGAAACAGCTGCTGGACTCTGTACCGTTTCCATAAAAGACTGTGAGAGTTCTGCAGTAACATTTCAGGATTTATCCCTAATTCCCCCATTCCTAGTTTGTGAATTATGTTTGCTGACAATGGCAATTAAATATTTCTGATTCTGAATGGCCAGAATTGAGCATATGTGCTTCTACCAAACCCCTTGGCTACAGTGCAGCACTGTTTCAATATTTTGAGATGTTGTCATCCATGACATAGTCTTGTCATAAGTATCATTACTGAACCCCAGACATATCTGAATGGGCCCTGGCAGTGGAGAAGAGCGGCCTCGCTGTGCCAGCCTGTGCGACATGTGGGAACAGTTACTGTACACACGCTGCCAGCAGCTCTCTGGGCAGAGCTGCAGCTGCCACACACGCTCCAGCCTGCTGCCTCACTCACACCTATGCCGCTCTAGTGTGGTAACTACTTATGGAGCAGAATCCTTCTCAGTCCCTCTCAGCCTCCAGTCCTGACAAAAGAACAAAATATAATGTGGCTTTCCTCCTCCTGCCCATTCTGATTGCTGTTGTTTGATGTATTGGAGGCTTAATAGTGCCATTGATTTTGTCCTGCGTGCTCTCATTGGGCCCTGCTCTCTCAGGATAGCTGTCAGAAGATGGATCATCTCTCACATAGGTCCTGCGCAAGTGTGCAGCTCTGGGATCACTACAAGAGAAGAGCACAAAAGAGGCATTACATAGGTACTAGGAACAAATATTTTTTTATCAAATTAAATGGAAAATTTGTAGCCTAAATATAAACAGAAAACTGCAACAAATCCTAACCTTATTCTTGATAGCACAAGCTGGCATCCCAAGTGGCTTTTCATGATCCAATGGATCACTATAGCATTCATTTAGCTGTCAGTCTGCAGTCCAGGGTAGAGTCAAAATGTCTGGGGCCCTTCCTCTGGTTCAGTGTGGTCCCAAGTGGTCCCTGGTGTGCCTGTTAAACCCACTGTAACTTTAGCAGGAGAGCTGGTTACACTGGGCCCTAGCTGGATGTTAGTTAGCTGCTATCAACAACTGAGCCTCTTGTATCCTCTAACACCAGAATTAGCTTGTCCATAATTTAGCCTGACATTCATGGGACATACTTGGTTTTAGGTGTAACAACACTGGTTATCTAGTAAGCCTATTCAATTTTTTTAAGTTTAATTTTGCTCTACAGCATTTTATGTTGATCAACAAAATAATTAAGTTCTAGCTAAATAGGAGAAAGTAGAAGTCATGTTGTGTGGCTCAGATTTCATGTTACGGGTGCAACTTTTCTTGTAGTGGTCTGCCATCTCTTTGTCTCCATGGAGATGTTAATACTTTACCAAGAATATTCCACAGTATGACATTAAATTTTTCAATGGAGACAAGCTAATGACACCACCAGATCTGCCGATAGAGAGGAAGGCCTGTTCAGAGTAAGAATACTTATCTTTCTTTCTTTTTTGCGCAATAATAGATGAATATATACAAAAATAGATCAAATATATTGCCATACTGTGAAACATTTCAGGCAAAGCAATAACATCTCCATGGAGACAAGAAGGTAATGGTCTGTCATTTGAAAAGTTACACAGTGCACCTTTACTTTAGTGTACAAATGCAGGTCTAGACAGGGTTCGGGTTGCAGTGTTGATGACAGCACACCAGGAGGTAAGCTCATACAAGACCATAGCATGTTTGTGTGTGTGCAGACTGATGGCTTGTTTTATACTGCACATATCTCGTCCGGCTGTCGCTGGGGTAGACTTGGCCGCATTGCCAGTCACTCGTCATTGTGATATCTTTCTCTGCTTCTCACACATGCACATATAAATTCCAGCTTGCATCCCCATCCTATCATGAATATCACAGACACATATCGGGTGTCCGTGCTCCCGTTGCTGTGTCCACTAAGACTTTACAGCATGTTTGACCTATCTAGACTGACGGGGCGTGCCAAAGCTTCTCTACTATTCCAAATATCAAATACCGGATTCGGCGATAACCTCTAGGGTGTCTCTGGAGGAATATGTACAACTGTGTGTACAAGAGCCACGAATCATACTTTTGTCTTAGGAGGAGAGAGGAGTCTAACCTGACATGCTCCAGCACACACACAGTTTGAAAAAAATAAAATAAAATAAATAATAAAAAACATATATCTTTACTGTGAGCAAGCTTGTCTCTCCACAGACCTGACTTGTAACTTTGTCTGGTAGAGGACATGCCACTTGCTTGTTGAGATATTCTTGCTTTGCCTGGAAGTTACGCAGGTGAGCGCTTGCATGGTGCTGCTCAAAGCCCCAATGTTACAGGTAATTCTAGCAATTTAATAGAAGCCTGTTTATAAATGTAGCAAAGTGGATACAGTTTGGCCATGGGTGGTCTTAAATAAATTTACTTTAAACTAAATGCTTACGAATATCCAATTCACAGTAAGACCAGCAAATAATACAATCTTCTTCCGCTTTGGGCAGCAGTCTAAGCGGGGATAACCAGACTTCCCTTCCCACACACACTTCCTCCAGCTCCCCATACATCTCCTATGAACAGAAAGACACTGAGGACCGTGATGTCAGGCTGAACTTATGCAGACGGTTAAGAGGTATCGGTTAGATATAGTCGGGCTCATGCACATCTTAGGCTCTAGAACCTAAATCCTTGAGAATGATTGGACATTCTCTACTTGCTGTGCAGCCTCAATGGTGCATTCAATGTTCATGTGAATGCATTTTCTTAGTTTCATTCTGGCACATTATGAACTTACAAATTCAACTTCTATTTTATTGAGAATACTCCACTGTTTTTCGTGATTTGCTTTTTAATAGAAATTCAAAGATTGTCAAGACAACTCCATACATGAATCCTTACTTTGTATTCTTGCTTGGTGTCAAGAGAACATTGTCCCAAAAAGGACTTTTGTTGTAGCTTAATGTTGTAGCCCTAATGCAAGAGGACATGGACATTGGTTCCACCACATTGCCAAGAATTCATGATGATTTATGTAAGCGTACCATCTGTTGTCACAGAATCCGTTGCACAAGGAGCAGTGAGTCAGACTGGCTCTGGACATCTCCTGTGTCACGCTGCTGTGTGCTCAGATGGAGAAGAGTGGAGCTCAGATGAACGATGGATGAGGTGGTGTAGAGAAGACTGCTGATCTGCTTACTCCCACTGAGTGACCTGAATACACCCCAGCACAAACGCACATGCAGCTGACAGCCATTCATTCACTCTGTGACAAGTTGGGCCCATGTCTAAATGGAGAGCACACTCCCCTAACCACAAGGCCTTCTCAGCTTTTACTGTTAGAGCTGCCACTACATTTATCTTCCTGATTCAAACTATAAAAGCATATACACATGCAGCTGATGTCACGCCTCATATTTAGGCCTGATTTAGAAACAATAAAAGGACACACCTTCCTGCAACGCTTTGGGCCTCTTCACAAATCACCTTCAGCGTGTTTGCTCTGGATGTGAAAGCCTTCTCTCATTAACCCAGAGGGCAACCCCAAGCTCCAATTGTGCCCCTATCTCCTGTAGCATTCTGGGTAAAGCAGTTTAACAATGTCAACCAGATAAGCCTAACGCAAACCTGCCGATAAGGAGTCAAAGACTGCACTTAATGTCTGTGTGTTTTCAAGGCGTTTGCTGATTGAAGAGCCGACAGGGAGGATGTTAAAAGTGCAATGGTGAGTAGAAGGCTATGGTGTGTGTGGTCAGACAGGCCGGCGCGCCATTTCATATCTGTGCAATAACATGCTAAACTCCAAACATCAAGCAGCACAGCACAAAAAGAAAGCAAACACACATGGGACAAAGAGCTGGACTTAAACCACTTTCAGGCTATAGTCAAGGACCATTAGCACAGTTATTTAGAAGGAAAGGTGATTCAACTTTTCCTGTATTGACATGTACAGCTGTGGAGATAAGAGTATGTAGGCTGTGAACATGAAAAAGCAGTAAGAAAAACTAAGGAGGGACTACAATAAAGGGCCCCAGATAACGAAGTTTATGGAGGATATTTAAGCCGAGGCTGTTCCACGCGGCACCCTGACAGTAATTTGAGGTCAAAGGTAAATAGTCAATCCAGCCTTTAATGTAGCAATGAGCCATGTGACAAAGAGTCTGCCTACAGCGTGATAAAGAGGTGTGAATAATATCCTGCACAGGAAGTGTCAAATAAAAAGTGGTAGGCACCTCTGTCCTGAACTCCAGACCTAGGAGGACTTCCAGGTTTCTCGATATGGGCTTACAGTGAGTGGATCTGTGATGGTGTCCTCTCATTTAGTAGATGTAGATTGGAGCTGAAAGCTGATGCTCCGCTTTGTCCTCTAAATGGTGCTGTTCCGTTTTTATGATAGTGAATACCTGACCCACCTGTACAGCCCGAGGAGACTTCATCTTGCTCACAGACTCTCAGATACAGTTTCCTCTCATTCTTTGGCTTCTATTGGCCACAGCTACAGTTTCAAATTGCTTCCTGCGTGTTTCTCCTGTTTTTTTTGCCCTCTCATTCTTCTTGCTCCTAGCATAGACAAATAATGGTCATTGATGAGCATCAGGCACTGTTTAAAGTACTCACACCCACCAGAGAAAAATGGAAAGACAAGAGACTTGTGAAAGATTTTTTTAATAAAGCAATAAAAAGCAAAGCAATAAAATTAAAGCAATAACTTTAAAATGAAAAGATAAATAATTATTCTCTTGTACAACAGGAAATGTAAAATATTTCCTACAGTATATAGTGTATTTTGGGTGATCTCAACCATACAAAGCAGGTTCCCATGGGTCTAAAACATTTTGCGCAATGATTTTGTCATGATGGATACAAATGAATCCAGTGTTTTATTAAAGAGTATACAGCCTTTGCAAAAATCGATTAAAGACCCATTAAAGTAACACATTAGAATTGAATTTCACATTAGTTTCCTCTTAAAGCTTTTGCTTTGCAGTGTAACAGCGACATTTTAGTTCAAACTCAGTTAAAATAAAAGGCATCAATGCTCTTCCCCTGTACATCCTTTACAGTGACTCTTGTCACAGGTTTGCATAAAGAAAATCACTCAAATAAGCAAACAGAAAATATTTTTGGCAAAACAGGAATAAAAGTGACACAATCTGAGATTTGATCCTCATCATCCCCCCTCCCCCGAACACTGTCCCATTGATTGGCGTTGATTGTCCTTCACACTCACGTGATCCATCCTGGTTGCCGTAGAGATCTCAAGTGCATCAGCTGGGCTGTCATGGCAACAGTGGATGGACACAAGCCGATGAGAGAATTTACTCCTTCCTCGGATTGCAGGATTCCCGGACTTAAATCTGATTGGATTTTGACTGTTTTATTCTAATGCTGAAAAACGTAAACTCGGTCAGGTACTTTGGTATGTTTCATTTTGAAGCCAGATATTTAAATATCTACATTCTAAAAACACTAAACATTACAGGTTTAGATTTCAATGGCAGATGATAGAAACTCAGTTTCTTTTACAGTAAGTGTAAAAACAAGGAAAAAAAAGCACATTCTGTCGAAGAGTTAAATACATTTAGACACCCCAAACCATTTGTACATTAATGCCCAAAGTAGGGCATATATCACTAAGTCTTTGTGAGTTTGATCAATTTCAAAGCTCACTTCCTGTTCAGTGCATCCACAAATATAAACAAAAGGACAAATATATAATGTGTAATTTACAATGTTTGTACAACATACTTTACAAAAACACACTTTAGTACTCACACGGTAACATACACTCAGTCACTCAGTCCAAAAACATCCTACTACCTGTACATGTGTCTTTGCTCCTGAAGCAGGAGGTGACAGAGGTATTGACGTGTATGGCTTGACAATTGAAAACAACTAAAACAAAACAAATGACATATTAAGTACTGGACAGAATAAGTGTTAATTAGAGACATACCCTTGGTGTGTCCTGACGCCTCACTCACACATGCACACACACACACACACACACACACACACACTGTTTTTTTGGTCCTGTTGAAATCTCAAGTGGAGGACCATTCAGGCCACCTTAAGAACAGCAAGATCCTCCTTATGTCTCCCTCCCCCCACAGTCTTTGTTATCAGAAGGCTATGGAGGCCCTCCTTCTCTAGCATAGGCTGCTTACTCTGTCCAAAGTGCTCATGTCCTTGGTTCCTGTTCTATTGTTGCACTAATCTTGTCAGAGTGACAAGATGTTCTTTATTTGAGACTGTTGGAGAGTCTCCATGCAACAAACTGGCCTCACCCACATGTAGCAAAGCGCTGAACCATCCTCCCTCAGCACTGGACTGAGTTTGTCCAGTGGGGACAGCTCTTCATACTAGGGACTCCAACACAAACAACGAGGCTATTGTGCTTGTATTTCTGTCCCTTTGTTTGTCTTCAAAGATTTCTGGAAGCTGACTTTTCCAAAGTCAAAATCTTGGCTTTCTGACAGAGATAGAGAGCTAGGACACAATGGGCACACCATCCACTCCCACGAGCTGCCCAGTGGTGGGCTCGTAGGTCCCAGCCAGATAAAACAAGTCGTTGGTGCCAGGTTTGCGGTCTCGTGTGAGATGGTCATACTCTGCTCGGCTGACCACCTGACAGCGATGGGAGATGGTCTGCACATCATTTTCATCCTCATGGCTCGACTGGTACAAGGCATTCTAACAGAAACAGAGGATATCTTTAACTAGAACGGAACAGTGTGCTTTGTGTGGTAGCTATTCTCCTAGACGATAAATCCAGCATTCAATCAAACTTTTCAGAAAACTTTAGCAAGGGAAATCAGTCATGTTTACACCTTTGTATGTGATTTGTCAAGATTGTTTTACTGTTGATGGACAGTTGTACTATATTTAATGCAGACTTTTAGACAAAACAGTCATGCCTCTGTTCTTTATAGGAGACAGATATTACCTTGCCATCGCGTTGTCTCTTCCCCAGGCGAGTTTCCTCTGGGTGGTAGAACCACTTGACCCTGACCACCATGCTGGAGCTCCAGGACTCCCAGAGGCTTTCCACACGGCCCACATAGGGCAGCTGGGGCCGGCCAGGTGAGAGGAATACAGCACAGTCTCCGACACGTACCATCTCTTTGCCGCGCACGATGGCCTTGTAGAAAAGCTTACGAGCTTTGCCCTTCAGTCCTCGCCTCTAAAGGAGCAAAGAGAATGGTAAGCACCAGGTCCAAAATATGCTAAAAACATTAAAGACACATATGCAAGAACATAAATTAGGACAATGCCTTGATTCCTGCCGTTCACTGCAAAGCAGTAGCCTATAATGACCCCACTCCTGACTGAAGACTTAAGAGAACACACCTGAGTAGGATTCCCAGACCACCTCCAGAGCTGGCGTCCTGATAGAGCAGACCTGTTGGTGAGTGTCTCTGTAGAGGACATCATCTGCCTCTTGGCTGGGACAGGGTCCTTAGATGCAGTTTTAGGCTGCTGGTTCTGGCTGTTAGCAGCTCCTTCTTTCCTCTTCTGGCCTTTGGAGCAGCCGCTGTTGTTCAGTGGATTCCCTTTACTAATGTATTCTTTTCTGTCCTCTTTGCTCTCTGTTTGTGGCTTGGCCCCAGAGGTGACCGTGTTAGCTGTAGGGACAAAGCTGTGTACTGGAGCACCTTTAGACGTGGTGGGGTCAGAGGTCAAGCTCTGCCGCTGTTTCTGTTTGTCTTGTTGGAGCAGAGCGCGGCGGAGCATCACGGAAGATGACTCTTCATCAGAGGAGTAGGAGGAGTCATTGTCAGACGAGCAGACCGAAGAAGAGGAGATGGAGCCAGAGGAGGAAGAGGATGATGATGATGAGGAGAAGCAGGAGAGACGAGACTGAAAGCGTTCACTGCGACACTGTGAGACCCCAGAGCCTCTCTGTGTGTCTGCTGCTCCACGTTCATCCTCATCTTCCTCATCCAGCTCCGAGTAGGAGCTGGGGCAGTCACTGGGGTATTCCAGATTGTAATCAGCGCTCAGCCCAGGAGAGCGGAGCTCCTCCCTAGGAGAAGAAGTGCCTTTGGGAATGTCTACATCAGCTGCTCCTTTCTTCCCTCCTTTGACCAGGATACTAGGATGGATGTACCGCAGAGGTGCCCCAATCCTAAGCCCACTGCTCCCAAGCCGAAGTAGGGCTTTGCTGTTTTTGGTCTTTGGAGAAGTCACACCTTCATGGTCAAGCTTTATTAGATACTGCTTCCTGTCACGCTCGCTCACCAACTTCCTGTTGGCAGATCCAATTGCCATGGCGACAGCAGAAGAACATGAGGGTTCTCTGAGTCCCATCATTGGTACAATGGCACCAGGTCTCGCAGCTCCAAATGTGGAGTAGCCATTAGCAATGCTTCTGAAAGAGTCCACTTCAAAGGGCAGCCCGAAGATTCCTTTCATGGGGGCGGAGTGTGAGAGAGGATGGGAGGCAGGCCGATGAAACAAGGCCAGGTCGTGCTCTCTAATCTTCCTCTGGGTCTTACGGGACATTCCGTTGAAGAGGAAGAAGTCCACTGGAGTTCTTTTCTTAGGCGCAGACCAGCTCAGTGGAGAAGTGTTCTTAATCCTGTGCTCTGTTACTGATGCTTGTGCACTGAGAGACTCAGGCACTGAGTGCATTTTCTTGGGTCTGCCAACTGAAAACAATATGGATAAAAACAATGCTGATTAGCATAACGCAATGGATAAAACAATAGAGTCATGAACTTTGAAGTCTACAGTAAACCTGGCTAACCTGTCTGCCCTCAGGCGGGTTTGTCACTCCAGCCACACAAAGTAATCTGACACTTCATAAGTCATGATTAATGTCTTAATAAAAGGATAAAGCATGTGCAGCACACAAAGACCTTTATTTATGACTCTTTGGAGCGTTTAGACACTAGAATCCCATATAGTGTGTGTGTGTGTGTGTGTGTGTTGTTGTTGTGGTGCATCTGATTATTGTTGACAGAAAGAAATATTAAAAACTGTAAATAAAGCTGTGGTAGTTGGAGCCTTAGGCTAGATGTGTGCATGTATTTACCGGTTAGACTGGTATTTCTTTGAATATACTTCTCACCGTTCACCAGTGATAACTTCCTCTACTCCAAGTCTTTCCAAAGGAAATGAAAATGGCTTTTGTATTTGCACACCTGGTCTTTTCTCCTGCGGCCTGACCGGCGACTCGCTGCTGGCTTTCCTCTCCTGAGAAGCTTGTCGACCTCTGCGACCTGGAGACATAAGAAGTGCTGGAGGAGGGTCAGCACCTGAAATCAAAAATTATTAATCTAAAAGACTTAATATTCAAATGTTGATGCATGTTTCTCTGCAGCCATACGCACAGCATATTTGGTATCCTGGAGGCAGGAGTCTGATGTTGGCCAGAGAGATCTTTCCTCTATCGCCATCGTCAAACTCCACCATCACACTGCCCTCCTTCTCGTCCTCTCCTGGGCCTCCTGAAATGTCAGAAATGTGGCTGAGTAATGCTTAAAGTGAGTGCTCAGAGGCTTTAGTGTGTTAAAGCTACCTCTCTGGACATAGCCGGGGTAAAGGCATCGGGAGCGTTCACTCCAATAGGCACATACCCGCGTCCCTCCACACAGGATAGCCTCAGTCTGAGGACGCACATCTAACACCTATAGCATATTAGAGTTATTATGCAGCTACCTACAAGACCTGATGTTTCTATTTAAACAACGTTCAATACTCACTGCCTCCTGCAGGAGCTGCTCTAGTGAGTAAATCCTGGGTCGGTTCCCCCTTTCTCCTTCAATGACAACACTGAATCTGAGAAAGACAGGTAAACAAATGTTAATTCAATCATTTGTACTTTCCAAACAATAACATGATTCAATTATCGCTGCTATAAATCTAAGGCTTGAGAGAAATATAACAATAACAACTTTTGTTAGTGGCAGCTGTGCTGGCTGTCAGAACTGTGCGAGTTGGCTTTACACTCAGAGAGACGTCTTGTTTGTCAGGATTGTCACAACTGCCAGGAATTAAACTAGCACTTACCACAGGCTTCATTCTTTTAGTAAATCACTCATTTCTTTAACACTTGTCCCAGCTCCTGAATTTAAGAGCTCTAATTCAAGATAGTGATGGTGACTACATTGGTACTGAAGCTAATCTTCTAAGTAGTATTTGTGACGTTCAAGGTTGTAAAGCGACAATGGGATACTATAGTCTTACATGTCAGGAAGTTCCAGAGTGTGGACCGAGGCAGCATAGAGGAGCTCATCCTCCTTGGAAATAAGGATCTTCAAACCATCCACCAACATTTCTTTACTCAAAACACAATTGGGCAGAGCTGTGGGGGGAGGGGCAAAAGGTGAATGACTGATGGGGTAAAGACATTTTCCACTTTAAGGGTGTCATGTACAGTAAATGTTGTCCTAAATACAATTGAATGGTTCAGGAGTGAGTTAAAATGTTAGCATGCACGTATTCAAAAAAGCTTGCTTATGTAGCCACTGTATAATTAAATAGAGTTGCGTCACTGTTCAAGCCTACCGGGAATCCTGCAAGGCATGTTGGGAGGAAGGTGCAGTGGTTTCTGCTTCTCTTCATCTTCATCATCATCGCCTTCAGAAAAACTGCTCTCTTCATTCAAATGAAAGCCGTCATCACTGGTAAAGCTCTGAAGCAACCGACTGACTGCATGACCTTTGACCTGGACAGAAAACAGGAAGTGATATCAACTGACAGAAAGCAGGAGACTACAGTTGTGTATTTAGTACCATTAACCACAGTCAGTGATGACATCAACAATATGTGAGTAATAAATAGATTATTTTAGATTGTTTTATTGACTTCACTCCTCAGTCAGCTCCATCTATGCGTAGAACTTGTGGACACTACATATTGGCCCCTTATATGAACATTTTGGACATAGACACTTCTCCAGACCGGTTTAGGCTAGTCTCTGTGAAAATGATGGATGACTGTTGATGGAGCCAACTCACCTAACAGGTTTGTGCTTGCATTTGACTTTCCAAAGAACACTGTCAGATTTGATGCTGTGTCTGTGGAAGTTTTCCACACCAGGAGACCATACATTTCAGTGACAGAAGTTTGGTCACCGGAGGGGATATATGATTATTTCCTTTATTGCTGTTGGTGTGTTGGCTTCAGAAAGCATGTGCATGTGAAGAATTATGGCATGATTATCTTTATGGACCTGCGTTTGGTTTAGAGTTATGTGTTTTTGGGCATTCTCTTCCACAGACTTAAAACAGAGACGACCTCAGGGAGTTTGTCATTAAAATTAATGCAGGTGTCTCACCAGCGGCTGAAAAACAAAACAGTGAATGCAGTGGACCAGTGCTGTGTTAGGACAAGCCATATACATGTGAACATGGACAGCAAACCATGTAGGCTCTACACGTATTATCTTTTAAATTCTTGTCCCACCAATTCCTTGAGCTTTGAAACAATTCACAGCAGTGTTTGGCCCACTTCAATGAATTTAAAACCCAAACTATTTAAATCACACCCCCCACCCACATCCCAGGTACAGTTATTTATTCATTTGTAATACCTACCTTTCCAATAAGGCTGTGTGCTGCTGCTTCCTTGTTGGTGCGGCTAGCTTGTGGATCTCCAAAGCCTAAGCTTAGCAGTGGCCCACAGCAGTCCGTCAGGGCTTTTTTCACGGGTCTCTGATAATCTAAGAGTCTTCTGTCTGTGCTGCCAAAGGTTGTCTTTTGCCTTTTTGGATTGGACACTGAAGTACAATCTACACCTGCAATTAAGAGTAACAACATAATCATACTGCATACGGTTTATAAACTATATTTCTCAGAAAACATTAAACTAGTCTTCTTTATGTCAAGAAACTTTGGTTCTCTTAAAAGAATTTCTCATTATGAAGACAGATTAAGTGAACACTTACCATGCTGATCTGCTCGCTGTATCTTGGGCTTTTGGTTGGCTTGAAATTTGGAGGAAAGTGATGAAAAAAACCTAGTTCCAGCAGCTTGATTTGAGGATGAGCTAATCTTAATGTCAGACACTCCATCTTCACTGTTGCAACTGCCATGGTCGTCCTCTGCAGAATTAGGACATCAATTTCATTGGTCAGTATTTTAAGTGATAGAAACAAACTGCCCTAAACCAGGTATATTGACAGTTTAGTATCAACAGAGCGTTCTTAAGTACGTTTTGTCCTTCTCTGTATACATATTAAATCCTGAGAAACCAAAGCACGAGCTCCTGTGACAGGAGCACATATAGAGCCAGGAGCATATGCAGCACTGCAGCCTGCGCACATCTCCACAGTTATTGGCAGCTGCATGTCACTGACTGCGGGGGTCGTGCTGGTGTCGACACATCTCTGACACACTTGTCACTTGCACTGCGTTCTCGTCAACACTTCCTCTGCCGCACACAAACAACACACTGTGCTTCTCAGTGTCACCAACCCCTAAGATTCTCCTGTTTTTTCAGTCTTCAATCTACTGAATGGGATGGCCATGTCCCACTTCTTTGGCTGTGCCTAACATTGTTTCCCTCTCCTGGTGAGGGCATTTTCATAGATTTGGAAAGCCAAGAACCGGGGTGTGACATTCTTAGCAGAGCCAAAGTGGGCTCAAGTTACTGTGTTGAGCACTGGGTGGCTGTGCCGAATGCCTGTGGCAAGTCGTTAATGGTTTTAACGGTGTGACAGCCGAGCTGGAAAGTGAGGAAGCTCCCACTGATGACATCTCACTCTGTACTCTTTAATATGTGCACACACACAGGCAAACAATGTTGTTTTTTACTTGAGCTGTGACCAGTACTCACCGTCTGAAATCTCACTGTTGCTCTTGCTTGTCCTAGACTCTGATTTTTCAGAGGCATGCTCATCCTTGTGCTGAGCCTTCTTTGGGTCACACCCGATCAGCAGCTTGGGTTTGCGCCCCCTTTTCCTCTTCATGTTCTGAAAGGCTGTCCAGTTCTGCTGTGGATCTGGATGAGTGAGCAAATGGAGAGCTTTATTTAGTTTTAGTGATGTTGTTTAGGAGTGTTGGTCCTTGGTCACTACCCACCTCCAGGACACCGCGGCGTGGCTGTTGTTGAGGGGGCTCCACGCTGAGCCTTGTGTTTGAGCTGGGTTACTCTCCTGGCCAACCTGGAGTTCAGGGTGCTGGGCCTACCTCTGTGCTTACAGCGAGCCTATTCAAGTAGAGTGGGACAGCTCATTATTGTCTCATTTGGTTCCACTAATTGAAACAATCAAGCAAAAACAACAGCAGGAAGTGGATGTAGGCGCGCGCTGATGAGGAACACTGAAGGATTACTGACCTGTGCAGCACTGAGGCTGCTAAAGCTGTGATTGGACATTTTCTTCTTGCCTTTCTGCTCCAGTAAACTCAGCCCAGGCCTGAAACAGAACACACTGAGATCAGGACTTGAGGAAGTATTGTATTGCTGGGCTCATTTATTGTCTCTGCCGTTTGCCACTCTTCGTGTCTCATAACCTTATGAGGTAAGAGTGCAAGATTCTGGTACAAACTCTCTGCTCAGTTTGACAGCAAACACAGAAATATTCAGTGACTGTGTGAATATGAAGCTGTGCTGAATCACCACATGAGAGGCTAAAGAGTACCTGGTGAGGGAGAGAGAAGGCAAAGGAGGAAGAGTTGTGGGGAGGGGCTGAGACAGAGATGAAGCAGTCTCAGGGGAGTCTGTCCGTTGACCGGAGCTTCAGGGCTCAATCGATAAACACTAACCTCTATTGAACACTACTCCTCCCTCTATCGCTCTCTCTTTCTCTGCCCTGGCTTCATTGTATGCACGCTCACTCACTCTCACTGTACACACTGCACACACTGTTAGCAGCTGCTGTCTGAGCCAGGTGAATCCTATATTCCCACAGAGAGCCAGTTTGGCTCTCAGCATCTTCATTCTCCAGAGGAGATATACACAAAGCAAAGAAGATGCCATGTTTTCTCTGTGCTTCCTATCCAAATAAAGGCACCAAATTCCACAAGAAAACTCAAATAATATAATAAACTATACCAATAACTGTAATACTAATAAACAGTTTTCTAGGCCAGCCTAAGCGTAAAGATACAAGTCTCAGAAAAGGCACATTGCTCATTAACAGCAGTAGAAATGTGTCTTCAGCACATAGCTACAGTGCACTAATTAAACAAACAGCACGTGTGTGTGTGCGTGTGTGTGTGTGTAGGGGTGCGTGTGTGTGTGTGTGGGGGTGCGCGCGTGTGTGTGTGTGTGTGTGCGGTTCATCGGCATGTATGACTAAAGCCATTCATTGTCATTTTCATTAGCACTTTCTAATCTGGCTAACCATGACAAACTTCAAGTTCTTTTAATCATTTTATCAAGGCAAAGGGTGAGCATGTTAGCAGAGGTGGGGCAGCATGAAAAAACACATTTATCTTTATGATCCTGGAAGCTGCACTGTAGATGGAAGTGTGGTGCGTATAATGTGTGAAGTAATGTGTTATTCTATGTGTGGATGAGTGGGAGTGGTGTGGAGTCATTTATCACTGTGATAACTGTACATCGGGACTTTGTCCGCTTGTATTAATGTATGCTGCAGCTTTACGGAGAATCAGAACATAATCAATGCATGTGATAAATATGATTAAAAGTGATTAATGATGATTAATGAAGGCTTCATCTCCATTACCTTCTCTCATTTAAAATACCCCCTTCCCCCAGAACTCTCTGCATGAATATGTGTGTGTGCCTTTAAGCAGCTCTTTTCAGAGCCCAATCAAGCAAATCATCAGCCATAGAGCATTTGAATCAATTCTGCTGAAGACGAACTTCTTGAAAATCAACTGTGCCTTTGACTAAAAACACAAACAGAAATCAGGATGAATGAGCGGGGCTTGCCAATCACACTGATTACACTGGTGCCATATCACAGGACTGACCGGAGTCTTTTGGAGCTCTCTGCTGCAGCAGCTGGCCCGGGGGTGGACTTGCGCTTGCGGGGGCGGCCGGGCCCCCGGCGAGCAGGGCTTCGAGACGGCTCCTCTTTTCTGCAGTGAGCAGAGCAGGAGAATGGAGAGAGACAAAAGATCAAAGATGCAGTCAGAAATGAAGAGGAAACGTCTCTGGCTACAGGTTAAACTGCAATAACTATGAGAAGGCAGCGGGTCTTAAACAACTAAGAAAGGTGCAGTATGATGGGTGAATTGTGAATGCTGTCATTCAGGTTTGAGGTCAATTCAAAACTAATGGGTTTGTGTGCTTACTGGTGGTCGTGTTTCCTCTGTAGCTTGGCCAATTCTCTCTGTTTCTCTTTGTAGCGGCGCTGCAGCTCAGCCAGCTGGACACGCATGGCCAGCTCCTCCCCTCCCATCGAGTCCATGGAGCCCTTCACTGGGCACACCTGACACACACACAAAGCATAGTATTTAAATGCTGAACACACATTCACTGGGAATGTGAAGAGGCTAGCTTGTGTTTGAGCAGCTAATGATCATTTTCAATTGATTGAATTTCTGCATTACCTCATCTACGATGTAGATTCATAAGTAGCAGAAAGAAGCATTTTTTCATATTTATACTTTATTAAAAGAAGATACTGATTGGTCAGTATTTGGTGATCAAATTACATATCATGTAATGTTATCCTTTAAAGGTGCACTATATACATTTTCTGGTGGAGACTCCACCACCAGCTAATCTTCATTGAGATGTCAAGATATTGACATCTCATTAATATCTTAATGTCAGGTTTATTACGTAGGTATAGTTGGTTCCAGCTGTGTCATTTCTACTTTACACTGAACAGGACGTTTGTGCAGCGTATGTCCATGGTTCAACATGTCCCTATGTTTTCACATGAATGATTTATTGTTGCATGCATGACTAAAACCCTGATCTGAAAGGCTCACCGGCTCATGCCGAGGTCTCCAGCTGCACTTCCTGCGCAGGTTTAGCCTGTTCCTGATTGGACACTTAGGGTCTGCCCCCTGAGGTGCTGTTTCTCCTGCCATCTCCAGGGCGCGAGCAGCCGCCAGTGTCGCCAGACTGTGCAGGTCAAAGGTCAGCATGTCCTTGCCTGCACACAGATGAGGTGTTTGGGTGTTGATTGGTGCATCTCAGTGTTATAGAATAGGTGGTGTGTGAGGAGAACAATGCAAACAACCCATGAAAAGTGGCGATATTTATGACATTAGCCATGTCGTTGGTATGATGTATACTGCTGTTATTTCTGAGCGTACACACAAACAGCACAAGAGCACACGAGTGGGCGTGCACAAGAACAATCTCTACATCTGTCACTTTCATTAACTCTGTCATTGTCAGAGCAGAATATTCATGAGGCACACCTATGCTGATAAAAGACACATGCACCTAGAGCGCTTTTCACTGAGCTGCGCAGATGTGGGCCCCAGACTTGAGGAGGGAAGAGGGAGGGGCTGGGGAGGAAAGGGGAGGAGAAGCAATAAGAGGCAAAGTGTTTATTGAGCTATCTATTTATTCTCCTACATCTCCTCATTATGGACATGGACAGAATCCAATTTTGCCTTTGAGGAAAGCGAGAAGAGCATGATAGTGTGCGCTGGAGTTGTGGGTCTCTCCTGACATCTGACATTATTAAAAGCGCTGTGTGTGAGCGCGTGCATGGGCACAAGACACTCAGCACAATATGGAAGTGTGAGGCTGAGAAGTGTGAATGAAAGTGTGAGTGACGACAGGACGACAGGTGACTCCTCAGAGGAGGGGGATCGGCCGTGTCCTGTCCCAGCACACAGAGGTCACAGTCCTTCTCATCTGTCACATGGTCTGAGCCAATGGCGCGCTCCTGTTACACTGACAGCATGACATCACCACTGACATCACCGCGCCCAGTTTAATGTCTGGGAGGATAGCCACAATCGATAGGAGCCTTCCGCCTGCAGTATCTCGCACACACTCGGCTCAGCTCGGGTAATGGCTGCGCAGTGTATCTCAAAAGGGGGTAATAAGAGGTGGCGCAAGGGAGTGGAAGGAGGATAAAAAGCAGAGTAAAATTAAAAACCATTACAGTTGTTATGGACAGAGCCATCATTATTGGCCATTAAGAAAATTTAATCTACTTTTTCAAAATAAAGCCTGTGTAGGAACAAGAAAATAAACAATAAGAGAAACAACTGTGGAAATAGACGTAATGTTGCTAATTTACACCGAAGAGAAGGCATCTCTTGATTCCTTAATCTGTAATTGCAATCTTCAGTGAACAGCTGAGATATCCTTCCGCGTCACAGAGCGGCATAACTGCATCTGTCTGGGATCGGTTTCATCTTTCCAACACATTCCCAATGACAAAAAATGCCATCAGCGGTATTAATATCATTCCTCCATGCCCAGGCCGGAGACGGGTTTTAAATAAATGTGTTGCAATTTAGAGAACGATTCCCACACCATGACAGGACTTATTGATTTCACACCTATTACACATGCTAAGCACGTGCACGCACATGTAAACAAATGCACTGCCGCACACGCCCGCATCTCGCACATACATGTACTGACAGCTGCACAGGGACTTATGATTTTTACACTTATTAATTCCGTCAACAAGGCTTGCAGAGGCAGGATTTACACACAAGATTACATTGGTTTAATAAGAAAAAAGGCGCGGATGAGAGGGGAAACGTAACAAGAGGAAGGAGGAGGAGAGAGAAGCGGGAGGAGGTAGAGACACAACGGAGGGGCGCGATTCAGCTGGGATTACTTAACAGCTTACACACACACACACAGGCATAAATAAAAACACTTTCTCTCAGAGGGACAAGAGGAAAATAGGAGCGCTTACAGAAGAAGTGTTTTAAGGATAGGGTCTAATTAGCAAAGCAAGACGCCAGAGCCTGCGGGACTGGCTGGCCCGGCAGTCCCTGGCTTCAGTCTGGTGCATGGCTTGATTGACCATCTTTGTGTCACCTCCTTAAAAGCACATGTACACACTTAAACTAAGTGAGAGAAAAAAATCTGCTACAACAGAACTAAGCGCCAAAAAAGGAAATGGAACAGGTTGAGCCACCAGATCTGATGGCCTGGTGTCTTTGTGAGTGGGGCTTTTTCATCTTTTCTAAATTGATAAAAAGATAATACTTTAGACAGGCCCTTACCTTCCTTTTCCTTGTTCTGTCTGTTCCTCCTCTCAATCTCCAGCTCAGCCAGCTCTCCCAGGATTTCCATCCCATGGTGTGACAGGGGCCTGGGGGGCTGGAGCGCGGGTGCTGGTGGGTACAGGGCATCTCTGGTGGCACACAGAGCAGCAGCGATTAGCAGCTCCAGGCTCCACATGTATGCTCCTTGTAGTTGAGCTGAAGGGGGGGGACTGGGGGAGCAGGGAGGGGTACAGGACACCTCCACGGAGCTGCTCCTCACACAGGCCTCCTCTTCCTCAGACTCTTGTCTATGTTCCTGCTGTATGTCTTCTCTGAGGTCTTCAGGCATAGAAGCATTACATTCAGATTCAGGCTCTCTCTTCTCTCCCTCCTCCTCTTCACTGCCCTGTTTTTCATGTCCTCCATCATCCGTCTGCTCTTTGGATAGGAGCAGCTCCTCCAAGGCAGCCCTCTGGCCTGGGAAGCCCTGAGACTGCTCCACTTGTAGGACATTGCCGGTGGCTGCTGCCAGGACTGGAGCAGGAGCAGGGCTCTGTGAAATGGGGCATGCTTTTTCTTCTCTCTGCTCTATCTTGTCCTTTGCACTATCACTTTGAGGAGTCACAGTTTCAGCATTGTACTTGTCCTGGTCCTCAACCACAGTGCAGCACGAATGTGGGTGGGACTTGGACTCTGAGTTGATGGGCTCTGCTTCAGTCATGATATTTTCAGCAGGTCGGGCAAAACGGGGCAAAGGTCCAGCTTTGAAACCCATTGTGATTGGAGGGAAGGTGTATACAGGTGGCAAGTCTGGAAGAAGGAAGAAATTAAATGTGTGAATATTTTCATTAAATTGTAAAAAAAAATTAAAAATATTTTACAAAAAGTTAAAAATCATGTCAAAGGCATGAATCCAGTGTTTTGAAAATAATAGCTATTCTGTTCACAAGGACGGAGCATGTGATTACAGTGGGCATAATAGAGTGGCAGCAGGGAGTGTGAATGCAGTGCAGTCTGTAGCTGTTTTGGGCCTTTTTCGGGATGTGTGTATAGATCCATGTGGGATATTGATGACACCCTGCAGTTTCCCTGTGATTGCAGTGCGGGCCCTGTCACCCCCATGCTCTTATTATTGATGGTATTCCTCCGCCCTCTGACAACACAGCCAGATAAATGTGTATTCTTCCGCCTGTGCTTCTCAAGGACCTGTGAAGGAGAAGAAGGGCCTGTCTGCTGATGCTGCTGACCTTCCAGCACGACACACAGCAACGCGCACATCCAGGGGTCGCGCTATGCACTTACAAACAGAGTGCCCATATGCTTTCTCTGACTCTAATGGCCGACCTGCCTTTTTAGATTTCACTGGGAAAATTGCACACATAGTCAAGGATAGGCAGAGCAAGCGACCAGTGCTTCAAACTATTTCACCTAAATTAAAAAGTGGGGTGGATGCACATCAGAAGTCAATGCTTACTGTCGACCTACTTTTCCATTTTTACTCCATCACCCTACATAGTATACCATTCATTAATTCTAATGATGAGAGGTAGAGTTGTTACCTGGCTCTAGTGAGGGTGGGTAGTCCTGAGGAGGCTGCCCCTCTCCGCGGTCACTGCTGCGCTCTAGACCCTTGGGCAGATGGGATGGACCGGGGCTCAAAGCAGGAGAGCGAGGAGCTGCAGCGGCTGGACTGGGGGCAGGCGTCAGCGGGTTTGGGGCAAGAGGTCGTCTGGATGGGGACTGGTAGCAGGGCGACTGATGGCTGTTGGGAAATACTACGGGGGAGGTTGTTGTGGTCTTCAGTGGAGGAGGGGTATGAGAGAAAGGTTTGGTAACGACTGCTGATGAGGAGGACAGAGGAGGAGCTCTGGAAATTGTTAACTCATGTGAAGAGTCCTCTATTGTGATACAGTGTTCCTCATTCTTCCTCTGTGAAATGTAGAGTTATACTTTTTAAATGATTCATTCATTTATTTTTTTAATAATATTGGCTACACTGTTGGCACTTCCTCCAAGATTTAGGGAAATAAGGAAGTTGCCATGTTTACATGTAGTTGTACCTGTGCTTGAGAGTGGCGCTGCATGTGTTCCACAGCACGCTGTTGCTGCAGTGCGTACAGCTCCTGTTGTCGTAGAAATGAGGATCGCGAGTACATTGGGTGGTGTTGGAGATGAGGCGGAGGACCTCGGCTGCCATACACAGACCACAGACCTGACTGCTCAAGCACATCTACAGATACAGAGACAAGGGGTAAAATATGTTCATTTGTTAAGAAAGAAACACAAGTTTGACAAACATGTCACATATATACGTTTTGATTTAAAAAAATGTAGTGTAGCGTTACGGTCACTAGACACACATACTGGCACACATATTCAGTTTCCGTCTTGGCTGCCTTGTCGCTGGGAACCTTTGTTCTGTAAGATTAGCCTGTGTGGGCTAATGTTTCCCAGGGGAAGGGTTCAGTGGATGCACTTCCCCTCACTGCAGGAACTCCCATGGAGGGAGGCAAGGGAGGCTGAAGATAATTAAATTTCACAGCCTGTTTGCAAAGCAGTGTTGGCAGACGCATGCACATCAACCCTATCAAGCAGAAGCAGCAACATATTCTCTACAACCTTTACACTAACTCGGGTGTCACTTAATCTAGACACATTTGCCTCCAAACTGAAGCCCATCACTTCCAGACAAGGGGTAAAAGTTCTAGTACATCAGGTGCACTGAGTCGGTCTGAGCTCAGAGAGGAGGAGAGTTGGACTATACCAAGGGGGTGATGAGCTCCTGGTTCTGTGGGCAAAACCACCAGGGATGCACTGGGGTCCATGATGGGTGTCAGGGGGCTGGGCAGACCTGGAGGGAAACTACTGCCCATTCCCACATGGTTCAAACCTGGAACAAAAGGAATCATGTTTGTTTGTTTTTTTGCTTTCTTTAAAATAAAGTATGTTTAGTTATTCATTTAGTGTAATGTACAAAATGACAAACTATTTGAAGATTAGGTATGTGAACATTTTAAATAACACACCGTAAGAATGGCTCATCCAGAGGGAGGGACTCCCTGTCCTCTGCATCCAGTGATGATGAGCATGTGCAGATGGGTCAGCTCCTCCCAGAAGGTGAGAGGTCAGGTCACCGTGGCAACTACTGGAAGGGTGGATGCGGGCAAACTCGACTCGCTCCTTGTTTTCCCTGTTGTGGCAGTAGGCGGGGAAAACTTTGTCATTATCCTGATTATGGGCCTTATTGTCAACATCATCATCATCATCACCATCATTACAATCATTATCTTCATCCTTGTCATCTTCATTACCACTACTACCATTATAATCATCAAGAAAAGGAAATACGACTGCAACAGTGGCAGTCATCATCTTGTGCCTGCTCCATGAGTTCTCATTATATGTTTTCTTCCCTTAATATGACTACATAATAAGAGACTGATACTTCAGAGACATCAGTATTAGTCCCAGTAATGTTAATGCACCACATCTGATCTCTGAAAGAGAGAGGGATAAAGAGGGGGAACAGAAATGCCACATCAAAGAGTGAGAAGAGTAAATGAGTGAGGAGAAGAGAGGCCTGTGTGGGGGAGAATAAAAGAGTGTGGAGCTTTTCAGATGAGAGATGATGCTCTGCTTGTGTCCATCATCAGACACATATTGTACATATTTATTAGCACCTAAGGAGCAGTTCTCTGTCTCTGTCCAGGTGATGAAGACTCATATGTTCCTCAACCAGCCTCTTCCTCTCATCCAGGTCTCGGGCCAGCGGATAGACAGGACGGGATACCCCTATATTAAACACAAGTTTGGGAGTCTTTAAAAAAAACATGGACTGATGACTAATTAAGTTTCAGAGCAAGCAGCAAAAACAATGTCTGACCTTTCATGCTGGGCAGCACTCGGCCCTGTCTGCTGTGTCCAGGGGCACTGTCTAAGGAGCGATGGGGGGGTCTGGTCACAGCAACAGCAATACCAACCGGAGGCTGGCGTACCTCCCCCTCCACAGCGTCCCCCGCCTCTTTCCCACCTCGGTCAGCCCTCTCTCCCTCATTAACAGAGCCACGGCGAGGGGGCAGCATCTGTTTCAGTGATTCTGGTTGAGAACTGGTGCCTTTACCTCCACGCTCCCCCTTTTCTGATCTGTCTACACCCTGCTTGATACAACCAAGCCCTCCAAAAGGGCTTCTTTGAGGCAGCAGCAAAGGCTGCTGGGAACTGTAGTTCATGAGGGTTTTAATTGCACTCCCTTCACTCTCACTGGTGTGTGATAAGGAGTGGGATAGTGGAGGGTGGGGTTTGGGGTCTACGCTGGGGGCTCGGTTGCTGTGCTCTCTTCCTTCAGAGCTGTTGGCTGAAGCGTGATGGGAGCCTTTTCGCAGTTCCTCTTGGTGGCCCCCTTCAGGCCCCCAGGAGAGTACTGTTTGACCCTCATCTCTTCCCCTCTCGTCTGAGCTGCTGTGCTGCTGGTGCCGTATCCTAGCAACCTTTTGTCCTTGCCTCTGCACTACTGGTCCAGAGTTCGACCTCCCATTAGGCTGAGGACCTGAGAGAGAACAGTCCCTTAAGGGAGAACTGCTGTCTATATTGAGCTCAGTTCCAGAGTGACCTCCCTGGGACTCTGTAGGCAGTGACGGTCGGTAAGCATCGCCTAGCACCTCTACCTCCTTACAGGATGAAGAAGACCCCAGGCTGCAGGACTGAGGGTCCAGCTGACAATACTGGCTGGGACCATGTCTGTGCAAGTGCTGCTGATTCCAGTCATGAACTTTGTCATCCTTGCTGTGGTCCAGCTGCTGTTGGAATTTGTCCTTCTTCTGACAACTACTACTAAGTTGGAGGTAAGTAGAATTTTCATATAGTCTCTCTCCACTTTTGTCATCTCCCTTTCGTGCACCACCACCACCAACTCCATGACAGTCAGGCACTGGTAAATCTCCAAGAGGAACATAAGTAGAACCAGAGACTTTGGCTTCTCTGTTAGACCCTCCTGAGACTGGTGCTGGATCTTTGGAGGGCACTAAGGAAAGGGGTGCAGGTGGACAGTAAAAATCCGGGTGGGGATGATGGGGGTGATGTAGCCAGCCTCCAGTCATGGTGGAGTTGATATGTAAGGCATGAGGTGGAGGGGGCATGGGGTAAGATGACGCTGAGTGAGAGGGCGGAGGAGCCAGAATGGCCGCCACAGCTCCTTTTCTCTTACATTCAGGGGAGGACTCACTGATCCTCATCTCACTACACACTGGTTCATCTTTGGAAGAGCGCCTGTTTCCTCCAGATGGAGGTCCACTAGTCCCACCACAGCTACTTAGAACACGCCCCTTTCCCGCCACAAGGCTGGATTCTTCGCCCAAACAAGCAGACAGTTTACAGGCATTCATATGTTTGAGTCCTTGATTTGCAGCATCGCTGTCTCTGTATTCTGTGTGGCGCTCATCGTCCCGGCTGTGTGAGGCTAGGTGTGGGGGTGGGGCTAGGTGTGAAGGTGGGGCTGAGTGGGAGGAGTATAGCTGATGATGGGAGGATGAGGTGCTTGTGGGTACAGACTGTTGGTGCTTTTCCTTGGTGTCTGGGTGCTGCTCTTTGCTGGACGATCGCTCCTTAGACCCAGATGAAACTGCTTTATCACCCATGTCCTTGGAGCTCTTCTGCGGTCCACCGCCTCCGCTGTCTGTCTCCCGGCTGCATGAGCCCAGTGGGTGTCCTGGGGCTGCTCTGGACAGAGGCGGGAGGCTGTGATTGGTTGAAAGCAGAGGGGGCTGTGGTGGAAGGCTTCTCAGGTAGAAATGATCTGGAAGTGAAAAGGAAACCAATAAGAAAATGTCCTGAACACTTTGTGATAATTGTGCATACAATTGCATTAGGCAAGGCAAGTTTACTTGCTTTACAGAATAAGAAAGACATTAAAATCACAATACAAACAAATCAAAACATTCATATTTTTAGCTTGGATTTAAACATTGTCAAAGTAGAGCCCTGTCTCACATTTTCAGGAATACTGTTCCAGCTTTTAGCTCCATAAAACTGAAACGCTGATTCCTCATGTTTAAGCAAGTAATTAAATAATATGTTTGGAAGCAGATGCAATTTTAAAAGAAATATGTATCAATTAGATGAAGCCGTTTCTTACATTTCATTAATAAAGCATAAATATACATTTACAAAATTGTTATTTTAATTATTATTTTGTCATTTTTTCTTTCCATTACATTTGCATGGACAGTAGCACCTACCTTTCTGAGTTTCGTAGAAGCGGTGCTGTCCATAGAGACTGTTGCTATGGTGATCAAGAGGACTCATGGGGAGAAAAGGAGAAGCCAGACTTCCTGAATAGCTGGGGTACCCTGTCAGAGGGAGGCAGAAAAAGAATTGATGTTTCTGTACAGTGTTGACATTCAGCAGCTCTAAACAAACAGCTTTTCCCAACAATTTATCCTAAAATGGGCAAAGTTTGAAAAAAAAAAAAAAAAATAGGGCCACTCACTGCAACTTTTACAATAAATTCACATTTACACATGAGTTGACATTATTTACAGTGGCCAAAGTAGTGACAAAAACCACAGTAGAAAGCCACTGTCAAGTGTTGCTGCATTTAGCAGCATGGAATTTGAGCTTTTGAGCAAAACACCCATTTCCCAAACCCAAGACAAAATAGCATGCACTATCAGGGCACCCCCAGCTCTCCCAGGAGGTCATGGGGAGGTAATGGTCGTTCCACTCTGTTCTCCGCCTTCAAGGACGTTGAACTGCATTGTGGGATAAAGGAGATCCTGTCGGTTGTGCTAAGAAAGACTTGAAGCTAACAGAGTAGAAAGAGGGATTCTTTGATGGAAAACATCCAAAATGACCACAAACCTGTGTACATTTAGAGAATAGGGTTTAAGACATGTCTCTCTTCAAAGCTTAAGATTGGATGTGTTTGTGTGTGTTCCTCAGCAGCTGGTTTCATGCCCCACAGAGTGTCCTTGCCAGCCCGTTAATTGGCAGCCGTTAAAAGTTTAACGGTGGTGGCCAAAGTAAACAGTACTCCATAAAAACTCATCCTACGCATTCCACAGTCGCACTGCAAAGTAACCCACACCCCCTCAGTGTTCACTGTGTGTGAGAGTGTGTGCAAGGAGGGGGTGTCGGAGGCCCTGTGCTCATGCTGCAATGTAAATGTACGGATGTGTACAATCAAGAGTGTGCGTGTCATTACTCTGACTGGTTAACAACCAGTGAATCTAAATGGCGACAATTAGCCAAAAGGGTCTATCAGCCATCTAAAGCCAATCCCCCGGGAAACGATGAGTGATAAAGCTCAGGGGCGGGGGGGGTGGGGGGGTAAGAGGAGGGTGGGGGGGCTGTGATGTGCAGAACAAAGACGACAGTGGGACTTCAGAGAGGAAAAAAAAGTGGGAGGGAAGAAATCTGAAAACAAGAGGTTAGCTGGTGAATAAATGAATGAAAGACAGAAACACACAAGACGCCAGAAGAACAGGGCTGTCAATTTGAAAAGCTTCCAATCTGGTGCAGTGGGGCGGCTTATGGAGAGGAGACAGGGGAAGTGAGAGGAGTTGCTGAAGATGGAGGAGGAGGTAGTGGGATATTCGGAGCAGTGAAGCCAGGACAGTGTGTACACAAACCAGGACAGGTGGAGCAGCGACAGTGCCGGCTCTCAGCGGACACTTCTCTTTCTGTGTGTGTGCTGTGTGTGTGCAGCCAGGTCTCTTCCCTGCACTGGCTCTGCTCCACTCTCTGGACCAAAGCCAGCTGGCAGGCCGCCTCCTGGAGCTCCCTGGCTTGAATTCTTAAAAACAATCATTTGTAGTGTGTGTGTGCGTTCAGACATCAAAAGACGTGACACACAGGTCTGCCTGATAGACGCACACAGCCTCACTCTCTTTTCAGAGTGGCTGCTGCTGCTCCTGTGTTCACTGCAGTCCTGCCTCCAAGTCCCCATGAATCTGATTTAAGGTAGTCACTGTGGGGGACATTAGCACTCATTTTCATGGCTTAAATGGTGGTATTTATTGCTCGATGAACTACAAATGAAGCAGTTGTACAAACAAAAACTATTGTCTCCTTTCAAGTCATCTTAGGAGAAATTTCAATATAAAGACTTTTCATCTTAAGAAATAGGATTGCCAATTTAGAATGAATTTGTGTTCCTTAGTAAGAGTGATTCAGCACAGCCAAAGTTTAATTCTGGTTTGTTCTCAACAAACATAAAAACCTGAGACAAATTAAAATTTTAACAGAAAACTCCACAAAAGCTGGACTCCTTATCTGTACATTTCCTCAAACAGACAAGCAATTCCTCATTTACAGCATTCTGTTCCACCTTAAGTTGAATTAAATAGAAAACATTGCTTGTTACCAAACCTTGGAGGTTTTGTACAGTTTGTAGTCATGTGGAAACAACGACATGCCACACAGAGAGAGTTGAGCAGAAGCAGTGCTGTGTTGTGCTGACTACCATTGCTATTTATTTGGTAGGTCATTCTTTTGATGAGGGTCCTTTTCACTTTCATAAAACTTTATCACCAGAACATTTACCAAGTGCTTGTAACATCTTAGCACTTTTAATATAATGATTGCAGTATATATCCATACATCATACCACGTCATAGGTTTTATATATTTATTTATAGTCTTAATTTTTTACTGTAGGTAAAAAAATGTTATTATGGGAGGCTACAATAGTATGGAAGGAGTTGTTTTGGAGGTTGTCTGTCAAAAGAGAAGTCCTCTCACCTGACAGAGACAGATAAATGAAAGCTGCACCGTCCATAACCACAAACGGTTAACAGTCAAAAAGAGCACATGATGCGTGTGGATGCGCACAGTGGAGTGAGGTAGAGTGTGTCTGATCAGGAAGGGATCCGTTGGAGGTCGGTTAGCCCAGAAGGGGCCCTGAGGGTGGGGCTGCGGTCGGGGTGGGGGTGGGCACCACACTGGAAATGGGGCTAGATTTCATGTGTGTGTCCAGGGGGTGCATATGGGCTCATGAAACTCAAAACTCAGCCTGAGAGGAGAATGTTAAGAGATGACAGACAGGAGACAGAAGAGAAGACGGACAGCAGTAAGACTGAGGTGGCTCCTGATGAGAGGAGGACACGGGTTTGGTTAATGCCCTTTCAAATGTGTCGTGGAGCTTGAAGAGTCGCAGAGGAAACCGTATGTGTTTCGGCAGTGTCATCACTGTCGCTGTTGTGTGTTTGGCCGCAGCTCAGCGATGGTTAAACCACTTAATGGCTCCATCTTGATCTAATCCTAAACCAAGACCTTGGATTAACCATACACCCTAGCATTCCAGGCTGAACCCTGACTTACCTTCATGTGAATGGGGGAACCAGATCGAGGAGGCACCCGAGTGGGCTCCAGCCCGGTATGAGGGGGAGGAAGGGGAAGCAGCCGGTCCCGTGGGGTGAGAGGGGTGTGGAGGAGGCGAGCCAAGACTACTGGCCAGGAAGGAACCCATGAAGGAAGCACCTAAGAGACACAGACAGGACGTTACTGAACTTCATACCTGGTACTTATAGCAGACAATTTTGCGACATTAGAGTGTACCCTTAAACAAATGCAATCATTCAGAATCGGTCCCAGACACCAATGTAGGTTTTCTATGACAGCATTATCAATTTTTGTATTGTTGTTCCTCTGAAGATCACTACTAAAATACTGCTCAATGTATGCATGATATACAACCTTGCATTTTTACCACCAGATGTTTGTAAATGTCAGATTTTAACAGTAAAAATGTCAAACATGAAAATTGCATTACACGATCTGCCCAAGAGAAATTAATCCCTTTCCCATAAGTCTTCGGCTCACATGACACACGCATCAGATATAACTTCCAGTCTTCAATATGAAAGTTTTCCAGCAGTATTCTATCCTCCAATTTGAAGAACGTAATATTTTAGTGCACACCAGGTTCTAGTTTCTTGTCTGCATTATGAACAATAAAAGGTGCAGGTAGAAGTGAAACTGAGCTATAGTTTCTGATCCTATAACACTTTGGCTCAGTTCGAATGAATCCCCACTTATCGGCACACTCTCATTTAGTGGAACAAGCCGAACAGTTGTAGGGGAAGAGGAACAAATCCTGGGGGGAATCAGGTAATTAGTCACTGGATGAAAGAATAGAGCGCGTGTGTGAGAGAGAGAGAAACAGAGAGACAGAGAGAGCGAGAGATGGGGGGGGCCTTGCTTCAGACACAATTACCACAACCACAACAGTTTGGTTCTGAGTCACACACGCGCCCATGAGGAGAGTTCGCTCACCTCCGGCACCCACCCGCAGCCACGACAGCCACAACCTCCAACTGACTGTTAAAAGCGGATACGTACGATGCACAGTGGATGAAGGAGGGTGAGGGATAAATCAAGAGCAAAGCAGAGCATCCCAAGACAGAAGCATGTATTTGTACAGCTGGATTTGAAACTCGGAAGACATGCAGACGCACACATGTTAAAAGGCCCAAATTCCTCCATGTTTAGCTTTTGATATTTTCACTGTCTGCAGTCATAATAAGATTTGAGGAAGGAAAAGGGGGCTTGGCCAAAAAACATTTGAGTCAAGACATTTATTTCCTGTCGCTGAATCTGTTTTCTGTGGTTCTAAATCCTGGCTGGTAGCAGTCATAATAAAACAGAGCTCACATCAGACTATGGGCTGTGTTGACGTGGGTCCCTACCAGAGCAACAGTCTACTTTATCTATGTAGAGAGGAGGAAGTGCTCCAAATTTGAACTCCAGGGAAAGTAGACTACTGTTGGTTCACATAATATATAATAATATATATACTATACTATAATATATTAGCACAAGTTCTATATGTTTCTATGTGTGTGTGTATATATATATATATATATATATATATATATATATATATATATATATATATATATATATATATATATATATATATATATATATATATATATATATATATATATATATATATATATATATATATATATATATATATATATATATATGTGGGGGTGTGTGGGTGTGTGTTCTGGGATCTCCATCTCAGAAGAACCTAGTTTAGTTATATTGGAGACAATTTTTTACACCTGATCCTTGTCTTTTCCAGATTTTTGTTAATTTACCTTTTCCTGTAACTTCTCCTCCATCCCACCTTTTATCTGTTTTTTTTGTTGGTGAGTTGAGGGGAAAATCATATTTGACCTCCCTCTGCTCTGTTGATATGAAAAATCAGAAAGGCCACCCTTTAACATCAACCTCATTTCTGTCATTTCTTCCTCGCTCTTTCCTGCTCTGCGTTTCCACCTTTGTTTCATCCTCATCCACACATTCCCTTTCCATCTGTCAGGATGCCATCCTTTCATATTCTCTCATCGCTCTGAGCAGAAACAATGCATTCACACTATGAATGCAAACATTGAATGAGCTACAAGTGACAAGAATAAAGCGGCAATAATCACAATAAAGAGAAATGCACAGACAACACTTTGACTTTAGCATTATGATGATGATTATTTCCTGTGTTTTACTCCACGTACATATGTAGTTTACCATAAACACAAGCTGCTGTCTGAAACAACAGCTCTATTGAGTCTACGTAATGGTAATTAAACTGGAGAATGTGTTCGCATGCTTCCCATTTTTTCCCAGTTGGCATTCCAATGTGGAGAAGTGTCTCAACAAACATGCAGTGAATCCTTCCGATCTTGACAATCTGAGGTAATAAAAAAGTGAATTAGAAGTCTTATTTGCACTAATACAGTCAGCTGTACTTGCAGTGAATGGAATCTGCTGCAGTTTATTTACGATTGAGAGTAATGGGATTTGTGCAGAGAGGAAAATCCACTCAGAAACACTGCTTTTAAAAAAGAGCCACTGGATGTGTGCCGCGTTTTTTGGGCCATGTTCTGCTGCCTGCCATATTTTTGGAATTCCTCATGGATAACAGGCCACACATCTACTTTGGAAAGGCCCAGTACACCTAAGCACATAATTGTATAGTATCATAATTTATCATTTACAAAATAAAAAATTACCATTACCAACCAACCAAAGATCAGAGGTGTCCAAACTATGGTCCTGGGGCCAAGTGCGGCCCTCATACCAATTTTTGTTTGCCCTCAGGCCCCCTGCTGAATTGGCCCAACCGATAATGGGCAGAATTTTACTACAAATTAAGTAATTCTACCACTATATCCTCAATAGTATCACATTGCATCATGACACAGACCTAAAATTAATGTCCCAAACTTTATTACCTGGGCTCTGTCAAAGCTGAAGCTAAAATGCATCAATCTGAATGACTCAATCTATCGACACCTCCGCTTCGAATATATTTCGATATGCAGCCCTTCATGAAAAAAATGTGGACACCCGTGCTAAAGATGTAATGCATACACACTAGGACCTTAAAATGGATATACATTGAAAAATCACTTGACAATATTTGAGTTAATTTAAATTTTTCATATGTTTGCATTTGTAACACAATTAATAACAATCAGAAAAGTCTCTCACTGTCCATACAGAGGTAATAATTTTGCATAGGTTGTCTTTTATTCCCTTACCAGAAAACATACTGCAGTCATTAAAGACACTATTACTTATCATGTTTTTTTTTTCTATATATAAAAAATCTGACAAAAACTCGAGAATGTTGTTGGCATTGTATTTAGTAAAACTAACTGATAAAGGTGTTTGGAAATTTGGCTCAAATTACATAGAGAAAAAGTGTTCCATCTCCTACATTTCACACCTTGAAGGCAGATGATGACAGTTTTAATTAGGGACAGATCAATCGGGCCTGCTCAAAATGTTTGGCAGCTATGTTAAAAAAGTAACAGGCTTTCATGCAAAATCTAAAGAAAATGCATCCAATAACGTCAAGGTTATTTTGTCATATTTTCTTTTTTGGATTAGAACCGATTTTATTTTTCAAACCTGGTGATATGCCGTGTGCAGTATGCTGCTCGAGCCAAGGAGAAATCAGTGTGAAAAACATAACCCTCTTTTGTGTTTTTGTCTCAGCAGCTGCTCAAGAGTGCTTCATGAAATCAACGGTAAAACAAAATGCACCACAGGCCACAATGTCCCAAGGTTTAGCACTTTTCTAAAGACTGAAAGGAACAAGAAAGGGCTCTAGAGGAGAGGAAACTAATTTATCTTGGAAAATGAAATTTATGGAGATTTTTTTGTATGTTGAATGGGCCACTGTTAATCAATATCTGCATACAGTGTACACACCTGGGAGGATGATATGTTAAATCGATATCTGTCCGATTGAAGATCAATATCTCCTGTGTTCTATTGTCACATTTATCAATTAACAAAAGCTTCTGTCCACACACTGATCTACCCAAGTCTGACACAAGCAGGTCGGGTCATTCAACGCACCTGCAACGTCCTGTGACATAGGACTCATCTGGAATCCTCTCAAAATAAGATAGCTTAGCCTTGGTTTACCATTAGTACAGTGAAACAAATGAGACTTCACTGGACATGGCCTCTGGGGACTATGACCCTCTGGAAATACAAATCATCATGACTGAACTTGGTACCATCTGAACTGAGAAATGCCTTCAGAATCAGAGTCAGAATACATTTTAAATTAGAAAAAATTGTAGCGTCTCACAGCCACTTTGACACAAGCCTCCTTGAGCGCTGAGCAGGTCTGTGCTGCGGCCTCAGCGTGTGTCAGAGGTTCTGACTCTCGTTAGCTTGCCTGTTACGCTTATTGCTGTACACTTGGCAACCTCTCGTCAGTACGACCCTTTCATAAGCCTCCAACCACCGAGCGCCTGGCACCGAGCCTCCGTGTGTGTGTGCGCATGTGTGTATAGGGTCAGGAGTCAAGCCAGACCTTTCTGATCTGTTTTGACACCACAGAATTGCACAAGTGACAGGGCTACTCAAACACACACACACCTCTGCACACACAGGCCCATAAAAGCATTATGGCACTAGGGACACAAACACATTGAATGGGTGAGTAAGCACTGCTTACAAAGAGTACGTTCAGGGGAGAAAAGGACTTCTTTTGCTCGACTAGATCCAGATAGCATTTTCCTTCTGCTGTATCTTATTATTCATCAACCATTCCTCTTGACTCATTCATGTTGGAGAGAGCAGGGTGTGCAAGCAAAGCATGGCATGTCGCCTGGGACAAGCGGCTGTACTGAATCACATTACGGCACACAAGAAGAGAGAGGACAGAGCAGGAGAGAGGAAGAGTGCAGCAGAAAAATGAGATGAAAGTGCTACAAATGAGAGATTTCCCTGTGAGGCGCATAAATCAGCCGACTATGAACAGCGCAGCTCAGACTCCCAGGCTGTGGACGGGAGGCTCGTCCATACAGAGCTACTGGATTGTCTGTTCTGCCTCCGCTAAACAAGAACCTTGCAGAAAACCACACTGCACCTTGTCTCAAACATGCTGAAAAAAATATCCATGGATCTTTAGAGTTTTCCATCAGCAAATGCTGCCCACAAACACTTCAGTCAACTCTGACTAACAGGTAAAAATGTTCTTACTTCTGACCACAGACTTTTTAGCCGAATCGTGCCCACCCACCCACAGCAGCAGGAAGAACTATATATGGTCAAGGCTAGCTTAAACGCTACAAGATGAGAGATTCTTGGGAAGCAGGAAGAAAAGAGAGGGGGCTGTCAGAGTAAGTTTTTCCATGTTGTTTCACCAAAGAAAACTGGGGAATTTGGGAAAAGGGGGTCACTTGGGTAAGAATGAAACACAATGATACGTGTGTAGGAGAACACAGACACACTTTAATTAAAAGCATAAGGTTGCTGATATTTCAGGAAAGCCTGCGGTGAGAGCCAGTAATGCAATTCTGTCTGCTTGCATGTGTATGTGAGATAGTGTGTTGACCAGGCTGCCCCACCCCCACTCGGAGGAGAGGCTTTGAAGATGTGGTAAACACTACAGAAGCTTGTTCTGGGACCTGCGCTGGTCCCACCAGTCCAACACACCTCGCCTGTGTCTGTGGTCCGGTCTGTGCCACAAAAACACAGACTTCTTAATGATTTGAAGCTGAGTGGTGCTGCTGGATAAAATGCACCTTTGGGTCAAGACAAAAGAGCAGCAGGTGAGAGCAACAGAAAACACGCCACAAGCTGAAAGACAGCGCTCATGTGTTTCTTGAGTTGGCCAAAAGACAATCTCTGCATTTCCCTTCTCAAAATATTTGATACAATTTGGTTTGATTTATAATTCACACAGATAGGTGCAGAGTTCATTAGCTTTGACATGTAACCATTCCAAAACCTTGCCTTAAATTGGTCAACCATATGGCTCCTCCAACTGCTAATACGAATGCAGACACACACAGACACATTTTGCATTACAGTTACTGTAATGTTTGTTTCACGTGAAACAAAAACAAAGCCTTTTTAAAAGGGCACTTTCAAAGATCAATGAAATGCATGCATTTAATAGTTTTTCTTATAACAACCAATTTGATAGCTATGGCAAAATAAACTGAGTAATTTGATAAGCTTTGACCTGCTTTGATTATAAAGCCAAGTGTATTTTTACTATAAATCCATCCACACATTTGCAGTCACTGTGTGTCTCGCCTCCTGCTTCATCTAAAGTTAGCTCCGACTCCAGTGGAAACAAACACACACCTACGCAGTACAAACCAGGCGACGCACTGCAAATCCAGCACAGTCAAAACGTGGGCCCGCAGCTTGCCTAGTGTCCTTGAGCAAGACACATGCATTCTCCAGCAGCAGCTAAACTTCAACTCTCCAAAAATTACTCCAGTATACAACACGAACAGAGCTGCCTCCAATCCTGCAGCATGAGCAGGAAGTGTGCCTCCATCAGCACGCTGAGAGCTTGCGGTTCCTTGAGAAGCACTTTACTTAAAATTAGACCCTCAACGGCTTGGCGTGCAGGTGTCAGTGGTGTGTGGTGGGCACCATGTGTACGTGTATGTATGAGGGAAGGAAAAGAAGCAGGTGAGAATAACCCAGTGTGACCTTATTCCAGGTCTTCCTCCTTTATATGCCTGCATCGCTTTAATATTTACACAGGAATAAAATATTATTGCATGATCCCCACAGAAGAAATAAAGGGGGTGGGGGGTATGAAACTCAAACAACAAAAGGAAAGTGGGAATAAAGATTTAATAATAATAAAAAAAAAAAGGCAGAGAAGTCAACCAAATTATATGAAGCTTAACACAACTGTGATGCAATGGAAAATGATAGGAGCCACATTATTTTTGGAGTGTGCTCGTTTAAAGTATGTTAGGAATAAGTCATTCCAATAAATTTAAACAAAATAATTATGACAATTCACAATTATTTGGTAGAAGTACTTACTTTACAAACAAAAATCCCAGAAAGTGGAATATATGGTGTTTAAGATAACAAACCAAAAGAAAAAAAAACTTTTTTTAAAAAACTGTTATTTAAAAAATGGTATTGTATATAATTGTAATATAATTGTGTGTATGTGTGTGTGTGTGTGTATATATATATATATATATATATATATATATATATATATATATATATATATATATATATATATATATATATATATATATATATATATATATATATATATATATAAATTTGTTCTTTTTTTGCTTTGGTCAGCCAGCAAAACGTGAATCTAAAATTATGAACTAAATAATAATGGGGATGTTCTTGTGTACTCACTCTTCATGTTTGGAGCAATTCTAATATTTTATCTATGTTTAAATTTCACAGACCACTGTTCCTGGTGTTGTGTTTAAAATTAAACTATGATTTGCATTTTATAACATATATTTTATATTTATTTTTGACAAATATGGTACTATGTAATGCATGTGTGTGTGTGTGTGTGTGCGTGTGTGTGCGGGTGTCGGGGTGTGTGGGGGTGTGTGTGCGGGTGTGTGTGGGGGTGTGTGTGTGTGTGTGCGTGTGCCTGGGGTGCCTTGAGTTGAAATCTGCTTAAAATGTAAAATAATTTCAACAAATTTTACTGTATTGATTTGCTGACTTGCTGCTTACTTTAAGTATTTCTCTGACCTCAAGCAATAATATTCATGATGTGAAGAGTTTTAAGACAAAACTCACAAGACCAGTTCCTAATAAACCCTGACATGTGAAATGGGGTAACTGCATTGTGCACATGCATATAGGACACACAGATAAGTGCAACAGTAAACGACGTCTCTACATTATGCATGCACTTCCAAACATTACAAAAACACACATCAAAACCCTAAGAAAGAGACAGTAGGCCTTATTAAAGAGACAGAGGAACGGAGAAGAGACTCTTTATGAGCAATCAAAGATACAGCCGCGATGAGACAGTCCTGCAGCAGACAGACGTGCTTCTAATCAGCCCAGATCCAAAAAGTAGACAGGCTCCACAGTCCTAGTCCCAGTAGGATTAGGACCCTGCACCTTGTGTGTGCCTGCACGGGTGTGTGTGTGTATGTGTGTGCGTCCCACGAGACTGATTAGCCATGAATGACTGATGACGGATCTTTGTTGTTGTTTTTTCTCCCCCCTCTCTCTGGCTCTTTCTTGTAGTCTTTCTCAGTGCTGTGGGGATCCGCACACAGCTCCATGTATATTCAACGAAGACTCCTGAATACACTTAAAGCTTTCATGTGTGCCACTGTGTAACCATCCATGCTGTTCCACGCAGCTGCTTCCCTCGCTTCCTGCTTTACACGCCTGCACAAAGATATGAAATCTATTTCCTATTTAGACGCACATTAACTGTCCAACATGGCAATCTGTTCAGCTGGACTGCTTTGACTGTTTAGCTGTGGGTGAGGCGGCCGGAGCACTTCTTTAACCTCACCTCCAGATGAACCTGCCTAGGCCCTCCATCAATCTGAGCAGCCTGACAGCAAAACAAACTGGACATGGGGCTGCTTGAAAAGAGGCCATTACAATATGAATGAGTCAAACAGGGCAGAAATTCTCAGAACAGGGAGACTAAAAGACGAGTGGTGAAGAAAAGGAGAGGCATGTTCTCAGGTGTTACTGCAGACCAAAGGATGAGCCCAGACTGTGACATCATGTCTGTCCTGCCAAGTGATGTCACAGAGAGGGGCTGCCATGACCCCTCTGAAGAAAAGCTAAGCCATAAAAGAGAACTACAGTGGCCTTAGTGGTCAGCGACTCGCACATCTATTTTCTCAACATCATTGTGAGGACACACCTCTCCAGACCGTTTCTGCCAGACTTTAACAATAAACTACATAAGCACTCACAGTGCAGTTTTTGTTTTTTACTTATTAATAAAAATGATAGTGATAAAATTTTTTGTTTTATGTGGATATTGCCGAGTCATCATTTTGTGTTAGCCACATTTGTAAGGTTTACACACACACACACACACACACACACACACCCCTACACACACACACACATACATAGTGCATACATACACAGGTTATGAAAGGTTATGAACCTTCACACATGGCACAACTATACAGTTAAGGAACTCTTTTGCACGCTGTTTAAATGTCATTTTCCTTTCATTTCTCTGACTTCAAAAGGAGCTCCTCTGAGCTCTCACTCCTCCTTGCCAAATCCCCCAATCATTTGTGATTTACAGAGTTGGCCGTGGGCCGAGTAGCACCGGGACGGGCCCGTTAACAACCGGCCGAGTGGTTGTGAGAGAGGGAGGTGGAGTGGGGGAAACAAATGAGGAAGCAGGCTGAAATTGAGACAGAAACAGGAGGAGTGCTGAGTGAAGCTGGGAGTTAGACAGAGATGGGAGTGTGGTGTAAGAGGAGGGGGAATCAATGAAAAAGAGGGCAGAGGAGCAGAGCAGCACCGAGCAAAGAGAAGTGAAAGAGGGAAGCAGAAGGAGGACACCACGACAAGTGCACAGACAGGGAGTGTGGACACAGGAAGTCTAGCACTTTCCATTCACATGCCAAGTCATCAGATGGTGCTGTGTGCTCACACCCCGAGATGTCGCAACCAAAACGCACCCCACTTCCTTCATATCACTGCTACCGACAATAAGCAGCTGTTCTCATGTTGGAAGAGAGCTGGAGATGAGACAAAAGTCTTCTGTTGTTGCAACAGCAAATGTGTTCTAAGCAAATGCATTCCTCTCAAAACCTCAACTTAATACATTTATTCATATATTCTTCCATTGCACCTTTTACATGGTCACAGGAAACTTCACTTAAAGTCAGTTTGATTGCTATTGCATTTGAACAATTAGTAGATATTTTAATAAGTGGCATTGGTTTACCAAAATAACGCCATCGAATTCACAGGCATCTGATTTTATGGCAGCCTCACTGACAAATTTTAATGACAACAATAAAATAAATTTTAGGTATAAGCATTTGTCATATAATAAGCACTACACATTCTTTTGATTGAAATTAATAATAATACACTTGCACATATCTGGACTGAACTAATTTGACAGTTTACAGTCCTGTCCTGCTCACTCTGCAGACTGGCTTCAGGCTCTACCAGCTGTCTGGGCCACGCAGGGGGTCGTCTTGCATACTGCACCCGGGATGCGACAGTCGTGCCCTGGGTGGCGTGGGTGTCTGTGAGGTTGGTGCTCTGCTGACTCATCTCTTTCACACAGACATGTAGTGACACACATCCAGCCTGCGTCTCTGTCACTCCTGCTTTCATTCACTCTACGCTGGCTGAGGAGCTGGGTCAGTGCCGTGAGGTGGGGATAATCTGACTGAATTACCAACAAGGTGGAATCCCCCACTTCCCAGCCTTCCTCTCCTTACTACCATTCAAATGTATGTGCCTGACAAACATTCACAGAAAATATCATATCATGCAGATATTAAAAAAAAAAAAAAGTTCAATAGTTCTGACTTGTGTTTAAAAGTTTAAGTATGGCAGCAGTGTTTATGAATGAGAGAAAAAATGCACATAAGTACAAATAGATTCACCGATATGCATTCTATCAGAGCAAAAGTGTGGATGTAAGGTCAAGTCTGTTACTACGTCATAGACACTTTCACATGATCATGTAAGCAAAACGGCTGCTGTCTGTTCTAAGGGCTGGGTGCTCTTTAAAGGTACCTCTATGATACTGAAAAAACTATATATATATATATATATATACACACACACACACACACACACAAACACACACACACACCACACACACATTTATGGTCGGTGATATAGAACTACTGAACGTTAGTCAGGGATCCATGTACTTAATAATTAATGTGACCACTGGTTTTGTCCAAAGAATCACATAATCATCATATTTAAGAATAGTAATTAACAAGAGTACAACAGTATTTTGTTTAATAAAATAATATGTATGACAAAAATAAATGCTCAGGCACCAGACCAGTATCAAAAACCATGGTATTGTTTAAGTATCAGTAAAAAAGATTAAGGGCACCCAGCTCGTCCTGTTTTAGAACTAGCAAGGCCACGCCCCCATAACACAGCACACCTGTGCTCTGAGGCTATAGCTGTCTCGCTACAGTGAGAGGCCAACTTCACAGAAGAGGGACAAGGGGGACAGAAAAAACAGGCAGAGACAAAGGCTCTCGCAGTGCTGCTATCAGCTATGTAAACGCCTGTGTAATATCACTGTGGGCTTTTATCAAATGGGGGTAAAATCTAATGGCGTTGGTATGTGCCTGCCATTCCATCACCTTGTCAAGCATGACCGCATCCCAACAGACATCATGCTGCTTTAAATAAGAGGCTTCAGGAAACTGATGGATTGCTAGAATTCTGGGAAATGAAGAAACAAGAGAATGAGGGCAGTTTCTTAGATTTTTTTCTGTAATTCATGTTCCGATTTTAAGCAAATGTACAAAGCCTCTTATATGGCCGTCTCCATTATATCAACGTCCTGCTTCGAAGCCTGTAGGGCCAGCCATGCGGCTTTCTGAATCTCGAAGGGAGCCAACACAAAGGTAACCCCCATCGTAACCTCCATGCACCCTTCCCCCAGTCCAAAACAACGCTGCTCTGTGCCCATCATGTCAGTCAAAACCCCATCAGGGACATGCATGGAGAGTCTGGGTATCTGGAATCTCAATACAGTGTCATGCACCTTGAGACCCAGCGAGAGGCCCACTTGAATATATTTCAATAGCATTATCACTGTGCATTACTGTGCTGTGCTCCCTTCAACGTCACACAATCACTCTGAAATGGGACCAGAATACATGTCAGAGTAGCTGCAGCAGTCACAGCCCAGAGTAATGGCTTCAGAACACACAGACACACACACATTAGCAGGACAAACACAGTGTTACTCACTTCACTATGGACACACCTGTGGGGCATTTTATCATTAAATATTTCCTAATAAGTATAAATTTAAAAGTAAAATAATCCTAAAGTAATTTATGTATACACACACACACACATATACACTATAATTTTATATACACACACATTGGGTTTACATGTCTAATGAGGACATTACATTGAGATCAGTTCATTTTGTGTTGACTGATTTTAACCTTAACCATAATCAAAGCTGCACAATATATTACTCTTGCTGAAACTGAGATTTTGATTCAGCTGCAATAATCAAATTGTAAAGCCTGTAATTATTTAGATAACAGAATATCCTCTGCTCTGCAAAGAACAAAATACAGGCTAGTCTTTTTTTAAATAGAAAAACTGTATTACATGCTTAGACCTCTATAAATATTTTCTGAAACTCACATTAGTTTATAATTTTTCAGTCATTTCACAAATGTTAATGATCCTTGATGTTCTTTACAGTGTGACTCTGAACAGAACTATCATTTTTAAACATACACTACTGCAAATTCAGAAAATCATCAATATGCCTAACCTTAACCCTTAAGTTATTATCTAAAAATAAAGCATTTATGTGATGGGGATCTGATTTTTGTCACCATAAGGAAAGCATGTCCCCATGATTTCAGTGTGTACACAGATTTTCACACGCGTAGCTTTAAGAAAAGCCATTTAAAATACGTATTTAATAATAATAATAATAATAATAATAATAATAATAATAATAATAATAATAATAATAATAATAATAATAGACAATAAACAATTAAAGCAGCCTTTGAATTATTATTATTAATAATACTTTTAATGATACATTTAGGCTGTTTTTATTTATCCAAATGCGCACAAATATCTAGGCCCGCCCGATTTTGCAAATATTGGCAATTAAAATCAGAACTGGACATCCTGTTGTGTAAAACAAATTAATATGCAAATAAGTCGAGGCAGACACTATATGGATCACACACAAATGACTGTATCATTCACACAGATAGTCTCGGGGTCTATTTAAAGATGAAGCTACATTTACAAATGATAATTAATGGGAGTCTTCATCGAGCACGTTTACATTCATCAGTGGGTCCGGTTCGGTGTATGATTTACGGCATAGGGCTCACAGGCTAGCCTACTGAACACACACACACACACACGCGCGCACACACACACCCACACACACACCCCCACACACCCCTACACACACACGCACACACACGCACAAACACACGCCCACCGTCCCATCCCCCTCTTCCCCATTGAGGCAGAATACCAAAGCTACTTGTTAAATCTAATGCATGCACTGTCAACCCATTCGCACCCCGTCACGTCCCGGCTCAATATAGAAACCGGATTTTCTGGTATTACCCGCACCTCTATTAGCCAGCGACCCCATCGACGCGCGACCCTCGTTCAAAACCAGGGCATACGCCGAGCAACGTCATAAAACCACAAGCGCACACCAGAGGGAACGCGTATAGTGAATGAGACATAAATGTGTGTTTCATTATTTAAATGGGCATATCAATACATCTGAAACGAACGCGTTACAGTTTGTAAGTATCTCTAAAAACAATGTGCGTGAGGAGCATCACTAGAATATGGACTCCAATTAAGCATGCACGCGATGCCTGCCTCCACATTTCTGAAATAAATTAACAACATCGACTGCTATGGTCAGTAACAAGCCTCATTAGAATTCGAGCATTTGCAGCCTCTATAGTTCGACAGTGCCATGTTTAACTAACTTAGCAACGTGGGAACAAAGTGAAAGACAGTTTTGCGAACCACCGTTGAAGCATTACTAACCTGCATGCGGAGTCATTGAGAGGTGAGATGAGTAGTATTTTCCAGGCTGAAAGTGCGCGGGGTGGTGCATAGAGCCGTGGCCGCCAGGCGCCAACCGAGACGCGGCGCTGTGAACCAAGGCGCTGCGCTCCGTCAGGAGGTGGTGTGGAGGAGCAAAATCTCGGCTTTCCATCCCCGCGAGAAACAATAAATCCCAAATCCAAAGAGAAATCCAGAGGCACCGATGGTGTCAGGCACCCAAATGCAAATAATCCCTTTTATGAACTTCGGAGTCCACTCGCTTTAAACGGAGTTTTGGATTTACAGGGCACAAACTCAGAGCCCGTCATGTCCTACAAAAGAAAGCAGAAAATATGTCAAAGCCATGAAATAATGAGCAGCAATGTAGCGCTGGAGAAAAGGCTCGTCCGTGGAGAACAGAGGACAGCACAGACTCGATCCAGTACGTCACATGCATATTTGCTACCTTCGTTCAGTTCAAATTGAGGTTTTAACAAGTTTATTAAGATCTTTCAGGGATTCGTCCTTATGGACCAAACACGAGTACACCACTTACGGTAACGGCGTTACTTATTGGGTAACTGGGACTGGACGGGACGAGGAAAACCTGGCTCAGAAATTCGGTGCTTGGGGGCAGTGCGCGCAACGAGGGACAACAGCCACTTATGTGAAATGTGGCACGAGCTATCCTTCAGTAAACCAGATCAATACTATAGGCTATTTAACATAGACGCGTGACTTGAAATGAAATCATGTTAGTCTTTTAAAAGGTGGATTACATGTTAAGGGTTTGCATACGCGCACTGTCCTTTGGATTTAATTCTATTATATATTATCTCCCCAGAACGTTTGATTTGCTTTTATTTAGCAAAAAACAAAATAAATGTGTCAACTCCTTAGGGGAGTCAGCAGCAGTGACCCCTGCCTTCTGACAATAGCGAACAATATGTGTGTCTTTACGCGCACTGTGCGTAAAGACGCCGGTGTAATCACAAATCACATCACTCGTTTATGTTCCAGAACCAAAGACTTGGAGAACAGACAATGAATTAGAACGGTCAGAATCGCCCATAGGCCTAAACTGTAGCTCAGGTACTACTTCAACAACGTGAGGCGCGCAGGGTGAGCTGTTACGCGCACTAGCACATCAGCACTCGATCTTTTCGGCCTTTCCTAGCGCAGTACGTCCATATCATCCTAAACTGTAAAGCCACCACACACAGCCCAACAACATGGTAATAAACAAAACATAAAATAACCTGTTAGAGAAGGCATGAGTGGGTCATGCAAAGTTCTACTTCTAAACTCTGTTTGGCTCACATTCGCATTCCTTTTATTGAAAGCACAAACTTTTTGGCATTGTGCGAGAGAAAATGGAGTAGACAAACTCCCACGCGTGAGCGTGTGTGAGTGTGAGAGAGTGAATTCATACTCAACACAACAGTGCAGAATGTAGGCATATTATAATTGACTGCCAAAGCATTGTTTAGATCCAATAGGCATGTTTAGGTGACCATAAAGATAAAATAACATTAGAGTAAAAAACAAAAACAAACAATATACAAGAAAAAACAAGATGTCCTCTCGTGAGCCTACGATAACATTCCTCTTATGAACATCCATTATAAACCACACTGCTCTTGACAGCCCACACTTTTACATTTTATGCTTGTAAGCACTCGTCATCGAAGTTTACAATCCACGCCAACAGACAAACTAAAGCAACAGGCAAAATTCAAACTCATTTCATTGAGCGCTCATGATTCGTCATTTATACACACGGAACAGATGAACACATTGTACATATTTTTTTTGTTTAAATTTGTGGCATGCGTATATGTAGCAGACTCCCAAAGCGAATTCTGACACTCACACACACACACACACACCCCGACACACTCACACACGCACCCGCACACACACACTCTCTCTACTCACTCAGCGCGTACAGTCTTTACACTCGCCAGGCAAAATTCTTGAGACACATCTCATGACGTATAAAATGATCACATTATTCTATTTATCAAATAGTTTGACTAATACCCCGAGTGAAAAACGTAAAGTGTAGATTGTTTGCATCTTTGACAAAGGATGGCATTGGGTCTACGTCTAAGTAATTTAAAAATATAGGCACCAGTTTATAAAACCCATTTTCGTAGTGGTTTATTTCAATAATTAACTATAATTGGCATCGTTAATTGTTAAGGCTAAACGGGGTGCTTGAGAGGGACACTGAACCAGAGAGAAAAGCCAAGTCGAAGCGCTGCAGCCCCAGTGTTTGTAAAGGCTTGGTCCCAAGGAGGAAGCTGCGCGCAATCCATGCTTTTTGCTCAGCCACAGAAGAGAAATGTAGATAGGCTATATAGCGTATTGGCTTTACAATCATATTTTATTGGTTACTATAAACGGCTCATTTAATTTTCCTGTTGCATTTTTAAAATTTGTTACTAAATCTTCTTTTGAAAATTGATAACAAGCCAAAGTAATGAATGTTACACATGATTTTGCATAGACGACTCTACAGTAACCTATCAACACATATCCACCGGTTGAAAATACAGTAGCCCGTGTCTGTAAATTTATAAGCAACTTACTGTTAAGTTCTATTTCTTGCGAAGCAACTCGATGGGAGCTATAAGAAAACGTCCAACGTGTAGAGAGTGAAAATCCACGGCTCGCTCAAATGAAACATGTGGCATTGATTACATCCTCCGCTGCTGCGCTGCTGCTGCAGACGTAGCCTTGCGCTCAGTGGAGCTATGGCAGAGACGCAGCGGAGAAGTTCAGGCTTGTAGTGAATTGAGGCTCGTTCATGCAGCCGGAGACTCAGACGCTGTGAGGAGGAGGGTGAGCGGGATGTGTGTGCGCAGGGAGGGGTGAACGCGCACGCCTATTGGTTTGAGAACCACAATGTGAAAGCGTGCCCGTGAGGCGCCCTCCCCATCCACCCTACGCTACCCTTTCCTCAACACATCCCTCCGCCGACGGTAAACACACCATTTCATTGGTCACCTCACAGAGCCAATCAGGACATCGAAAGGAACACAGAGCGAAACGGCGGGCGTTTGATTTGCAGCCGTCAGTGCATCGCACAGTGCGCTCAGGCAAATCTGAGCAGACAGGCAGGCAGCACTTCTCTGCTCCTCTGCTCCGTGCAGTTCAGTGCGACAGAGCTGATCACGGCCTGGACAGAGTATGTGTGATCTACACCAATGGATCTTCAGATGCTGCACGTGCTTGGAGTTCAGATCTTTGTTACATCAAACGCTCTTGGTCGACACAAACTCTGTATGGTCTTTACCGGGGGATGCACCATCACATTTTTAAGCATGACAAAAATCTTCATCTTAATTAGGCTATTTTGTAGTGATCCAGAAGACGTTGAACTTGTATCTGTTTTTGTTTTATATGGATAGGTTCTGTTATTACCAACATTTTATTTAAGTCTTTATTTCAGAGTATTAGGCCTATAATGTTTTTATATTTGGTTAAAAAACTACTTCTACTAAAATTTCCAACATCTGCAGAAAAAAAAATATATGTCAAACAGTCAACCCTCCCATAGAGTTCTGACCTGGATTTCAAATTTAAACTACTGACAGAAGTTAATAGGATGTGTTTTTTTTAGGTTAAGTTTAGGGGTTTAGATAGGCCTAGGCAACTGGCTTATGTTCGATTATTCTTCAGGCTAGAATTAGTCTCCAGGAAATGAATGTGTAAATAAGTGTAGGTCGGTGTAACCGTGGCTCCATAAAGTTTGTCCACTTGCACAACTAAATGTTAGAAATTCAAAGAAGAGCGGAGTCTCAAAAGTAGCCTATTGCGCACACGAGCACCAGGCTTGTTTACATGTGGAGGTAATGGGTTAAAACACGGGGATGCGGTTCGGCTCAACTTCTGATTGGATGGCGGCTTGCCAGAGAGCTGTCAATCTTCGAGTGTAAACCAGGCTCTGATTGGCTGCTGGCCAGTCCGAACAGGGCTGCCTGAAAAAAAGCAATTACTGGCCGTGTGGTTTCAAGGCATCCCTGCGCTCTACGATGAAAGGAGATAAGGAGAAACCGTTTCAAGGAGCCCCACGAGCCCCGCTGGCCCCAGAGCAAAGGAGAGTCAAGAGTGACTGAATCAAAGGGAATACGGTAAAAGGGGAAATCAGTCGTGTTATTAAATGTTGAGGTTACATTTACGGAATGCAGCAATAACTCTCTTGTTTAGAAAACAAAGGGATGTAGCGACAGAATGAAAACAAACGTGATGGGCTTCTAACGCTTCTAACACTTGGAGTAACGTAGAAACCAAACCTACAGCAAATAGACAACAAATAAACAATCTTTAGTGAAAATGTGGACGTTACCGAGATGCTACACAATAATAATAAATACAATTAAAATAAAAATGCGGACAAGAGTTTTGCCAGTGAATTATAGTATACTGCAGACAACTCTGATGGAAATTATTTTGTGGAAAATATGGCAGTTTGTCTTGCAGCCCCAGGCAGATGGGGCTACTCAATAGGCTACTTTTTGTATCTGGTGGCTGTGCCTTCCAAAGGTTGTTATGGGGGTTGTGACTGTGTTTCAGGTTGAGAAACCCTGCATTTACTAGTAGGTTAAATACAATCACAATTCAAATCAAATCAGCCTAAATTTGTTCTTTTTGGCTTCCAATGCATGTAACTTTATGTGCCATTACAGTCTTAATCCATTTAGCAGAATTTCACATGTTAGCGTTCCAATGAGGCCCTTAACCAGTGGACTGCCACATGTGCATGATGTACCTTCGACTCAGTCTCTGAAAATGAAATCACAATTTCTGGGGCATAACACCTGACTTGCAAATTTAAGGTGAACTTTGAGGCAACAGGCCAAGATGACCAATAATTAGCACTGATGGCTATGACTTATCTTATAGTGGGCTAGTATTCAGATTCATATAGGCTTGTAGGTTGTTTTTTCCTGCTTACCCAATATCACAATGTTTGGTCTGAAACAATGGCGTGCTATAGCTACTTAAAAAAACATTAAGTACTTGATCACATGCATGTCCAGATATGTTGGCGCTGTATCTTGTTAAAGCAAGATTTTGGTTTGTTTGAAAGGGCTGCTTGTCTGTTCTGTGTTCAGACCTATAGGTCCTAATCACATAGGAACAAAGCAGGGCACAAAGGCATCCAGCACTTAAAGTGCAAGCATTTAATACATTTATTTAGGGACTAAAAATAAGTGACTCGTATCTCATTCTCTATTTCACTTGAGATGCAGGCTGTGCCCTACCAATATGATAGCCTGCCTACTCAGTCCTTAGACCTCGACAGTTCCCTTAGCCTACAATGGGGGTGTGGATAATTAATGCGGATGGACTGATTGCTCTTGAAACTGAGTGGTCCTAGGCATTGATTGTCCTCGAGCAACGAGGCGTTCCACACAGACACCACACCTTCTCCGCTTCCACCAGTGTAAACCTTGCACTAGCCAGCAGCCACTGATCACCTTCCTTTTGTGCTTTTACCCCTATAAACCAAGCAGGTCCAAACAATATAAGAGCTACAATTTCACAGCTTTTGAACTGATCACTGACTAAATTTGCTTATATGAAAACTAACCATTCTTAATAAAATGTTTAACCTGTAGATAAAGAAATGTACAGTTTCTGAAACCAGAAACAATAGCACAGGAGGGGTATTTTAGCCACTAGGCTTTGAGTGTATAGAAGATGCAAACTGGACACAAGACACGTCTGTGTTCAAGTTTTTCACAACTAAATTCTTACACTTATGGACATGCCTCTACTAATAAATTTAATGTTTTTCCACTATAGAAAAGGGAGGTTAATGGGACCTCGTAGTAGCCACTAGGTTTGCAAAATTTGGGGAATTTTCAAAGTTGGAAATTTTCCATGAATTATCAGAAATATACATTAACAAAATTAACAGGAATGCATGGGAATACCCTACCAGGGCAGTCAGAACCAGCTTTGACAAAACTTTACAAAGAGTGGGTCTCCCCGATTCCAGAGGGGCATGATTGACAGGTGGATTAACTAATTAGAGAGATGCATGCTCTGTTCCAGTAAAAACAAAGTGATGGTTTGGGGGTAAATAAGGGAAGAAAAACAACACAGAAGACTGTGTGCAGAATCAACAACAAAAGAACCACACTATTATATTTATCTCAGGTAACAGAAGTTATAGATTTTGTTCTGAATGATACAAGAATTTTCCACATTTGAGAAACACGTGATATTTAGCGGCTGTGGTTGGATGGTCCCAAGTTAGGCCAGAGGTTTTTCACGCTCTATGGTTCGATTCCAAACTCTTCTGGATTCATCAGGCAAGAAATTAACAGGGAATTTACACTTCTGAAAGCTCTCTGAAGTCTGTCTCTTTGGTAGGAGTGAAGAGCAGAAGCATAAAACCGTTAATTTAAGCAAATGAACATAAATATCAGCCTCAAAAAAGTTGTCATTGCCAGATGTGATCACTAGGGCTTGGTGCGGAAGAAGTATGGCACTTAAGGGGATAGACTCCACAACATAGTGTTACATTTGTGTCTCAAATGGTCTTGTCTCAAACAGCTTCAAACTGATAAAGATAAGTCACGTATGAGCATGCGACAATTTCTTTGGGCTCAAAACAAAACTAACACACACAACAAATTTCAGTTTGGTGACTTGTCAAACTGTCCTCTAACAATTATATGATTCTCTCTGCACTGTGGATCTGGAAATGAGTTTTTGCTCATGCTGACCCTACAAAAAAAATCAAATCAAAAGATAGAAAATGTACATTAGGTATTCAGAAACATGAATATATGAATAATTCAATTTCAACAAAAAGTCGATAGAACCTAAGGGGACATAACATAACCCCCTCCTTCCCGGAAATTTCGGGAAATTCCCAAAATTTCCAAAAGTTCCCATCAGAAGTTTTTTGGAGAAAATCTGTGAATTTTCTACATCTTTGCAACCCTAGTGGCCACCAAAAGATGGGCAGAGTTGCAAACCCCAAGTGAAAATACCTGAATGATGGTGTGCAGTGCAGAGTTGGACCATATGCTAAGGCATGCTATTCAGTGTGCACAATGAGCAGGAGAACTCCAAAGCACGGAACGTGCTGGAACCAGAGTCTGATCAGATTGAATGTGTCAACTGTTTGTTTTATAATGAGCATGGTTTCTAATAATTCCCTTATAAATAAGAAAAAAATACTAATTTAATTTCACAATCACAAATGGACAATGCAAGGCATTAATGGAAATTACATCTTGGGAAATACAAGTACTGCATTGCAATGGGGGAGCTGGAATTAAAAAGTGCTGAGTGCAAACGGTGAAGACTTTATAATGGAAGCATACACTTACAGGCCCATGTATGAAAGTTACATTACGTTACATTCCATCATGACGTTTACTTCTTCATGACACTGTTAAAAAACGTGGATCTAATATGAAAAGGCTCTGTCAGGTTAGTGTTGTAGCACTAACCTAAAAGTTAGTGTTATAATTTTTGGCTTGGGAATGAATGTCATGACCATGATACACGTGGATGAAATGAGTTTCCTCCGCAGGGTGGTGCTCTCTTTGAGATAGGGTGAGGAGCTCAGTCACATGGGAGGGACTCAGTAGAGTCATGTAGACTCAGTAGAGTCCATGTCGAGAGGAGCCACCTGATGTGGCTCAGGCATCTATTCCGGATGACCTGCTGGACGTTTCCCTGACGAGGTGTTCTAAGTCCTATCAGTAGGAAGACCTAGGAAAGACCCAGGACACACTGGAGGGAATATATCTCTCAGCTGGCCTGGGAATGCTTCGGGATACCCCCGGAAGAGTGGGAGCAAGTGTGTGTGTAAAGGTAAATCTAGACCTCCCTACTCAGATTGCAGCCTCTGCAATAAAGCAGAAGAACATGGATGGAAATGGATGGAAGTACAGTTGTAGAAAAAACATTTTTTGGCATGAATGTGTCCCTGAGCGCACGCCATTAAAACAAATACAATGCCATTTCTAATTTAACTTCTAAATCTTATTACACTTCCAGGGCCAAAAGCATTTTCAGTTGCTAAAGGAGCAGTTATAATAGACACAAACTTTCAGTGTGACCTCCCTTTTGGCTAAAGCTTTTACTTGTTCTTTAATATTAGACTAATAGATCTTTTCTTTCTTCTATATTTTTTCTTTCCAACACATCTGCTTCACCATCACATGGCCTGGCATAGCAGGCAGGAACAGTCATGTGCTCTCTGACTGCGGCTGCATATTAGAATGGGAAGGGGAAGCTTGTATTGAAGCTATGAGGTCAAAGATGAACTCAGAGGGCCCACAGTCACTAAGTTTACATCCAGAACTAAGGAGAGTCTGATTTTTGTCTGTTTTCTCCAGTTAAGTGGTCAGACCACTTTTGTCAATTTATATGCAAATAATAAAGCTCAATAACTGTGAAGAACTTCACAACTATATTTGCTTATCAAAAGATGTCATTCAATAAATGACAGATGGAACAATAATTTTTGGGAATCAATATTTCTTGTGGGTACTTTTTCTTTGTACAAGGGGAACCTTTTGTTATGTCTCTGTACTTTGATAGGATTTGAACTGTAGAGGGTTGAATAAATAAATTCTCATAAAGGTGCAACCTAACTATTAAACTGTCTCATTTGGTCATTTATTTTTTTCCAGTTCATGTTTTTAAGAATGTGTACATTTAGAAAAGATTTTGGGGATTAATATATATAATATTTTAAATGTAATTTATTAAATAATTTATTATTATTAAATTTTAGCAACATATTGCACTTAATTTGCTATAGTGAGAGGCCTACACTGCTTAAATTACAACAATAATCTGCATTTAACCCCAATTGCCACTTCTGCAATTAAATACAATGAAGCTCTGGTACTTTGACTTAAATGTTTTCTTTTTGATTTACAAATGTAGTTTGAATGCCTAAAAAATAATAAATGCCATTCTGTGTGGAGATTGCCTTTGGTGGGGCATGTTTGTGTTTAAATGAGAATATACACAGCAAATTAGGGCTGAGCTATATATATGATATGAGAATATATATATATATATATATATATATATATATATATATATATATATATATATATATATATATATATATATATATATATATATATATATATATATATATATATATATATATACACCACATATTGATTGATTGATTTTCCACATATTGATTGATCACATTTTTCTTAATTCATTTTATTTGCCTGGGAAATACGAATAGCCTCCAATTAATTTTCGATTTTTTGGCAGATTTTTCTTGTTTTGTCTGATTTTTCCTGTTGTTTGATTTTCCTGTTTGTTTTTGTGTGTAGGCAGCACGGTGGCTGAGTGGCAACACTCATGCCTCACAGCAAGAAGGTTTGGTTCGATCCCCGGGTCGCCCAGGCCTTTCTGTGTGGAGTTTTGCATGTTTCTCCCCGTGCCTGGATGGGTTTCCTCTGGGTACTCCGGCTTCCCCCATCAACCAAAACATGAACACCCTTCGAGACAACTGTTGTTGTGATTTTGAGCGTTATAAAAATAAAATGAATTGAATTTTCTGAACTTAAAGGTATACAAAGTAACTTTTTTGGTCAAGGGTCTGCTACCAGTTTGGTTCCATGGAGAAGTTATTGCTTTACCTGGAATGATTCACATTCTCGATGGACAAAAGGATACGCCATGAGGACAGGTTACAGGTCAGATCTGTGAAGAGGTGACCCTACTCTCAGTAAGAATGCATGTTTTTGAAGGTATTTTTATATAATATAACAGCAGTAATTGAAAAAATGCAAGATATTGTAGGAGATTTCACTGTCTACCAGAAAAGTTAGGCTCAATAGTCTTTATTGTGTAGGCTCTATTTAGTGAACCGTACCAATGCCTTCTCATCAAACATCCACTGAATTTCCCAGCAACGATTTTAAAGCGTAGCCTATACAGAGTGAGATACACAGTCTACACACAAGACAGACACACACACAAACTTTGTGACGGGGGTGCCTCTAGCTATCAGCGTGGGCTTCCCTCTTCCCTCCCCCTCACTGCTGTGGCGGGTGAAGGGAGCAGGAGGGAGGTGCAAGCAAGGCGGAGGGACAGAGATCCTCTCTTCGCAGCTTTTCGCTGGAAGCCCCAGCTGCTGGCAACACTGCATGACTTGCACGGGCTAGTCTGTCCATTGCGCACGGAAGAAAAAGCTGTCGGACACAATTTTGGTGCAGAGAAAAGCTAAAGCAATGCGATTTGACGAAAATATCACAATTAAGAAAATGACAGGATCAACTTTTCAACGAAACGGCTCTTCCGAAAAGAGAGGCACAAGGTAGGGGGTGGGGGCGCAGGAGACGAAGGAACGGACGATACTTTCTTCAATGCGCTTGGCAATACGTGCCTCAGAGATGCTTTTACCGACACATCGGTTAAAAAGGATAAGTGCAAGACTTGCTATCGGTGAATATCGGGCTGGTTTCATATTCACTCCAGCGGACATCGACAGACGGTCCTCACTTTACGCGCTAAACAACGCGCCGGCGGCACGCCTCCCCCGCCATGATTGTCGGTGCGCCATTTTCAAAATGCCTTTGTAAAAAAAATAATAATAAAAAAAACACATTTATTTTGCTGCAGAGGGCCATGTTACAACCTTACCTAATATCTACACCGTGCCTCGAAAACTGGACACGATCATGTTTTGTTTTCCTTAAAGGTGAGATCTTTCAGATTATTTGTTCTCTGTGTGCAATTGCAATTGTTAACACATTTCATAATGGCTATGTGCATAGTTAAGGTATCTTATGACTGTTATATTAAACAATGATGATCTGTACATAATCGTTGTCTTTTTTTTCTCAATTTGTATTATTTTCTGAAACACACATGTCCTTAAAAATGCAGTGTAGTTCGGTGATGCTGTACAGCTACTCAGATCCATAGTACTACCCCAGCTAAACATTTTTGACCAGACCTTTGGCTAGTAATAACAATATTAATTGCTTTAATTTGACGAACTTTGACTTGTGCTTTTCCTGAGGACACTCGTTCTTGTGAAAATATGAAATTACAGGCTGCTAGAAACGCGCAAACTTACTTTACCATGGGTCTTTATTTGGATAGTGCTACTTTTGAAGTAGGCCTAGGACTGACCTACATATTCATCACCAGATCGTGCTACAGCTATTATTATTATTATTATTATTATTATTATTATTATTATTATTATTATTATTATTGTTACCATTATTGTTAGTACTACAGACACAATAATAATAATAATAATAATAATAATAATAATAATAATATATTTAATTTTAAAAAGCAACGACGATTTTATGATAAAAAATATGCTAATGTAGACTACCAGATCATTTTATTTATTTCTAAATAAGGAAACAATAGGCAAGGCTTAACCTCATTACCTAAAGCCTCTTGGTTGTTGGTGGTACCACGTAATTCTACAACCATAGGCCTACTTTACACACAACCCACAATGTGATGCGAATTAAGTACAACTGGAGGTTGTTATGGTGCAAACTTGCCAAAGTAAAACTGCCTCGTGACGCTTCCATGGACCGGAGCGCAGCTCTGCGTTGTCTAGATGTTGCACGAGCACACGGCACATCCAAAGCGCTCCAAGTAGACAACGTCCTCAAATCAAGTGTATATGCTTTGGTATATGGAACGTGTCCACACGCCTGAGCTGGCTGAAGGTCCACAAACAAGCCCATCATATTATCCGATCCTACTTTTAAAATGTAGACGATTCTCCACAAAAGGCGTTCCCCTTCTACCCCGAGATACTCAACCCACACATTTCTGAATCTGAAATGGCCCGAGAGAGTACACCCACCCCACGAGGAGGCACCCAGCTAAGAAATACAATGCAAACTCAATTAAATGCAGTCTCACTGCGATTTAGCGCAATGAATGATAAATTGGGCTTCGTTCTCACGCGGGAGGTTCTCTGAAATGGCAATAATGGACAGGACTTATCAAATACGGTTTGGGCCACCTTCACCAAATTTAGACCGAGAGGAGCAACTCTGTGCGCCTTTGTTGAGACGATTGTGCGTTACATGTACGTGTGTAACATGATGTATGTGTGTAACATGTATGTATGTATGTATGTATGTATGCATGTGTGTAACATGTATGTGTGTAACATGTATGCGTATAACATGTATGTGTGTAACATGATGTATGTGCATAACATGTATGTAACATGTATGTGCATAACATGAATGCGTGTAACATGTATGTGTGTAGCATGTATGTATGTTTGTAACATGATGTATGTGCGTAACACGTATGTGTGTAACATGTATGTGCGTAACATGAATGTGTGTAACATGATGTGTGTGCGTAACATGTATGCGTGTAACATGATGCATCTGTAACGTGTGTAACGTATGTGTGTAACATGATGTGTGCGTGTAACATGTATGTGTGTAGCATGATGTATGTGTGTAACATGTATGTATGTTCGTAACATGTATGTGTGTAACATGATGTATGTACGTAACATGTGTGTAACATGATGTATGTGTAACATGTGTGTAACGTACGTTTGTAACATGATGTATGTGTGTAACATGATGTGTGCGCGTAACATGTATGTGTGTAGCATGATGTATGTGCGTAACATGTATGTGTGTAACATGTATGTGTGTAACATGTATGTGTGTTACATTACCACACTGGGATTGCCCTGGATTCAAAATACACACTTCTCCAATACTTCCTTACAAACAGAGCAGATATCACTGTGGACCTGTCATGCAGGGGATGAATCGCCCCAAACATAATGCGGAATCATTTTACGTTTCTGGTGCTAAATTTCAAACCGTAGAAAAACAGTTTAGCCGGCTAATTATGAACACGGACAGCAGAAGCACGGATTATTATTTCAATCAGCCTTGTTGAAATAATAAAATAAAAATTTAGGAGTGAATGAATCATTAAGGCTAAAACATTTGGGCTATAACCTGTATCCCAGGTAAGCAACGCTGAAATACAGTTAATGTAGGCTCATATGATAGTCAGTTTGTGTTCACACAGTCAAATGAACAGAATGAGACTAAGGCTTGATGGGAGCTGAGCGTGTTCCTCCTGGGCCTGTAGTTTACTCACTGTCCCCTGCGCTCAAGTCTTGTTGATTGTAGATTTGATTACAAAAGTGGCAATGCCGTTTTTTCAGGTATGGTCAGTTATTTCATCATGTGTGCAAAACAACAAATGTACTTCGGGTTTGTGGATAGATCCTGCACCGTCCATTTTTTCCTTCCTTCTCTAAAATGTTCTCACACGCGCGCGCGCGAGCCATTTCAAATTGCGGGACTGCGCAACACTCATTTAACAGAACAGAAAAATCAATGCAGTATGAAGCTGCTACAGTTCCTTTCTTTCTTTCATTCTTCCAGACACCAGCATGTTGACATGATGAGGCTAAACATGTTGGAACTGGGTGCAAAATAGTATCTGTTCAGTGAAGAATGACGACCCACTTACTCTTTGCAGGAGTGCGTGGACTCAGCTTTTAGAGGAGAGACATTGTATTGGGTAATAAGAGAGTCTAAAAGGAACATTCATAAACATATAAAATACTACAATTTTGTCCAATTATGTCTAGTTAATTTGTAAAGTCACTATATAGTTTTAGACTGCTCATTTGTAGCTTAAGTGTTCAGTATCATGGAAAAATATTGTTTTGCAGCTGTCGGCCTAAGACAGAGACTACGATACCTCTCTATCCTTTTTATTCGATTCATCTCTCGAAGCAGTGAAGATCCTCAGGGTTAGTGTAACACTGTGCAACTGTAATATATTCCAGCCCATACTTTGCCTGAGGCATCCATATGTTTAATTCCACTATTCACTTTTGACACTAAATGAAACAACATTTTACACAATGGGTTTAGATTTTGTGGATGATAAATATTTTTAAATAATGTTTTTACTTTCTTTATATCATGGATCCTTGTGTCTGTGTATAGCTGTGCAGTACCTCAGTGCTGTTTTATTTTTTTTAATTGGATGTAGACCACCTGCAGTTTGCACATTTCTGCTGGCTGATTTCAGACTCCCTCAGGTCCACTCACTTATGGTGTCTGTATCTAAAGAAAAAAACAGGTAAAAATCATTAAGAAAAGCAACTTGTGTGTTATTGAGCACAATATATTTGAAAATATCACCTTTTGAGCCTTCAAAATTAGAATTGATCAAGATATAACATGGGTTAAAACACATGACTAAGGAAAAATAAAAAATGGGGCTTTGTGTCGTCATTTATCATAATCCTTTTGAACAGTGCACAACAACACTGGGCTGTGTGTGGACACTGGACACTCTCTGTGTCCATCAGTGAGGGAGGGGCCCCAGGAAGGAGGGGGCTTATGAGGTCACTGGGGGAGAAAAGGGAGGTGAGGGGAGATGCAGACAGGGGATGAACAGTGGGGAGAAGGGTCTGGGCAGGGGGCTTCTAACATGTGCTTCCGGTACAGGATAGCTCATTCATCATTCTCACATGGTGGCTGTACTTTGCAGTGAGGGAGAAAGGGCCGACGAGCAGCTCTGAGTCTGCATGGATTTATGTGAAGGTTTATGGGACCATACTGCTGTGCTTTTTCATGAGGGGTGTGTCCGTTTAGAGTGGGGCCTATATGAAGGTACAGCACTTTCACTTTACTTGTATGTGGCAAGTTGTGCTTCAAGTGCCACCTCACACTTCATTCCTTCTTCCCTAAACTTGTAAAACTATACCCTATAGACCCTAGACATAAAGGCAAACAATGGACCACTCACTTCTGCAAGTTATGTGTGTTCAATCAGATGACATAGTTGTGCTTACAGGGCTTGGGTTCAGTGAAAGGTCAGGTGACATAACAGATGATCCTGTCCTGGTCCTAAACATCCACAGCTGCCATGACAACAAGGAAATATTCAGGCAGTCTGAAGTAGCCAGAAAGCAGGTCAAAAGCTGAGAGAGGAGAAACATTTGTGCCAAATCTAAGTCTGTACAGACTTTTCCCCTATTTTCCTCTACCTTACTGACCACACCAGTATGTGTGGAGAAAATTCTCAATGAAGAGGAGAAGCAGAGTTTGTTCTGAGGTCATGAGCTGACCTCTGAGCAGCAGGATCAACTGCTATGGTAGCTACGCACTCAAAAGCATGAATTAGAGCCCCCCCTACTGGTCATATATGACCATAGTCTGAGAGTGTGTCAGGGTCAGATCTAAATCATCGTAGCTTCATGTAAATCTGATTAACTAAACAAATTAAAGGATCTCTATGATCCGCTGAGAGGAGGAGTAATATTAGATACAAAACATTTTTAAGGAAATTGTGAAGGGTGAGAGAAGGGACAGTGAACAGAGGTCATCACTGGTGAATTGTGAACACCTGTGGGATTGTGGGATGTCCAATTCGTCATATCATAGACATGCATGAATAATACAGAGGTACAAAGGCAGTGCGCATGTGGAAGGAGGGCTCTCCTCCTCCACACTATGACCTTGTATAGGGTCATACAGAGGGGGACTGAAATGAGTTTCAAATGTTCACATTATTTATTATTGGTATCATCTCACTGTACAAATCCCTTACAGATGTGAAGCTCTAGGTCACGCCTGGTGTGTTGAGCGTGGCCTAGAGATGCACACAGCGCATATTTCTTTACAAAGACTGCAGCATTTTGGGACCAGTGTGTGCTGTGTGCAACACTGGGGGCGAGGTGCTGAATGACGGCATAAGAAATGAAGGATGATCTTTATGTGGCAGCCTATTTGTTTTTGAATGGAGGAGGTTCCGAGGCCTCACACTAAAGGCATGGAGCACAGAGCAAAGGAGTCTGTCACTGCCCTGTCAGAAGACACCACCACGCACTCACGCCTCTGTTTTATGATAAAACGTGATGAAGCTCACTCAGGCCTATGTGAGAAACAAACAAGGAGGAGCTATGAAACAAGACAGCAAGTGAAACCTCAGCATCAAAAAGTATTATTAGCATTAATGTTTAAATAGTCAAACAAATGATCACAATGAGAGACACATTTATATTTATGTAGATGTTGTCATTACATTTGTAACTGTAGTTTTATAAAACTACAGACAGACATGAACCTGACCAAAAATAGCTGAAAAGATGATTAAACAATGATCCCTAAAATAAACTATTGTGTGGTCATTTTAAAAGTCCAGATGCTCATTTCATCTATTGGTTATTGTTCGAGCTCTGATCTCAACACTATGCCAAGTAGAATTATTTTTAAATATTTTTCATTGAAACATGCATTTGTGAATTTACTTAATTAATAATTAAAATATACAGATAAAAACAAAAAATATATACATTCATGTATATTTTCCATTTATTTTATATATTTTGATATAAAAATCTAAAAATAAAATAAAAAATAAATCTAAATGACACACACACACACACACACACACCACACACACACACAGACTGACCCTAGCCTTAACCATAGTCACTTTTGCCCACCCTAAACTTTATGTATTTTAGCCCATATCGGAACTTTAAATCACTGCGTTGATCTAATAAAGGATTTACGTCATGAGGACCTGAGTTTAGTCCTCATAAAGGAGACAGGTCCCCAGGATGGGGTCTACACTATGTGATAAATATCTGCCACGCGCACATATTAAAGCAAACTGTAAATTGTTAAAGACAATACATGATGAAGAGTAGGAATACTATTTGCAGAAATGTAGTTGACAAAAGCATGCAGGCGAGCACTGTAGAAAGCCTGTACGATGTTAGGTCTGTTAGTGGGACGGGGGTCATGGCTGACCCCTCTGATGTCAGACGGCGTCAGGGGAGCTCCAGACAGGGCTCATGCAGATCACATCTAAATGTGCCCACATGTTGAGCTGTATTTAAAGACATTTTTGCTTGACAGAAATGTTGGAGATGGATATCTGTAACTGCATTAGAGACACACAGCCAACAGGAGGGGACTTGGTGGTTTGTAGAACACCTCGGGTTTCTGTTTTTGGCCTGCACAGCAGAGAGTCCTTGGCAGTGCCTAAATGGGCTTGAGTAAATAAAAGTGGCCATTATGTGTGGGCTTCAGTAAATAGCTGCTCTCTTGTCTCTGTGGGCTTCAAAAACAGGGGCGGAAGATGCGATCACGAGGAAAGCCCGTGTCTTTTCTTGTATGGGGCCCTGACTCCCCCTCCGTCCCACTCTTCAGTCTTCAGTCTTTTCTTTCCGTTTACTCCAAGTCCTCCTCTCTGTCCGCCTCTAGCTGAACTCCCCGCCGCTCACTGCTCTACCGCACGGCACACACACACACACACACACACACACACACACACACACACACACACACACACACACACACACCCACACACCCACACACACACACGCCCCCCCCCACACACACGCACGTACACCCCCACACACACGCACGTACACCCCCACACGCACCCCCCCCACACACACACACACGTACACACACACCCCACACACACAAACACACACACGCGCGCACACACACACACAGATCAATGGTACGCAGCAAAGTTACAGTGCTGCATTCTAATGAGACAGAAGAAAGACGAAGAACAAGCAGAGGCAGCATGTCACGGGAGAGAAAAAGGAAGAATATCCTTCAAAAAAAAAAGAATACTGGTGAGTACCGTTCACGTCTCAGGTCCGTCCAACTCTAGTTCATCTTCATTTTGTACAACACTCTCCACATGATTTATTTCAATATAGATGACACATAAACTTCTGTAATTTCACATGAAAGGACTTAACTAAAATTTTGATGACAAAAAAAAATAAAAATAAAAAATAAAAAATAGGCTATGTGTAGGCCTAATATTATTTGGGAGATATATGAAAAACTCAGTTGAATAATACAATTCAAGATGGTTGGATAAATCAGTGAAGCAGTGACATGTACACGGCAATAGGCATGGTGTTAATATTGGCCAGGCAAGGACCAAGCTGTTCATGTGCTAAGTGCCACTCCTAAAACCCTAATGATGCCGTTGGCACCAGAGAGCTGAAGACACGTTTAAATGAAAGGCCTGTTCTGCGCGAGCCGCGGCAGACAGGACAGAACCTGGATAAGAGCGTCTCCTCTGGCTCTCAACTCTGCTGTCAATTATGAGAGATATATGGGCCGTCCCGTGTCCGCCACTTTTCTGAGACCCGCACTCTCACACTGTAAATTATCACCCCTGGACCAAGGTTTGCAGCCATTTAGAGGCACCAGTGAGACCCTCCTCTGTCAGAATGTGAAGGAATTCCCTCCCTCTTTGTGCCAAACCCAGACCAGGGCTGTGAAGCATGCAGCTGCACGCCCATGTGGACACGCTCACTCGCAAACATTGATTTAAACACCCTCAAATGCACACAAATGTTCGTATATGGAATAGAACAACCCCTGGAGTTATAGATCATTGGGAACAGGTACACACACACACACACACACACACACACACACCCCCACACACCTACACACACACACACACACACACACCCCCACACCCCCCCACACACCTACACCCCCCCCCACACACACACACCCACACACACACACAGAGCGGGCCGTACATCACTGAGGTGGGCAGGGATGTCAGCGCTCCCGTACACAGTGAGCCTTATTACAGAGTTTAATAGAGGAAAGCCAGCATGAATCCCCTCAGTCACACACACATACACACACATTGGGCCTGTGTGTGGTGCAGTGTGTGGACCACTGCTTGTTATGCAACTGTACAACTTTAGATGCACACAGCATTTGTGTAAAACAGACATGGAGCTTGCCGTGACCCAATGCTGATGTGTCGGCTCTGCACTTTTATGGGACTGGCCTTTTAAAAACATCTTGGATTTATGGTTTGGTCTCTCAAACAGGAAGTGAAATGCTCTGCAAGAAATTGAGATGGTCTTGCGCATAAAAGATGAGACATAATAGTCCTATTTAGAACAATTACTATGAGATATGAGATGAAATACTTGTGGCATGCAATGCTGTTCTGTGTCTTTATATTGTGTTTCCTGTAACTATGAATGTTTTCATGCCAAAGTCAGGTTTAGAGCAGGCTAATGTGTTGGTTGGCACAAGGTCAGACCCAAAGACAAGTTATCTGAGTATGCACATAAACACAGTGCTTCATGTGGGTATGAACAAACACATTGCATGTGCATGCATACAGAGCTGCAGATGGCCGCTTGGCATGCCACTCTTTACAGAGCATAGTCCCACATCATCCTAAAATGTTCTGCTTAGAAATTGATTTCACAGCCTGGGAACCCCTCTGGAGATTAACAAAGTAAATTCTTTCCTTACTCCCAAAAAGAAGCGCACAGTTCTTATCTACAGCTCAGATAAACAGGGAAGCTGTTTTTTTTAGACCTTTAAATGCAATGCTACATGCAAGACCATTGTGAATGTAGTCCAATGTGTGGTCCATTCGCTTCATTAATGGGGCAGACGCTAGCTAGTCAGCCAAGAAACGTCCATTGTTCCCTTTACCTTTCTTTTTAATATGTAGCAGTAGCCCAGCAGTTGTTAGTGCTAGACCCTAGTGCTTTGCTGATAGTCAAAAGACAGTCTTAATAGAATATAGTGGGACAGCTAGGACAAAGATGGGCAATGTTCGACTGGATGCAGCCAATTTCAGTGTAAGAGGCCTGCCTAAAAACCCTATTCATAGGCCGTCTAATGCTGCTGCGTAATTAAATGTGATTACTGGAGCAGAGGGCTCCTCTCTGCCTCTCAGAGGGCCACACACAGCACTAGAGGCACTGTGCATGCGCTCATTAGGGAGGCGCTAACAGATGTACACAAGCAATGGCCATTGGCACACCTAGAATCTACGGCATCTCCCTATGACACAAGCACAATCAGCACCGTAATGTTTAAAAGTGTGACGTGTGGACATTTTCAGAAGTTAAGCAAACCTAAAGCTTTCAGGTGAATTTTTAACTACAACAATAAGCTGTGAGTTTATAACATGTCCGTGTCCTCTCAGAATGTGTCTGTGTCCGGCTACCTCTCAGTGTAGCTTCCTAAGCAGACGTAGTCCCTAGTGCTCATGGGAAATAGTGAGGAGACCAGGCCTCACAAAAGAGTCCTTTCAGCTGCCCGCATGCTTGACCTGTGCAGGGTCAGTGCTCTGCTTTGTGCCCCATGACCCCTGAGTGACCCAAGGCCATACCATAGGTCTGAGGTCAAATCCAGATGCCTGCCACTAATTTTGGTCCAACTGGGTTATCCTTTCAAATCTGCCCGAAAATTTGCCCCCTTCTCATCCACTCCTGGCTAATACCCACTATGACTTCCACACATGACTAGCCTCCTTACAAATGCATGGTATTCTGTTGTCTAATTGACTACTGTGGAGTAGTCCCTCTCTTTTCTCACATCACACACAAACACACATGGTTGACCCCCTGTAACTGCACTAATACTCCATTCCGTGGCCTTTAGTCCATCCTGAAGGATTAGGTGCAGAAAGGCACACATACAAGTGGAGCTACATGGTCGTATACACCCTCTCAGAGGCACAGCAGGCCTGCCCAGGCTCCACCTTGAAGGATTAGGTGCAGACAGACAGGACCCTCCAGCCAATCAACCGCTCTGTCACATTGATTTTGAGGGGTCACTTGCACACAATGGCCAGGGGTTTCCTGTCGTAACCCCTCTGATCACACGCATATGCACACGCATGCTCAGACACACATAATGACAATAAACTATTTATATTTCACATAAAAGCTGATTTGGGCTTGGCAGCGACAATAAAAAACAATGACTGCAAAAATAAAGTGAAATTGAGCTGAATGACCTTGAGCACAAGAGAAAAAATATTTAGAGAAAAGTGTTTAAATAATCCAGAATAAGAAATGCTTCGACTGTTTTCCTGATGGAAATATAAAGGATGCTGCTGCCGCGAACCTCTGAAAGCTCTATCGCATCCTTGTTTCTAAAGCCCTCCATCTCCAGGGGCAAAACACACCCAGCTGGACTAAAGCTCTCAGGTCAAACCCCCCTCCTCCAAAGCCAATGCTCCTTCTTCTCTTTCCTGGTCACACAACACAATAGACATCTATGGGAGAGGGCACCGTGCAGGCATTATAGCTGACGGAAATCATCTGAAACCTTCAAATGACATCCAGGTGCATGGGCTAATTTTTGCCTGTTTGTACGTCAGCTTGTTCAGAATGGTGGCCCTAACATCCCCTGTTTTCTGCTTCCTTTTCCTGAATCCCATGAGCATCTGCATAAACATTTGTAACGTTGGGGTGTATTTGAGGAGCCTATTGTGTTTCATGAAGGTGGTTGCTTTTGTTTTCATTTTATTTTATCAGGAAGTCCCATTGAGTCTGCATCTCATTTTCAAGGGAGTCCTAAGTATACAGTTAAATAAAAACTGTTTGGTAAATAAAACAGAAATATGACTGTCTGACCTGTTGCTATCGTGCACGTGTCCACTAGTGGGCACTGGCGTTTTTCAGCAGAGTCTTTACCTCCAGACTGTGTGTTGTCTCCAGAGCTCTCATCGACTGCACCGTTTACTTCCTGGATACGCTTTGAGAAAAACAGCCAGATTGGATTTGTCAACGAGTTGTTATTGAGTTTCATAAATCTGGGACATAAATAAAAGTGGAGAATAAATATTTTACCACTGAAGACGGCCTATTGTCAGAATATTACCGATGATAACCTAAAACCACGGCGTTGAGCGCGACAGCCGCTGAAGTGAGTCCAGAAACTAAACGTTAGCTTCGTAGCTACAGCTTACTTTATTTCTTTAAAACATATATTATGTTTTATATAAAATGGTATTAGCATATTACAACATACAAAACCAAACGTTAAGCATAACGGTAAAACTTTGCTGCGTCTGTGTTGTGTTGTCTCCTACAGCGCCACGTCATTGGTCACAGAAGAAAGAAGGAAGGAAGAAGGAATTGAGCCAAAACAAGCTTTAGGCCCCAATAGTCCTTCATTTTAGTTTCATATTCTTTTTTCCATTTCCTTGCACTTACCAGAAGGCAAGGAAACATATAAAGCTGGTGAAAATGACGGCGTCAAACTGGGGTCTCATCATGAACGTGGTGAACAGCATCGTGGGGGTGAGCGTGCTCACCATGCCCTTCTGCTTCAAACAGGTGCGTGCTGCTGCTGCGCAATGTCGCACGAGCCCCGTGAGCTTCACGCGCGCCAGCGGTGCAGCTTTGATACGTTTAAATGTGTCATTCAAAATCTTGCGTTGAACCAAATAGATAAATTAAAGATAAAGTTTTTTTCATGGGTAGGGTAGGGCTGTCTGCCCTATCATAAATGTATTTAATATAATATATACTTTTCATCATGACTGATGCAATGATTGATGCAATCAGACAGCTGCAAATGGCTGGTTGAACTCATCCAAGATAATTCCATAGTAACAAAGTTACTACAGTCAGTTTTAGATAAATTGAATTATTTGCAGTAAATCCTACTATTTTACTTGGTAAAGTAAATTTAATGGATTGATATGCAACTGACCAGGAAGAGTTAATATATCTCAACTGGATCTTCATGGCTAAATAAATGCTGAAAAGTTGTGTAACTGAATGGAAACACCATTCAAACATCGGTTACCATGTTACTAGTAATGGAGCTAATCATTGCACAGGGTACATTGCTTAGCTTGCACAATGAAAATAGCTAAATAATGGAGTAAATTAACACAAATGTTACAAGTATGTCCTAAAAACGTGTGTGTGCTCTTTGTTTTTTAGTGTGGAATAGTGCTGGGCACCCTTCTTTTGTTTTTTTGCTCATGGATGACCCACCAGTCCTGCATGTTCTTGGTTCACACAGCCAGCAACACAAAGAGAAGAACATATGCTGGATTAGGTAAGATTTTCATCAATGTATGATCGTTTAAACACATGAACAAAATGATACTTACTGTCACTTTTTCTTCTGAAGCATTCCATGCTTATGGGAAAGCAGGAAAGGCCTTAGTGGAAACAAGGTAAGTCTTCCTTATTCAGATGCTTACGAAGTCATATTTGTCACACTGTTTATCTTTTACAGTATGATCGGTTTGATGTTGGGGACCTGCATTGCCTTCTATGTCGTCATAGCCGATTTAGGCTCAAATTTCTTTGCACAGCTATTGGGTTTACAGGTTTGAAATAATATGTTATGTGTATAAAATGTTTTGATATAACATTTATTGCACATACCCTATGGTGATATTTTACGTTAACCATGTGAAGTGTCTGTTCTCTTTCAGGTGACTTTCAGCTTCCGTGTGGTGCTGCTCATTGCTGTATCGCTGTTCATTGTGCTGCCTCTGAGCCTGCAGAGGAACATGATGTCCTCTATCCAGTCCTTCTCTGCCATGGCCCTCATCTTCTATACCCTCTTCATGTTCACGGTGGGTCACACAGTCCCTAGCTGCAGTGTATAATTAAAACGCATGAGGCTATCCTGTCCAACAAGACACATTTATTTTGTTACAAATCTGTTATATGCAATATAATACAATACAATATACTTTATTGTGTCCTTGTGGAAATTTGTGTTAGACTCTTGCTGTAGTTCTTGTAGTTAAAAGAAAAAGATAGCGACATCACCACAAGTCTCACTCATGATATGCACAAAAATCTTGTGTTTTTTACTGAGAGCATTTTTAATCACGTCTTGATTGATGTGCTTCTTGAAGAATCTCAAACCAAGTTTGTTGCAAGAGTAGTATAAGTCAAAGTAATTTCGGACTTAATTTGACTTCAACACATTGCATTGGTATAGTCTCATCTTGCTCCTTTTTATGATAGATCAAATCCAAACTGAATCACACTGCCCAGAAAGCTGTTGAAGTGTCCCTCAGCAGGAATACTAGAGCACAAATATTTTTTAACTGTATAATGAGTATAATAATGATACATATATATTATATTTGCTATTACACTTGCTTAGATATACACTTGTAGCTATCGAAGTGATTCAGTTTGTTTTCTTTTTAAGGGCACATGGAATTGATGCATGTGTTCCACCTGGATCTGTTTGCTCTGTTGTTTTGCTGTTACTCTGTTTGTTGTAGCATGGCCTGTACCTGGAACAGTTGTATGGTGTGTCTGGCTTTAGCTCAGCTCCTCACCTAACTTTGACCCCCTAACAATGACGTTTTCTCCTTCCCTCCCCACTTTGCTCTGTTCTCCTTTTCTTCTCCTACCTGTCCACCTCTTCATTCCTCACTTACTACATCCCATCCTGTCTGTATTTGCCCCCCACCGCCCGTCATCTCCTCTGCTGCTGTGTAGATAGTGTTGTCGTCTCTGCGCTACGGCTTAGTGTCGGGCTCGTGGGTGGAGCAGGTTCACCTGTGGCGCTCCAGGGGCGTCATTCAGTGCCTGCCCATTATCGCCACAACCTTCTGCTGTCATCCGTAAGTAAAAACACCCAAAGAGAGACACCACAGCCAAAAAGGGGAATTGAACCTGGAGCGCAAAGACTTTCCTAAAATAACCCTAATGTCCTTGAAGGTTCCATTTTTTTCTGTTTAAACCTGGGCGTCTGCTTTGTATGTTGGTCTGTGTGTGGTGGCAGTTGTAGTACAGCTATTGGTGTTGAAGTTACATTGTTCGAGTACTTTAAGGAGCAAGATAGAGAAACAAAAGACTCACCAAACCTTGCTATTGTAAAAACTGAAGATCCCATTCCAAAAGGTTTGAATGCTGTGTGAAAGGTAAATAAAATCAAAAAGTGTATTGTAGTTGGGTGGATTTTAATAAAACAATTTAATAAAGCATTTTAAATTTGACAACAGCAGGACATGTTTCTTTCAATATGGATTTTTGTTTGATAACATTTTGTTTTGCACAGTATCCAAACTTTTTGAAACTAGGGTTGTAAACCAGGGGGTGTCATTTCAATCAGTTTTCAAGGATTTCCCATCCTTCAATATTTTTGTCTTATTTCCTTAATCATCTTTGATCACCGCATTGGGTCCTCTCTTCCATTCTCTTTCCCTCTCTTTGTGTGTTTTGATCCGGGCTGTAACACGGCCCCCTCCTTTCCTTCAGATGGTGCTGTCCTCATTCAAACATGAGTTGCTCAGCGGCTGGTGGCTGGGGCGGGTCAATGTGATGCGCTGGGAGGGTGTGTTTCGCTGTATCCCCATCTGTGGGATGGCCTTCGCCTGTCAGTCGTAAGTACTATTCCCCGCCCCTCTGGCCGCACAAGACCCTCCCATAAAACGAATGCAGAGTAGGCTCAACAAATGCATATTTATGCAGTTGACAGTAAGCTTAAATTTATGTAGTAGCTTGGCTTGTTCCCACTAACTCCCAAGTGATCAGTAAAGTCCTGCATGTTCAAATACAATTGTGCATGTTTAGGGTGGAGGTGGAATTTGGCCTGTGATTTCCCTAATAGCTTCACCAATCATCTCATTCATATATTGCCATAAAACAACAACTTTTAAGTTTGAGATTTTATTTTTGTTGTCAAAAACATAATTGTAGATATTGTCATACCATGTTATTACTGAACCAGCGTTTATTTTAGCTAGCATCCTATTTAATGCGTAAATTCCCTAAACAGTGGGTATGGACCCCAAACCGGGTTGTATTGGGGTTAATCATAGTTTCAGTGATAATTCAATTTGTTGTATCTTCTAAAATCACGTATTAAAGGAAATAAAATGCAGGTGTCACAAATGTGGTAAAGGTCTGGATTGTTTGGAATTTAAATTAAACCCACAATTGGAGCAACTGAAAACCATTTAAATTCTTTGTTTGTTTTGTTTTAAAAGTCTATTCAAGTTTTTTTTTTGTTTTTTTACTACACAAAGGCTCTTTACCAAGTCTATCTATCAAATATAGTTTTCTACACACTTACAGACATTTTTGGTCAGATGGTAAAAAAAAAAGAAAAAAAAAAGAGTTTCACGCCTATTTTACCATCCCATTAACTTTCCTCACAGTGACTCCAGAGAACCCACTGCCATATTTTCACCTCTCATAGCTTAATCAGACCTTCTCCCAACCACTTTTTGTCACTCGCGTCTCCATTTTCACCCATCTGCATGCTCCATCGCTGCCTCTTTTGTCATGTTCTTCTTGCCTTTAGTGCTTGCTCCTGGATGGTAAAGGGTAATGTGTCAAGGTCTAATGGGATCGGGGAGTATGGAAGTCTTATCTTTTGATTTGAATGCACAGCTAGGGGAAGGATATAGAAGGGGAGTGTTACAGTGAGGTCATAGGGGGCAGATGCTCAGAGAGCTCTGCTGGGGGGAGTGATGTAAGTGGCAGAACTTGAGCCGTAGCTATCGGAATTGAGGTAATGGTATCCACACAACATAACATTATGTTATGGAAGGCATGTCCATTATCAAGCAGGGAGCGCCCGTGTTCAAAGAGGAAGAAAGTTTCGGTGTGTTTATCCGCATGTGTTGGTTTCCACTAGCAGTGCTGAGTGATATTTGGCAGGGCGATTTCTTGGCCTGTGGTCAGACTGAGCGAGGCAAGCGCTCCGTTCTAGGCGACTGCGAGCTTAAGCCAAACCACTAATCAACACATTGGACCAGGGCCATCTTCCAGACACACACTGATGTATTCACAGGCTGATTAAACAGCTCTCAGCACATTGGATTTTTATTACATTCATGAAATGTGTTTACTTTCACTTAAAACATTACTTAGCATCACCATTATGACGGGATGGGACCTGGCCACGTTATGTTTTGGCTTTGCTCGTATTGCTGTTAGCTCATAATGGGGGTACATAAGAAAAACATGTGTTATAGAAATGTCCCTCTGTGATCCTATTGTCAGCATGCTTTCTACTCCAAGTTAATGATTTTGTCTGCTGCTTATTCATTGCCCTCACAGCAGCTTGACAAAACCGTATAGTAGCAAATAAAAACAATTTAGGTCTCTTTTTGTCACAGCCATTGAGTGACCATTAGATCTAATGGCAGCGTAGTTGCAAAAATCATTTTTATTTAACCTTGGCCATAAGATTTACTGGATTGCAAATTAAACAAGCAATGAAGAATGGCACCCCAAGACACTGCTTGCTCATAAAACCAGCATGTGTGAATGAAGACATGCAAAGAGATGAGGAAAGAAAGTTATGGTTTCTAGCTCTCCCCCTTTGCGTGTGGGAATTAGAGGCGAGAGTCAGCCAAGAAAGTTTATAATGCTCTAAAACCATCCAGGCACTCACTGTTGGATAGAAAGGCACTGAATTTATTGGGTAATGTGTTGACGGTCACCTCCACGCATTTCACTGGGACAGAGGGAGGAGTTGAATGGTAGAGAGGCTGTTGTCCATACTCTGTCACCCACACACAGGCTTCACGCCCACTGCTTTGCTTACTCCAATAAAAGAATACTGGGTAAAATAAATGTAGTAGTAGTAGTACTGTATGTCAATCAGAGCTGCAACAACATTCATTCAGATTAATTGATTTTGAACTATTTTAGACGATTAATTAAAAGATTAAGTAATAGCAAAATGATTGTTTGTTGGAGCCCTAATGTCATTGTTATTATTGACGCTGTTGCATTCATGTGCCTATGTTCTACTTATTTAAAAAGAGTACAGATTTAAGCCCAAATGATTGATGTATTCTCAAATATTGGTTACATTTCAAAGAAGAGCAGAAGGACAAAGCCATTATATTAACATTATATTGGCTTTCCCACTAGTATTTGGTGATAGTTCATAATAATGGTAATTAACTCGTCCTTAGATAAAGTTTAAATTGTAAAACTATTAGGATGTGCAAAATATTTTACATTTATGGTTGCAAATGGCATGCATGACTTAAGAATCAGTCATATGGGAGACAATACAAAGTCTAAGTTGATAAGCAACTAATGACTGCCTTCTGTTGCGAAAACTTTAATAGACTAAAAAACACAGTGAAATCGCTATTCGGAGTTGGAAGCTGACAAGGACATAAGGAGAGTGATGCATCATTTGATTATTGAGTGGCACAAATGGGCCCCATATGGCTCATTAAAAAAATCTACAAAACCGTGATTACAGCTAAATTTGAAGTTAGCCTGTGTAAGCTGTCATACTGTATATTGGTGGCTGCTGTTTGAAAACCTCTGTGGGATAAAGACCGGACATTATTGGCAGCACACACATAGCACATCAATGCACAGCAGTAGTGGTCCATGTGAGATCCTCTTCAGGGATGTGTGGACAATTTGTCTCTTAACAGGCAAGTGCTGCCAACCTACGACAGTCTGGACGAGCCCTCGGTCAAGCGCATGAGTACCATCTTCACCTCGTCCCTCAAAGTAGTCACCATCTTCTACATCACTGTGAGTGTAAAGACACAGTCCATTCATCTGTTATTAGAACATTCCTGTAAGTCTATGTGTTTCTCTCTTATTTTAGGTGGGCTTCTTTGGTTATGTTAGTTTCACAGACTCCATCGCAGGAAATGTTCTGATGAATTTCCCGTCCAACCTGGTGACCGAGATGATCCGAGTGGGCTTTATGATGTCTGTGGCCGTTGGCTTTCCCATGATGATTTTGCCATGTCGCCAAGCCATCAACACCATGGTCTTTGAGCAGCAGGTCAGTTCATACGCAATTGTATAAAAAAATGTTCAATGTTGTCCTTCCTGTGTGTTACAGAATCCCACTGCTGAATAATAACATTATTGCATTGCATTATCAACTTTAATAATAGTTTTAATCATTATAAAATGTGCACCAACTCTCCAATGTCATAGGAAAAGCAAGGATATGAAACTTTGCATTGTATTTGTCTTAGTTATTGGGAGACAGTGGTGGAATAAGTACTGAATAGATTCATGTGGAAAAAGTATTGTATTGAGTAGTGTAGCTATAAAAAAAAATTCAGTACAACAGTAAATTTCTCACAGATTTTTCTACTTATAAATGTAGTGAATAAAAGTAAAAACTGTCGACTTTACATTGTACTTATCCCATACTTTTACTTTTGTACTTTCCATTACTTTCTGCCACCTCAGATCTAATACATTTTAGAAGCTGAACCCTTTTGTGTGCTGTTTCTCCTGCAGCAGAAAGATGGGACGTTTGCTGCAGGGGGATACATGCCTCCGCTGCGCTTTAAAATGATCACCCTGTGCATAGTGTTCGGGACCATGCTGGGAGGCATCCTCATCCCTAATGGTATGTCTGAGTCTGAGTGTGTGTGCTGGCTTTAGTGGGGGTCCCTGTGTGAGTGTGCTGGCTATAGTGGGGGTCACTCTGTTTGTGTGTATGAGTGAGAGAGTGAGTTTGTGCTGGCTGTAGCGGGGGTCCCTGTGTGTGTGTGTGTGTGTGTGCGTGTGTGTGTGTGTGTGTGTGTTGGCCGTGGCGGAGGTCTCTGACTGGAGGCCTTTAAGGTGCCTGTTCCTTTATGGGGGCGGAGCAGCACTGCAGCTTTACGATGTGTGTGAATGTGACTTTACGAGTCAGTGACTGTCACACTCTAACACAGTCCTTAAATCAGGGCCCTAACTTTTATTTCCTTTTCGATGGGCAGACGGGAAGATAGGGCTATTATTCTGCAGGCTCTCTCTCTCACTCGCACACAAATCTATGCACATACCAATATCGGCACTATGTCAGCTTCTTAGATTCTTCCTGTCCCTCTTACAAACTACCTCTATACATTGTAGATGTAAAGGTTAACATGATTTTATGTTTCATTCATTGTATTATACAGCAGTCACAAGTTAAACCTTTTATTGGCTGGCCACACACATATATGTTCATGGGGTTTGGCTGTCTCTTAGTGTTTCTAATCAGACTAATAGATGGAGGAAAGGGAGGTAAGGACCCCAGAGAGAATGGACACTAAATCTGAGGCAGACAATATGGTGTCCGTCCTCTGAATAAGCGATGGGTTTCCGGGACAAGCGCCCGCCTGGCTGGTCCACAGAGGCAGGGGTGGAGCCAGGGTGCACTGCTGCCAGCTGGGAGCAGGGTGCCGTGGACTGGAGCCCAGAGCTGGGTATGAATGGCACAGGCAGGTATGAATGGACCAAGCGATAAGGTGCACAGACGGCTAAATACACTGTAAGCCTGGCTGTATGTGCAGTATGCTTTGCCTCGCTTATGTAAATGTATGAATAATGCCACAATTAAACATCAATGCAGCACATTCAGAACACTCGTAACTATAATTTTTGTCTATTATCATACAGACTTAAGTGCTGCTGGTATGCATGATTGCATGGTAACAAAATAATGCATAAAGCTGTAACATCATTTGCTTTCTCTTATCTTTTTGTCTTCAGTGGAAACCATTCTGGGCTTGACTGGAGCCACAATGGGCAGCCTCATCTGTTTCATTTGCCCAGCTCTCATTTACAGAAAAATCCAAAAGAATGGCATTGTAGCTCAGGTAAAATCTACCACAATCGCTGTTTTGAAGTGCTACGTAATGTTCTGTTATGCTGTGTTTTAACTGTACCTCTTTATTACATATTTGTCCATACAGCTGGTACTTGTGGTGGGCCTGTGCATTCTGCTCTTGAGCACTTTTACCACACTGTCCATCTCCTCCAGCAGCCCTGGCACCAAAGTCCAGGTTCACCCTCCTCCTGCACCAGGCCGGAACAACCCACCACTCCCAGACCTCCCTGTGCGGCATGGTAAAGATCACAGCATTAACAACTGCAGTCACTTATCCACTTCTACATTAGGCTTCTACATTAGAATGGTGTGCAAATGAGCCCGGATTTTGCGCAACATAAACGGGACATTGTTCTGACAGAGGTTTGATCGAACGGAAATGAGTTTTTGCTCATAATTTCCTATCCTATTGTCACTAGTAGTACAGCACAGTGAAGTATTCCCCTGTGCTTGTAATCCTCATACACGCCTAAACAAAGGTCTCAAAGTTTTCAGACAGGGACCTCCAAAATAACCCTCCAACCAGCCTGGGACAACCACCCACTGCAAAAGGACACTTAAAATAATTTAAACTGGGACAACATTGAAAATCAGGTTTAATTTTATTTATTTTAGAAGTTGAATCATCTTGTGACCCACAGCTTAGTGTCTCTCGGCCCCCCACTTTGGGAACCACTGGCCTAGAACATGTTGGCATATATATTTTTCTGGGATTTTGATCAAGAATCCAGAAAAAGTATAGCGATTTTACTTTCGGTAGTTATTATTTGACACACTCTATCAGACTGGCACAGCTTATAACTTGTAGCAAAATTGTAGACGCCAGAACCAAGATTCTTCGAAAGTTCATACGATAAGTCAACCCGTTTAGACTTTTTACTACAAAAATGTCACAGATTGCTGCAAACCCTGATTCTAAAACATTGCAAACCACAAAGTAAGGCCAAGGCTCTAGACCGACTAAAACAAAAGCTGAGAGTATCTGAGAAAAAGGCCATGCTTTCATCTCTGGGAGAAGAAAAGGTGGAGAAAGACAGAGCGACCGATAGACAGACAGGCAGCTTGAAGAGATAACCTCGTGATAATATCTGAGAGCAGCAGTGAGCGGCTGACGTTGATAGAGCGAGAGTGATGCCCTTCAAACTCCGGCAATTTCTCAGCCCCCCCCCCCCCTCTTCCTCTTGCTCCTACCCCCCTTCATTTCTCCTGACACCCCCTCCCCCAAAAATACATTGTCTGCACCTCCATCTTCTCCCATATCTCTGGTGGCAGCTATAAAATGCCTGCAAGCTCCTGGCTGTATAAAACAAAGAGAAGGAAACAGGTTCAATAGGAGTCCATAGACACAAATAGAAAGAGGACTTCTAATAAGACAAGTGTGGCAGTAACTTTTCAAACATGGCAACATTGTATTTTGTTGATTTTCAACCTTCTGACTGATTGTGCATGTCGGGTGCATTTGCTCATATGTTATTTAAAAGTCATATGAATATGCTTACTCTTGCACCATATTACACTAAACTAGAGCCCTGCCATTTTAATTTTAATGGTGTTTGCTGCCATCTAGTGGGTCTCACTACGAACAGCTCTACTCTTAATCACAGTGAAGACTTCTTTGGTTGTCTTTTTGGGTTGATAATAGACCCAACTGAAGTATAATATATAGTAATGTAACAAATATGCAAACACCAATTTAGGTTTTCTTAGTAGTTATGTTGCAATATTTCAGCATGAGAAGGCAAAAGAACTAATGCCTTTACAAAACATTTCAGCAAACAGCTGTAGTGTTAAATTATGGATATATTTTTGATGAATCTATTATTAATGACATTGAACGTGTTGATATATGAAATGGATGTTCTCTGTCAGTAGATAATGTTCCAAATAAGAAGCCAGAGGAGATAGAGAAACCTGAGATGCCTGTTGCTGTGGAGAGGGACCAGGCTGAGCCTCCACAGATTAAAGGACCGATGGACCTGCCCGAGAGTAAAAAGGATGAAGAGGTGCAGCTAGACCGCCCAGAAGCTGGTGAGTGAAAAAGTAGGAAAGACAGGAAAATTTGACTACGGTTTTTGAGTAGACAATGGTGCAAAGATTGAATAAACTGTGTGTACATATACATGACGAGTAAAAATCCCATAACTAGAATAAGAGAAATTTGGTCATCTAACCACGTGGTGAGATGTCTCATTTAATTAGTGGATTTTTAGAGTAACTTGTATTTGGAAGACCAAAGTACAATGAATTTTAAAATAACTAAATAATAAATAATCATTTTTTAACATTTTATCTTCCATAGTTGTCTTTGCCACATTAACTTGCCCTTTTTGCACAATTTTCAATATCAAAATGTGCACAGGTGTGAACAATAAGAAAGAAATCAGGTTGCACACATCAGATGTAACTTACCTGACATTAATGATTATGGCCATGTTTCACAAAGGAGGTTCAACTCAGGGTTTTCTGTTTCATGAAGCAAGTTTAGAGCAGAGCAAAAAGACTGAGGGATCTGTTTATCAGAAAACACAAGATTCATCAATTTATCCCAGAAAAGTGGATCCACTGTGGCAAAGGTAAACCAGAGGAGGGACATCATTGAGGGACAGGAAGTTATGTGTCTGTGGAACATGCTTTGGACAGATCAGTGAGGTTTAATATAAAAGAAATGTGGAGGAGCACATTGTTTAATCAATTTGTACTATTTTAGTATGAAGCTATAAATAATGTTACTCTAAAGGCCCAAATAATTGTGTTGCGGCCTACTTGGATAAAAATATGTTATTTATTATATAAAACTGTTATTAAAAAGTTTAAAATTACAATTTTAATATTTGATTGATGAAATGTGTTAATTACCATTTTTAACAAATCTAAGATGTTTAGAGCTGCTCTGTCCTGCTCTGGACCAGGTTAGGTTCACAGAGTTTTCGGTTTCACAGAGAGAGTGAACTTAAACCCTGTCACCGTGATAACCCACTCTGAGTTTACAACTTCTGAGTTTGGACTAAACCTGCTTCTTAAAACAGGGCCTTTATCTTTGGTGTGTATGTAAACATAGCCAGTGTTGTGCACATTTATGTGATGTGCATGTCACAATAAATATATAAAGCTTCTAATAATTATTACATTCATTGTTGCTGTTTCAACCATGTGACAATGACATTTGTGGACATTTGTGTAAAGAGTATGGGTTGAAGGTCTGAATCTCTAAAATTTGAATTGATTTGCAGTGATGTTTTATCTATTGTAGTTGTTGATTCAATTCTTTGTCCATAGTGGGTGCTGTTGTAGTACCAGAGGCAGAAGCCCATCGCCATGAGCCTCCCATTCCCCATGATGCGGTCCAAGTGGATGTCAGGAAGAACCAAGAGGAACTTCAAGAAGAGAAGGAGCAGCAACCTGGAGGTGAATCTCAAAAACAACTAAAGCCACCAGAGGAAATCCAGGACAAAAAGGAGGAGAAAGAGAATGAGGAAAAACCTGCTGAAGTGGTGATAAAGGAGGATTTAGGTGGAGGAGAGCAACATATAAATGAGATTCTGGAAAAGCATGACGGAGATACAAAGCAAGATGTTTCTCAGTTCGAGGAAGATATGAGGCAAGATACAGTAAAAGAGGCTGTTGCAGAGAAAACAAATGTAGCAAACCCAGCACCAGTGGCACAAGTGGATAAAGCAGAACCTGCAGTGAAAAGTAAGCATTCATTGCCTTGTGAAGAGATTGAAAGAAGATATTTTTTAAAATATAAAATCCGATGGTTTGTGATTTCTTTCACAAGGCTTTGGAGGAGAACCCCCTGTCGTTGCTGTTGCCCAGGGAGCTGACAGTAAAGATACAGCTGATGAGAAAATGGATGGTAAGTGAGATTATACAACATAGTGAAAGAAAAAAGGCAGTGACAAAAAAAATTAGGCCTTTATTGGCTATAAGCGGTAACTATGGATATCTAGACTGATTTCTTGCTTTGACATAATGCTTTGCGGTCTTTTGTTCTCTGTTGACTACTGCTTTTGCTCTCGTTTTCACTTTTCACTCTTTCTCTGCTGGACTTCCATCACAGTGATAAAAAAGCTGGTTGCAGGTATGAATTCTTTCCTGCCTCTATTTCTCTTGTTCTTTCAGGGTGCATTCACACTTGCACAATCACCACATTAAAATTGGGACTAAACCTGGAACTAAACCAGGACTAGAACAGGACCAAATCAAATCTACGTTAGGACTCAAACTGGGCCCAAACCAGGACCAAATGGGAATGCACCCTTACTTTAATTATGTAGTTTAAATTACTTTAATTGACTCGCATACTAATAAGAAGCAACATAAATCAACCATTAAACCTTTTTCAAGATGATTATTTCTGATGACTGAACACGTGTTAACAGTGAGAAGAGTCGATAGAATAGGACATATAACAATTTCTTCTGTGCAGAGGGCCAGCTGGACCATGCTGTGCTGTTGCAGGTGATTAAAGAGCAGCAGGTACAGCAGAAGAGGCTTTTGGACCAGCAGGAAAAACTGTTAGCTGTCATAGAAGAACAGCACAAGGAAATTCACCAGAAACAACCTGCAGGTGAGTATATGTTTTTTAACAGATTGAAATATTTTGGATCTTTTCATAATCCTCATAAATCTCCTCATTCATGAACATAAAGGTCCATTATGTAACTTTTCTGACGGAGGGTATGCCACCTGCTTGTTTAAAATGTTATAGATTTGCCTGGAATGTTTAACAGCATGAAAACTTTTAAATGCATTTTTATATTTATAGATGTTTTTATTGTTCAAAAATACCTTGGAAAACATTCTTCCTGTGAATGCGCATGGCTTTCCACAGATCTGACCTGTGGCATGGCCTTTTGGTGCCACCTTCTTGTCTCCATGTCATACTGTGAAACATTCCAGGCAAAGCATGAAGACAAGCAGTTGGCAGACCCTCGATTAGAAATATTATATACTAGTGCAAATTTTGCAAATAAGAAAATGCTTATAGTGTCAAATTATATCTGATGCGAGGTGTAATTTTTCTTCTTTTAGTTCCTGAAAGTGATGCTGAAAAAAGTATCCAGGATCACGCAGCAGTTGACGGAGGAGCAGTGAAAGCCAAAGAGCCCGAGCCAGACTTGAAGCAGCCTGCAGAGGCAGTAATGGAAGCAGCAGGTCAGGCTCCTCAGGCTGGAGTAGGAGATCCTCAGGTAGTTGTTCAAAACCAGGCCCTACCTGTAGGGAACAGTGTGGAGGGTGGGGCAAAAGCAGCTGTCCCTGTAGCATACAAAGAGGACATTAAATCTCAAGAGGGTGGGCTTGGGGCACGAGGGGTACCACTTGGAAAGAAGAAAAGTGTGGACGCTCTGCCTGTTGTCCAAAATGAGGAGCCAGCCCAAGTTAAAGACCATGAAAAAGAACTAATGGAAAAAGAGATTCAGGAGAGATTGCTTCTGAGAGATCAGCAGCAAGAGAAAGAGCTAAAGGAGGAGCAGGAGAGAATACAGAAGGAAGTGGAGGCCAGAGTTGAACAAGAACGGCTGGAAAGAGAAAAGAAGGAACAAATAGCCAAAGAACTAGAGATAGCGAAAGCTGTGCAGGTCAGATTAGCGAAAGAGCGTAAGGAGGCAGAGCAGAGGGCTGAGCAGGAGAGGATCGAAAAAGAAGTTGCAGCAAGAGTTGAGAAAGAACGACTAGAGAGGGAACGCAAAGAGAAACTAGCCAGAGAACTGGAGCTGGAAAGAGAGAGGGAAAAACAGAAGAAAGCATCTGAAGAGGCACACAAACAAGAAGTCCAAAAAGTGGAGAAAGAACCTGAGAAGGCGAGGAACGGGCTGAATGAAGCACAAGAGGGGGAGGGAGCCAGAGAAGCCCAAAATGGTGCACTAGGGAACAACATGGCTGATGGAGAGGCTTTGAAGAAGGGAGGACGGGACCTCAAAGAGAACCACGCCGGCCCCCAGGACTCGCACGAGAAAGCCAGGGACCAGGGAGAGACTGATCTGAGGCGGAGGCGCAGAGCATTGGGGGGCAAAGAAAAGCAAGGGCCCATAGAGGATGCAGGCATGTCCATGGGGGGCCACGGTCTGGAGCCCCTGCTGGAGCTTGGGGGTTCAGATCTTCACGTGGCCTTGGAGCAGCACTTACTGGCCGGAGCAGTGGTCCACTCACGGCAGATTAAGCAAACCCCAGAAGTAGAAGACACCAAATAACAGACAAATAATAAATACAACGTGATACTGTGGAGTGGACCAAATGCGCCTTACTGTCAGCTTTTAGAGAAAAACAAAGTTCAGAATGGTCCAAATTCAATGGTCTGTAACTGTGAGTCTTTATTAGCAACTGAAGAGTGTAAATAGTAACTTATTTTTTTTCATGTCAGGGGGACCATGGGGTATGTTACTGTTGAAATGTGTGTAAGGTCTATTGACCATTACCAGTGTTGTTGGACCGGTATAGACTATAACTGAGTCACTTTTACTTCTCGCTTGTGCAATCAGATTTTGTTTTCCTGCATGCATTTTCTTCTGTTTATCAGGTCAGTTTAAAAGTTTTAACATGTTATGTAAATATGTACGTATGTTGGCTTCTGTTATAATGTTGAGAATGTTGAGGCTCTTGTTCTATCATTCATAATCGGCTTATTTGCATCAGGCTCCAGTGAGCATTTACAATGGTTCAAGGCTGGTGCTATGAGGTGTAGTATACTGTAAATGTCCAGTAGTAGTTCATTCCTTTTGTCAGTGCCTTATAATTGTGACATGACGCACAAGTGTTTTTATTGACCAAATGTTACAATAATAGACCATCTACCACTGTAAAAATATTTATGTGGTGAGAAAAAAGTGGACAACTATATACATGTTTAATTACAAAATGCTTTGTCGTTTGCTTTATACAAGAAGCTATTTTCCTACTATTTTTGTATTGTGGTCAGCCTCCTTGCTGATATAATAAAATATATCTGACAAACTATTTATTCTCATTTTACATTTACATACATAATGAAACGTTATTGCAAAGAGGAACAGCTTGACACCACCAACATCAACATTTAGGAAACACAGATGATACCATATGGGTTTTCCATTTATTTGCATCTTTTCTTGGCCTGCAATGAAATGGAAGTCATAGGCTCAACGATTATAACATTAGCCATTTGATAAACGACTTGAAGTGTTACTCACTGCATTAGTGAAACAAGTCTTCAGTGCTTCAAACTCCTTAGCACACAGATCCTTCTTTATTTCTTGTTTACTTGTGGTAGTGGCTGCCACACACTTCCCATAAGCTGCAGCCTACAGAAGAGTGCAACATATTAAAGCCATCTGTGGTACAATAGGCCTATGAGCAAATAGGTCTAATAGTCTCACCTCAAATGAACACTCTGCAAAAAGTTCTGGGAAACGCTGTAATTTCTCTCGGGTACGACTCCATACATTTGATCCAGACATAGTGCAGTTCTTTAGTGGTTTAGCCTGGTTTTCTCCTAAGCATGAGTCGCAAAACCTTTCCAGATCCGTAAGCAAAGAAATTGTAACATGGAAAATCAGGGTCGCACAACGCAAATAATACAACTAATATTAAGTTTTTCTAGGATATTACAATACGCTATGGACAGCGCCATGTTGTTGACCCCATCAGCAAGGAAACGTCCCTGACATACCTACAAATGTGATTCGCTCATTTCTCAGCCCATCAATGCTCTGGCCCATTCTCTTAAATGTTATTGGTTGCTTTTAGCTTTGACCCTGGTACAAACGCGAATTCTATTTGCCCTCAGTGAGTAACAGAGTCTGTGATTGGCTGGCTGTCACATCTAGCCCCGCCCTCTCTTTACAGCTCCAGGAAGAAGATGGGTACACTGCTAAATCATGGCAACATTTATGGAACGACTAGCATTTCTTCAAAAAGTAAGTTTAATTGGCGATCTTCTTTGAGGTCTTCTGTAACTCGAACACAGCATGTCCGAAAAGACAGTGTCAAGGCTAATATTCCGAATACTTTTCCGATTATCTTAAATTACCCTAACTAACATATGAACAGCAATCCATAACAGGGTATGTTTTTCATCATTTTAAGGTACCGACTCTAATGAAAGCCACAGCAGATGATGAGAATCCTTGCCCCGGCTACCTTTTTCAAGAAATCAGCAGTATCCATTCTTGGTGTTGTCACTGTTTTGCCTAAATAGCTTTGACATCAGTGCCTATGTATGCACTATATCAGCTTACTCTAACTTCCTTAACACTGCAGAAATATCTCATGAATCTTTAGGAAACAGTCAGTGTTTGTTGGAGTATCTTCTGGAGAGGCTGCAGGTGAAATCCTGCCATGTTAAACTCAAGGCAAGACCTAATTACATTACTTGTTAGTATGATATTGTCTGTATTGTGTAACTAACTGCTCTCTTACCTCTTTTCAAGGTGCTCAAGATTTTTGTACATCTCTGTGATCATGGTTCAAACCATTTTCTCACAGAATTGAGAAGAAACTCGACTTTCATTCAGCAAGCATCAGGTTTGTCTCATAACTTTATTCTTTTCATTCTTTGTGTGCTTATTTTGACTCCCAGTTTTTTGCCATGAAGTTTACAGTGGTCCTCCTGACCCCATCCATGGCACTGCATTATATCAGCGAGTGCGAAATACAGCACAGGTATAATGCTCAAAAATGTACTATGTGGAAGAAACAGTATATTGTTTATGCTCACCGCCATTTTAATCTGCAGGAGGTGGCAAGGCTTCTCTTCACTGATACAATTGCAATAAAAAACAGCATCTCTGCAAATCCAACAGCTCATCAACCAATGGGTGTGTTAACTGTAATAGTAGATGGAGTGTTGTATTTATAGTTTTTGGCATTTTAAAAACTGCCAGAATAAAGTGCTTTTTGTTTTAAAGGCATGGGTTCTGCTGCCCACAAGTCAGGAATGCAGGGGTTTGGGTACAGTCCAATCAAACAGGGGTCTGGTGAGTGATCATATGTTCATCTTCACAGAAAAGTGAAATTCATGCATGTATAGATTTCATGTGTGTGTCACTGCTTGTCAGCAGGCAATGATTCATTACTAGATAAAATCCAGAAAGCTGCTGAAGTTGTGGCCAGTGCTGTGCTTCCTCCTACTGAGCAGCAAGGCATCCGTCTCTATGACAACCATTACCGGGCGGTTGTGGCTCCGGCAGCACCCATAGAAGTGGCTGTACCCGCATGCTCATACAACCTACCTGCACGCAAATCTAAAGGTCAGTCAACCATCATAAATATGTAAAGACCTAAATGAAGACTTTGCAGACCTTGCTCACACTTCACGGCTCTGTACACAGTGACCCAGCGATACCCTGGACAAATAGGAGGAGGCTGGGAAGAGACAGACAGTGCCAACAGTTCATCTCGTAATTCCTCTCAAGAAGTTTCAGGCCATTGCAAAGCATCTACAGGAAGAGGGTCAGCTGGCACAGGCAGCCAGTCCGGGGCCAGCAGAGAGAGCAATGGAGATCTATCCGAAAGGTTAGCAGAAACAAAATCTGGAGGACGTGAGACAAAGTGCTGTCTATGCCTGACCTTCTCATGCTTTCAGGGTGGAAGCCCTGCAGTTAGGGGACTGTGCCCAAGAGGTGGCACTTATCAACACAATTACTGAGGGCTCCAAAGTTTTTCTATCACGAGAGGAAAGCCAGCACTTCATAAAAGAGTTAGTAAGAGTCAATTTTTTTTAAGCTTTCACTTTTTTGTTGATTGTTTTTGAGAGTTTTGTTTTTGATATTTCAGGTCTTCTACTTTAAACTGTGAAGTTGTAGTCGACCTTCTCGCCAAGAAACTCCAAGATCCCTCAGACACAGTTAAAATGGTAATTTTAAAATTAAATATATATATTTTCAACTTAAATTAAATTCTGTTTGTTTCTTATCTTGTAGCGGACAATGTGTGCTTTAGCGTGCTTCATGACCTCTGACCTCCTTTCGCTGGAACAAATATTTGCGGCTACACAGAGCAGGCTTTATCTGCTGAGTGAGGGGGCTTCAGGTCCTGTGGCCAACAAAGCCACCAAGGTAAAGCAACATGTGGAGCATTTGTTCTTCTTCCTATTCTTCATCTTTTAGACTCTCATATTCCTCAAAGCAGAAACATATAAAATGGATTTTACAATAACAAATATGTGTTTTTATACTTTTGTACAGCTCTTGCGGCAGTTTGAAGCTCTGACTCGTGGACTTCAGCCTTTGCATAAGCAACCAAATTCAAGAAGTAACCATCATACATCGACTGATTTCACATCTGCATGTACTGACCCTTTAGACCTAAAGCATCCTGCCCAGGTACCACAGGTTTTGCCAGAGTATGTCCCCCACCCCCTCCATGAAGGACCAGATGAGTGTGGTGAGACAGCTGAGGCTGAAGTTAGAGCTAGAGACGAAATTGTTCAAACCAATAGAAGCCCTTTGCTCTGGGAGCTCCACAGGTCAGACTCCAATAGACTGTCATTGTTTAGTGGAATGGAGCTGGTGACCACGACCAGGCCTATGAGTGAGAACGTGTCATTTCAGACGGAGGAGAAAGCCATTGGGGACATCTTAAATGTGTCTCAAGAGGAAAATACAGATGGAGACAACCTACGAGACACACACTTGGCTAGTGTAACAGCTGAGGACACACATTTTCATTGTACTTCCGTTTCTTCTGATAACACTCAAGTGGTGTCTGCCTTTTCATTTCTCAACTCCTGACAATGGCTCATATAAAAAAAGAAAAGACCAAGGCTGTTTGCGAGTTCAGCATTTCAGACACGACATGAGAAACATGATTCTCCTTCCTTTTAGCTTTGTGGTGCTAATATTCAAAGCTTTGTTTTATAGAAGTATATGTTGTTCATTGAAATTAGCTTCTAAAACTCAGGACATTAAGATGGCTTGCTTCTGGAATACCCAGAATCACTGAGGATGTCTCTGTTTGATTTGCACATTAATGTTTAATATTATATTTTTGAGTATGTTATTTGTAAATTAGTTGTAATTGACCATTATTTATACCAACTCTGTTTTGTACGGAACCTTTGAAAATTTCAAAACAAGAACTTAACCCCAATAGTGTGACTGTTAAGTGCATGGCTATACTATGAATAATTCATTCATAAAATTAACAGGATATTTGATGTTCTATTCAATTACAAGAAAAAAATAAATCTCCTCAAAATTATTTTTCATATTAAAACTAAAACATAACAAAAATACTGCACTCAATCACATTTTAGTCCCAAGCACATGTATTAAAATAAATGAATAGTCACTGAAATTGTATTTTTTGAGCACAAGCAGCAGCAGGTTGTTCAGGCTAATCCAAGAATGGACTCTGGTTCTTCAGTCATTTAAAGTTACATGAGGTGCATGTTCAGAACTGTTTAAGCAAGGCTTTCTCAGTCTAATTCCACCAGCCAGCAAAACTGGTAAAACAGCAAACTAAAGAGTAAAAAAAATACAGGAGATTCTGGTGAAAGTGCTTAGCTTTATTTAGATACTCAAGCACTTAATGGTCACATTTATGTTGTGATTAGCACCAATGAAGATGTCCACGCATTGACACACGCATGTAAAGAGAAGGACTCCTCTCAATAAAGTGCACTGGGTGCATGCACACACACTTACACACAACATACCCATCAATACTGCACATATACCACAGTGGCAGGGTCACAGTATTGTTGATGTGCTTATGGTCTCAACAAATGGTACATGTCACACTTTTTCTCCTGACTTGTTCACATGACATTTCCATGAGGGACCTCCGAGCCAGAACACTTGGCTCTGACGTGAGAGAGACAGGCCATCAGTAGATAGGTCAGATGTAACGTCATGTGGAGCCTGGACGTCCCCTGGTCTGCAGACTGCTGAAGTGTGCCTCCCGCAACACTCTGTTGATGAAGTCGTAGGAGACACTGCTGCTGTCGCCATGGAAACCATGCTGCAAAGTGCTGGCAGAGTCTTCAGGCTTTGGGCTGGGAGAGCACTGTGAGATGCAGTGGCTCTGGGTGTATGAGCATGGGCTTGTTCTAATCAGTAATGTTCCTTCAGGATTGCAGAGCCCATTACTGCTATCATTGCTGGAAGACTAAAAACAGAAAAATATATCAATATATCAATAAAAAGATAAATGCTACTGCTAACACGTAGTGTTACAAAGCATTTACTACAGATGAGACTGATCAGTATGAACTATGACACTGGAGTCCTTACCTCTGAATCCAAATCAGAGACTAGGAGGCAGGGACCACTGTTAGGCCGTTTGGTTTGAGGACTCAGCTGTTGGTCCTCCTCACTGTCACTGCTGCGGTGTCGCTTCCTGTCAGAAAACAAAAATGTGTTCTGTGACACATCTACTACACACATCTACTGGGGCCGTGAGGCTGGACGAGATGGAGAAAATAACACGTGAAGACCAAAAATAGTAATCACAACATAGGAGGTTAAAAAGAAACGTGGCAGTGGCACATACACACCCGTAGACAGTAGTAGATTACATTATGCACAGAAATGACGTTATTGGCGACATATAGAAGGTAACCTTACCTACTATCTGTCAGCATGACTGTCTTCTGAGTGGTGAGGCGAAAAGAGCAAAAAGCTTATATAGCTCCCGACCTGACTTAAGTACAGTTTTACCAAGCCAGCTTCATGTTATTACTGGCATTCACTGTCCCCTTCACCCAGCTCAGAAAGCAGAGAGCAGAGAGAAGCTTGTGGTGAGCAGAGTATGGAGTGTCAAGTCCAGCAGCACTACCTCCTCTGCATAGCACTGGCTCTCTGACAGCACGTCTACTAGCAAGCTATCCTATCGTATTATGGCAAATAATAGCAAATTTTCAAATTCTCCAAATATGACACCAAAAATAACGAGTACTGGGTACTGATGTATCGGATATTTCTCGAGCTTACAGCTTACTCAACAGAAGCTAACTTCAGTCCCAATGCTACAAGAAAGTTCTTCCGCTTTCGTATCCCGTTGTACACTCTCCTTTGACTGATCTGTTACTCCTTCGAGAGTGTAGTCATAGTAAATTTTCCAAAAACATGACAAACAATAAATATGAACGTATTTAAGAGGGAATTACACGATAATCAATCCTTCAAAAGTGCAAGCTTTGCTTATCGCAAGCTTTAAGCCCCGCCCATGCCCCCGCCCATCTGTTTACGTGACGTCACAGAGGGAAAAAAGACTTCCGGTATCATGGTTCGTGTGGTGTAATGCTTTTAATGCTGCTACAGTAAGGTAAATATCAACGCCTCTGATTATTACACATCATATATTCACTGTTCTCTAGTGTCAGAATGCTTAGGTCACTAGGAGACTATGGGCTCAAATCTTTCTTTGTAATGTATTTATGCCTATATTTAACTTTGAGGGGATGTGTTTATTTTCCCCTGGGTTATTATTAGCCCCAAATATTCATTGCTGATCTGATCTTAATGTAATTTTAGTTGTCTAATTTCTAAAACAAATTCTCTTCATCTTTGCAGATGAAAGTTATCCAGCACTCCAAAGAAGCACTGCAGAGAGCTTTAATATCCAACAGCACAGAACTAACTAAACTTTATAACAAGTACACAGAACAAGAAAGACGTTTTCTGGAGGAGGGCTATAACGCAGGGCAACCAGGTTCCCTTTTCCAGAATATCACTGTGCATTCAGAGTCAGACTGGATCCCTGCTCACCCCGAACAGCCACAAGACTTTGAAAGCTTTTACAGAGACCTGACCCGCAAAACCCCCAGTGCAAATCACAATACTATTTACATTCAAACTATTGGTGAGCAAACACTTCACTGTATATTACACAAAATAATAGACATGTGTCCAGATTTATGCCTGTAATATGAGCCTTTTATATTGCTCTTAGGATCTTTCGGTGAAGCTAGGCCCCAAACAGATCAGTATGTGGAGTGGCTGAGAGAATACTGCCAAGTGTTTTTTCATGGGGTCACTGTGAAGTTGTTACCAACAGTTACTGTGGCTGAAACAAGATGTTCATTTAGGATAAACAACAGTTCTCACAATCTCCAGATTCTTACCGGTAAGTAACAGTTTTGTGTGTTTATGCTTTTGAAGAAGCCATGTCTGTGTCACTTATTGAAATGTGTTTTTAATAATGGTGTTCTTCAGTTTTCTTTTTTTTTTCTTTTTCTTTTTTTTTTTAGGTGATCTTCTCACATTTCTCAGAAGTCGAAAACCTAAAGATGCTTTCTGCATTATTGGGATCACAATGATTGATTTATATCCCAAAGATTCATGGAATTTTGTATTTGGACAGGCATCCCTCAGTAGTGGTGAGTGTTTGAATATCATGTGCATCTTTATGAACTTATGAATTAAATAATGTGGAAAGATTAATATATTGAATTACACTGATTTTAGTGTCATAAAAGTGAAATATTACTGGCATTAAATTCTGAGGCTGGTAGTTTATGAAAAGCAAATTTAACAACTTACAATTATAAAACTACAGTTTATATATACCTATATACCATAACATTTTGATTTTAATCCTTTGACCAATCATGTTAATAGCCTAAATTTGTTAATAACTCACAGTTAGTGCCCTATAGATTATACAATAAATTGTTTGTGTGAGTTATTGAAAACAATTGTACTTATTGCACATTTTTAGGTCGATTGGAGGCTATCACCACTAGAGGGCAGTTAGGCCAAAGTGCTGTACAATATACTTAACACTGTGTGTATATTGTACAGGAATGGGCGTTTTCAGTTTTGCTAGGTATGATGACAACTTCTACAGAAGTTATGCAGGGAGGCTAAAGAAACAGCAGAAGTTAAAGAAGGACGACTATTCTGTGTTTGATGGGTATTACATCCCTACCATCAGCAGCACTTTGCTCCTGCGATCAAGCAAGGTGACACCAAGTTCACGCTTCCTAATGCAAAAGTCTGTTTTTCTTTAAAATTTCCATTTTATCTTCTAGACAATGACCCACGAGATTGGTCATATGTTTGGAATAAGACATTGCCAGTGGTTGAGCTGTGTCATGCAGGGATCGAATCACCTAGAAGAGTCTGACCGCAGGCCTCTGGATTTTTGTCCCATTTGTCTCCGAAAGTTACAGGTCGCCATTGGTTTCAAGATTGCTGACAGATACAAGGTAAATTTAATTAAATGCGTGGCACAATTCCATAACATACTGGATATCTTTCTTGAAAACCATCTCTGTAGGGAGTACTATACTAAACCATAGCTTGTTTTGAAGTTAAGCAATGCTCCTAACCCTTGAACAACTTGCCTCAAGAATGTTATGTGACCTCACATGTCTGGAGTTCGCACCTGGGGTGTTCTCAATAAATGATTTATATTTAACCTGAGGAACAAGACAAAACATATTCACTAATTAGTTGCTTTTGAGCTTATACATTTAAATTTTACCAGTTTAGGGACAATCTTTTCTTTACATTCCAGTTATATATTATAGTATAGTCATTATAGTAACAGTACATACTATTACGATTTGACATTTATTTTGTTTTTTTCCAGGCACAATTTAATGCTTTCAATCTCCACTCAACAGGCATTAGTGCACTGGATGGAGGAAGATCAGAGTAAGACATCCAAAACAGAGGGTGCTGCCTGTCATTCTGGGCCTGAACTCCCCAAACTCACCCAAGACTTTTACTCCAGCAAACTGTGGCTCCAGAAATGCTTGACGGTGTTACAAAGTGACTTATAGTGTTTAATACTTTCTCCTCCTCTTCTTACAGAATTCAAAGTCATTTTAGTCATTATGACACAATTCATAACAGATTATTTTACATACAAATATCTTACATTTAGGCTGTTGCAATTTTAACACATTTTAGTTCTTACAATGATGTGTCTGTGCAAAATCTATCTGTAATACCTCACTAGCCATTTTGACTATATTAGTTGTGTGTTCTTATTTGTGACAATGGAACATGGAACATTTATTTATTGTAATATAAAAAACAATAAAACTTATAGGCTAGTATTTTAATCACAAAAAAGCTTTATTGTGATATTTTCTTACAAAAATAGCCTCTTTGTAAATAACCTTTCCATACTGTAAAATTTGTTTTTATTAACTGATAAAGTACTTGATAAAAAAAAACAGTATAAAAATTATGAAGTACAAAATCAAGTCCTGAGATTAATGCGTTTGTTGATATAAATTAAGATTTTTTAATGTTACTGTAAAATGGAAAACTTTCACGTGCTTGTTGCTGTAGTATTTTACAGAGTTTATCTGTGGCACTGTAGGTGTCTGGCAACAGGTATTTAGTTTGTCAAGTTTTAACATTATGTGCGTTTTGTATATCTTAAAAAAATAAAATTAATTAAATAAAAAAAAATTCAGATGAGCTGTTTGCCACATAGCATAAAATCTGTAAAAACAATAAAATAAAATAAAATAAACATCCAAATACTCACATATAAAAAGTACTTTGTTGTAATCATTTCATTAGAGGAGCAGCAGTCCAAGACCATTTATAAACAGTCAAGTTAAGTTTGAACATTCTGGTCAGTTTGTGTGGCCTCTGCATCACATGTTTGTTCTAAAGCTACATTCTCCTGAGAAATATTGTTAGTGCTAGCATCCTTTATATATTTGGCTCTCTGTTGCGTGGAATCTGAGCATTTTGAATTTCTTCTTTTGCAAATTAATCCTCTTTTTGCAGGTCGTACTAAAGCCAGGAATATAACACTTAAAGCCATTCCAGCTGCACAGGAGTAGAAAGCTGATCCATAGCTGCCAGTGACATCCACCAGGACACCTGCAATTAAGAAGGCACAATGTATTATACTTTCTTGAAACGTATGTAAGCCTTTTGCATGTATCTAGTATGATTCTTACCTCCAAGTGGGGGACCAGCCAATCCAGCAAAACTATGCATGAAGACATATACTCCAGCAGCTGCAGACATGCGTTCTATTCCCACAACATCATCTTCTGCTAATAAGGGGATGTGAGTACATGCAACAGTCCCCATGAAAAAGCCATACAATGCACAGCACACAGCCAGGCCATAGAACTCCCTCACCAAAGTGAATCCAACCAGATCTGCTGTCATTATAACTATACAGACCAGTAGCACGAGCAACTTCTTCTTCAACAAGCAGGGTCTGGTCAAGATCCAGCCAATGGAGAAACGACCCAGAATTTCCGCCACTGCCATTATGGAGAGCATGTAGGTTGCACGGTCCCGTTCCACGCCCCAACTTACGCTAAGCTCTATTATGTAAAGTTGTGGAGCAAAAAAGCCAAGTGTTGCAAACAGTCCAAATAGAGAGTAGAAGATGAAGCTGTGTTCTTTGAGGATGGAGAAATCTAAAAGTTTGGATTTCTTGACAGTGAGGTTTTCACTGTTTGGTGGCACCTGATCTTCAATGTCTTTGTTTTGTGTCTCCTTGCATTTATTTCCCGTACTTTTCTCTAATAAAGTCTTGACCTCAGGGCTGCTGATATCGGTGTCCTTCAAAGATTGAATACCAGAGTCTCCAGTTAGTTCATTCTCCTGGCTGTAAGAGAGTTTATGTTTCACAGAATCCTCTTCGTTCATCTCTTCTGGTAAGGATTTAGTGTTTTCTGTTTCTGTTTCCTTTTTGACATTCGGATCAATGATGATTCGCCGCAGCATGGCACCACATATAATAATAGTGCCTTGCAAACCCCCCATCACTGCCATAGTGTGCCTCCAGCCAATTTTATCCTTCAGTGCAGAAAAACCTGTAGGTAAGAAGATTATGTTCAAATGCTGACAAAATTAAAATGTATAACAAAAAATACAAAATATGCAAAAGATTCAGAATAGTAGTTCAAAGGCTTGCTATGATGTTGATGTTTAACTTACCTGGTGCCAAGGCAAACATGGCCAGTGACTCCCCAGTGGAAGCTAAAGCAGTGACCAAAGATCGTTGGCGGTTAAAGTATTGGGATAAGATGGTCACAGTGGGTAAGAATGTCAGGCAGTAACCAAAGCCTAAAACAAAATGTAACTGAAGTTCACAGTATGCCATCCATAATTATATGATTAATAGATAATAGAATGGTACCTGCAACTAGTCCATATGTGAGGTACATTTGATTAACAGAGGTGGTAAAGCTGGTTGCTATAGTTCCAGATGATATTAGTAATCCTCCGAGCATAACAACGGGTTGGAACCCAAAACGAGTTGTCATCACAGATGAGAGAGGACCTACATTTTGAACAGTAACAGTAATAATTGTACTGACTAATTTTCTTGTCTGTTTTGTGCTGTTGAGCAAAGTACTGCTTACCATTAAAGGTCATGACAAATACACATATAGAAACAATCCAGGATACTCTGCTATTGGTCTCTCCAAACTCTTCCATCAGATCCTGGAGGAAGATGCCAAAACTCTTGATGATGCCATATGTGAACATCTCCACCACAAAAAAGGCCACAGCCACCACCCAGCCCCAGCCCCCATCAGGGGGCGCGGGGTACACATTAGGTCCCAAAAACGACAGTGGTTTCATCCTAAACATGGCCATATTCTGCAAAAGAGAGAAGATTTTCATTCACTGATTTGGTCCTGGCTTGAGCCCAGTTTAGTCCTGATGTAGACTTCATTTGGTTCTGCTCTAGTTTAAGTGTAATGCGCATCTAATCCAGTTAATTTCTCATGTTAGTCTCAAATTAGACCCAGTTTTGACGTGGTTTATGTGCAAGTGTGACTGCAGCCTTAGCGAGGACGGCCACACAGCTCCAGCAGGACGTGTGCGCGCGGCTCTGGCTCTGTGTTTGTCAATGGGAAAGCCGATCCAACTTGGCGCGTTTATGATAATTTGTGATTATGTATGTTTTGATTTGTGTTATTTTAATGTCTTTCTTATTCTGTAAAGCACTTTGTCAAATTTCAAAACACAAATTAACAGTCTTTCTAAACCTGGGATCCTTCAAACAATGCATAACCACCCATAATACGTTGTGCTGATGGTAAATGCATGATTTCTGTGTATCTTGACGGGGATACGCGCCCGACGCTTGCGTCAAGCGACGTAAACAGGCTGAATTCTCATTTTTGAAATCTACGCGCGCACAATGCGCTCTCTGAAACATACGCGTCCAAAACATGCAGTTTTTACGCTCGCGTGGGCGCGCGCAGTGTGTGTTAGACCTTATTGATCCACGAGGAAAACTGTCTGGACACAGCACCTCACACGTTACAATGTAATAACAAAGTTCAGTTAGACCTATCTACATAGTCGCAAATTTGTATCTTATTGAGACAAATACATTATTTGAGCCATTATTCCATTACTTCCACTTATTTACTATGTAATTTAACAATCTAAACAAGGCATAAAATATTTATACTTGTCCAGCCCAGAGCCTGACGCAACACATGCGCCGCCAATGAGACTGCGTGTCCCGTGATGTAGAGAGAACCCCGGACATATCAAAGTGTTCGCTCCAAACAACGTTCTACTCACCTTTTAAACTCCGAGGAGGACTTTTTTTCGACGGACAGCAGCTGTTACCTTCACGATGGTTTGTTTGTAACAAAAATACAATGGCACGTGTTTAGAAACGCACGGTCCTTTATAGTATTTGCGTGTGCGCATCCTGTGCCAGACGCCTCAGAGCCGACTATTCTGCCGCATGGTAAATAAGCTCCTCCCGCGGCGTGAGGGGGGTAGAAGGGTTAACAGATCTGGTTACAGCCAGTTTCTTTCCTCGCCTCCTCATAGGTGTTTGTGTCAAAGAACCATTGGTTTGAGCAGTTCCAGACTTTACTTCAGTGTTTTAGTTCACCTACATCTTCAATGTGCTGAAAGTTTTGTCATGTTTTGTTTCTTTTGTAACAGTTCCTTGTTTGTTCCAAAGCAGGATTATGTATCGAGGCCTACCCTTGAGCCTAACACTGACTGTAGACTATTATTAGTGAGGCTTTATTAAAACTACTGAAGGTACTGACAGCATGATGGACGTCAGCCTTGTTTTTTGTTTTAGGGAGGCTACTGATCATCCCAGTTAATCTTGATCTACAAGAACACCCAGAGAAACACAAAGTTAAACGTGGCCTAAGCAACGTGTCACAACATTTGTTTATTTGCTTATTATGGGCTATTAAAGTGATTGAAAACATTAAATAACGTTATATTTTCTTTTCATAGTTCCATGTGTGTTCTAAGTGTGATTGTTTTGTTTGTTTACCTTTCAGGCTTTGGATTGATTGACTTAAAATGGCAGAGATTTTTACCACAGTTTTTCTGTCCTGTGTACTACTATGTGTTCTCCTAAGACAGCTAGTGCTCCAAAACACTGCTACTAAAAAAACTAACTTCATCATAATATTAGCAGATGATATAGGCTGGGGTGATCTTGATGCAAATTTAAGTCCTGAGGTCAGAAGGAATAACACACCTTACCTAAACCTGATGGCCCAGCAGGGACTCAGGTGGGATATCCTAGCAGTATGATGCCAATAATCATTTTAAACTGTATTACTAGTATCATTTTTTCAGATTCACAGACTTTCACTCTCCAGCCTCCACCTGTTCACCATCTCGAGCGGCCATCTTAACTGGGCGCTATGGCCTGAGAAATGGTGTGACCCACAACTTTGGGGTGAACTCTGTAGCAGGTCTACCCTTGTCTGAGGTCACCTTTCCCCAGTTACTCCAAGCAGCTGGATACTACACAGCTATGATTGGCAAGTGGCATCTGGGACACAACGGACCCTACAGCCCTACCAACAGAGGTTTGTGGACAACTACTACAAAAAATGCCTTGGCTTGACATAGAAAAGAAAGCTGGAATCATTGTAGTATCTTATATTGCAAAAAGGCAGAGTTGTTAATGGCTGTAGTGGACATTACTTGGCTTTTCCATTTTCAGAGTGTGTGAGTGGGTCCGAAAGCATCGCCACAGGGACCAGACAAAACACCCTCCCTGTGGTTGTGTCTTTGGGATGACTGTGTCCCGTGACTTTTAACATCCAGCTGACTCAACAGCAATGTTCCCTCTAATTTTTCACGAGTCTGAGCAAACACACAAACTCCCTGAGCGGTCCCATGGACTGTGAGCAACATCAGATGTGTGCACTGTGGTCATGCTGCATCGCATCCATCCAAGTTAAATGGTTTATTAAAAGAATCAAATTACCACATTTACATTTCTGTTATAAGACTTTTAATTAAGTGCTTTGGCCACTTATACAATGAATATATCATATAAAAACACAATATATAATGTGTATTTGTATATAAAATATATTCAAAACAAGTGGTATGGGTCGAAATAAATATATATTTACAAACCACACACTGCAAACAGTGAACAAACACACTGGGAACCTAAAATACACTGTACATGTGACAGTGTGTCATTCTGTGACAGAGGTTGGTGGATCGAGTCCCGCTCGGACCAACTTCTGTCATTGTGTCCTTGGATCTGTCATTGTGTCCTTAGGCAAGACAACTCGCCCAAGTGGTGTGTGCGTGATGATTGGTGGTGGTCGGAGGGGGGGCGCAGATTGGCATTAGCTAACGCTAATGATTACACATAATACACATTTGACCCACAATTAAGTCAATAGCAGAATAAACCACGCTCACCGATCAGGAACAGCATCCAGTCCATCAGCACATCAGGTCCTCTGCTCCTGAGTCCATCATTAGATCTTCTCTCGGTTCCATGAACCGCTCCGGGTCCGAGATGCCTCTAGTTTAACTTGTACAAACATCCACAGTGTCCTCGGTCGCGTACTTCCTTTGTTTTGTCCGTTTCGTCATGTTTAAAACGCAAAACTGCTGCAAAACAGTGCGTAAAATTACGCAATTACGCGCGGATTTTTGCCCGAGGGCGGGCCGTCGGAACATTAAGGGGTTAAACACTTCGAATCTTCACTCCTCGTCGGCCTCGTCGGCTAAAACTCTGGTAGCGGCGCATGAGGAGCCTGTCAATGACGTTAATAAGATGCACAATGCTTATGTGAATCACATAATTGTCTGGAGCAGCTCGTCGCCGGTCACACTCACTGACTCACACTGAAAAATAGCGCAGAATGAATTGTTGTGTGTTCATTTTATATTCAACTCCGGTTCGATATTTTTGTGCGCAGCGCAGATTTTCTGTGCGCGGAGACCATTTCACCAGTGCGCAATTACGCACGCGCGCAATTTGGAGGGAACAGTGCTCAACAGTAACTCCAGTCCAATCAAAATCTGGCATTAGAAATTTAGTTACATAAATACAGACCATCTGAACATGAAACATTTTTTCATTACAGTCATAATTTGAAATATTTGGTCCGTGTTGTACACCCCAGAATTACTGGATTATGATGATGTATGATTACAATAATGGCATACCCAAATCAGCTCAAGTAAAAGGTGCAACACCTAACCTTTCTGATTGGGGTCCACAATCTGCTTCTCTTCATGGAGATGATAAGTCTTGCCTGGAATGTTCCACAGTATTGGATTAAATCTTTCTATCTTGCATTTATTAAATTACAAGAACTTTTATGGTTACAGAACATGTAAACATGCACTGATCTGATCACCTTCTTAAAAAAAAACAAAAAAACAAACAAACAAAAAAACAAAAAACAACAATTTAATAAGCAATTCTGGTTTTGGTTTAAGTCATTCTTAAATATGATTTTCTGATCTAATACCTCCACCTCAAAAGGAATTAAAACAACTTAAAATAGCACCATCAAAGGAAAATGAGTGACCATTTTGGCATAATAATCTCACAGTACCCTATTTGAAACTGAATACATTTTTTGGCTATGGATCTATTCATTAAATATAAATGTCTCCTTGCTTTTGACAGGGTTCACCAACTATTTAGGCATACCGTACAGCAATGACATGGGCTGCACAGACACACCTGGATATGATCTACCACAGTGTCCTCCCTGTGACTCACGAGGGCCAAAGGGTAACAGGTACGAACCAATTAGCAATAGTTCAGCATGATACTGGGGTGACACCGGTAGTGTTATTTTTATTTTTCTGGTTTTCACAGTGATATTTGCTATCCACATACTTATATTTTATTGTTGCCATATGGATATTCAGTTTGATGTTGCAGCTCAGAGAGTAATCATACATTAGGAATTAATGTTACGATACAAAAATTTCAAACTCAATTTTAATACTAAGAAATAGACTCGATACTCAAAACTGATTTCAATGCCACAGTGATAATAAAAAAACACTCTTTTTACGACAATAGAATGGGATTTTTATCATAGTATTTTCTTTTATATTATCATGGTTGTTATATCTATGTAATCTGTCAGTGGTCCAGGTAGTTTCCATACTGGTCCATGGGTGTGTACTAGTCTATGTGTCTTATACTTGTTCTGATACAGCTCAAAATCATCCTAAAGATATTCAGTTCATTTCTGTTCTGTGGATGGGACTTTTTTAGTATCAATACCTGCTCAAATGAGTATCTAGTTTCAATACTAGTTTTAGTTTTGTTTAATATCTGATTTTTGATACTTTGACAACCCTATTATTGTTCAATTAAAAGTCATATATTTATTTTATATTTTTATTACACATGTTCTCTGTACATAGCCATTTATAGCAATTGGCCCTTGTGTAACTGGTGAGATTTATAGTTTTTCATTTTGTAATTATTTTTCCTTCCAAATGATAACATTTTTGACCCCTTGAACATTGACAAAAAGTCTCACATGGGGTTATAAGAACGATCAGCCCGACAAAAATAGGAATTGCAAGAATGTCCGACACTCACTGACTCAACAGCGCCGCCTAGAAGTGGACCCCTATGGGCGAGGAGACGGGCAAATGTTGGCATAGGCTAACAAAATTTAGAGCAGTGATAGAGGTCCATGAGACAAGTCTAATGGAAGTACTGTATGATAAAATCTTATTCTTATTATAATTCTTATTAAAGATCCATGACTGCTCTATGATGAACCGGAAGTCGGATTAGATATTGGATTGAAATTTCTCACCAGTTTGATAGCATTTTAACTCTTTTTTGATCAAAATGAGCTCAGATTTAGCATACCCTATGAAGAGACTTGTAATTTATCCACAAAATTTGTGTCATCTATACACTGGCTGACACTGAATAAATTCATAATTCACACTTAATGCTCAGTGCCACCAATAGGACTGGGGATAAAAAAAATGTAATTTGACAGAAATTGCTCAGATTTTGCAGAAAATTTCCATCCAAGCCGCCTATTCAAAGTGAATGGCTCTGTGACTCAAATCAGGCCATGGCGAAGAAAAGACCACCAAACATGAACCAAAACACACCGTCATTGGCGAGTGCAACCGCTTAGTCAAAAATTAAGTCTCAGTATTTTACATGGTACACACAAAATGACTCAACAGCGCCACCTAGAAGTGGACCCCTATGGCAGGGAAGACAGGTAAATTTTAGTGTAGGCTGACAGTGAAAGAGCTCCAAAACCAAGCCAAAAAATAAATTGGCACTGTCCTATGATGGAAGTCAGAAGTCAGCCATATTTGATTTAAATTTTGTCACCATTTTGACTGCGTTTTTTTTTTTTGTTTTTTTTTAATAAAACCTATCTAGTCCTAGGTTTTGGGTCAAGTGAGGTCAGATTTGACATAGAGACCTTGTAATTTAAAAATGTATCAACTTGTTGGGATATTTCTTACCATTTGCCTAAAGTATGCCAGCAAAAAACACCTTCATTTCCTGTTTCTCCGATGATTTCTCACAGCCACAGGGGATTGGCCGAAAGAGCTCAAAATGTAATCACTGGTGCAGAATCCACACATGAATAGAGAAAAGAAAAAAACACATGGCCACTGGACACTATAGCTTCAACTATACTAAACATTAGGGTGACAGTGGCTGAGTGGTTAGAGCTTTGGTCCCCCAACCCGAAGGTTGTGTGTGCATGAATGATTGGTGGTGATTGGAGGGGTCGATGGCGCATCCTTGCTTCCGTCAGTCTGCCCCAGGGCAGCTGTGGCTACAATAGTAGCTTACCATCACCAAGTGTGTAAATGAATCTAGTGCTTTGAGAGGCTTTGACAATTACAAGTGTAAGGTCTTCTTCTTCTTCTTATTATTATTATTATTATTAAAAATACAACACTGTCCAATTGGCATGAAACTTGGGAAAATAATTGTAAGCCTCAAAACATGTAAATGAATGAATGTCTACCATTCAGATCTGTTACGAACCGTTTCCTAGGGGAAAAAAGGAAGGCAACAGAAGATAGTATAATAAAATAAGTAGCCTTTATGTAGAGAAATGAAGGGCATTTAACAACTTAGAATTTCAATACCAAAAAAACAAAGTCAACAAAGGGAGGCTCTAAGAGTAAAGTACAAAGTCAAATCAAATGGCATGCTGATTCACAGACAGAATCTGGCAGCCAGGAGTAACAGGGGGCGAGTCCTTTTGAATCTGGAGCAGCCACAGGTGGAGGGCGACGATTGGCTGAGCCTTGATTGTCCCTCCAATCGCACGTAGAGTAGGTTGTCAATCAACGCCAGCTGCGGGGCATACTGGGCGGGGCCGAGAGGAAGAGAGAGAAAAAAAAGAGGCACAGGGTAGGAGGAGCTGGAGGCCAGGGGCCGTAACAAGATCCTATATAACTAAAAATACTTAATGTTATGTAAAATTGACACAAACATTTTTTAGGCAACTCCAATCAGAAAAGTCAATTACACCATAGCTGTATGCACAAGGTTGGTGGTTCAAATTCATGGACCCACCAGTATAAAGCAACTGGACTATATCATGAAGGTGGGCAAATAGTGGCATGGGAGGTGGTCAGGAAGGGAGAATGCCATGCTGGGGCAGTCATGATTCAGAGGCAATTGCATTTCAGGGCAGTTGCGATGCAGGGGAGGTTGCGAGTCCATGGCTAGGGCCATCATTGCCACTTGCAGATTTAATTGAGTAATTTGTTGTTGCTTTAGTTCACAAGTGTTATTTTACTGCTAATAAGATCTAATAATAACCAAACCATGCCTAGGAGTTCATCCAATACTTACTCTTAATTTGCATAAGGAGTACAAAGATTTCTGTTTTGATTATGCAATTGTGTTGGAATTTTCTCAGACTCCTGGGAAGTGAACGGAGAGGCTGTTACTCCAAAGTGGGGCTTCCTCTGATGAAAAACAACAGCATCGTGGAACAGCCCCTTGACCTCTGGACACTCACAGAAACATACAAGTCGACTGCACTAAGTATTATACATTATGCAAGGTACAATTCAAACATTAGCCTCTAGTTTATTGCCCATGTAACTCAGTTGTTTTCCTTTGAGACTTCTTTGGCCTACAGTGGTATTGCTGTGGTAAAGCTGGTGAGTGTGTGGTGACAGTAGGACGGCAGTTGTCTGGGAGCAGCTGCCCTCACTGAAAAGCACTCTTGATGAGTCACATGCACAGGCCAAACAACATAGAAACCCTGGTGTAGGAGTAACATTAGTACTTTGATCCTGTCTTTGACTTTTTGGTATAAGTAATTTAAGTAATGTACCTTTTAACTTTATGTTAATGAGATATATATATAAGACCCACTAGTTTCTATTCTTTGGTTACAGGCAAATGATTCCTTCCTGATTTGAAAATTGTTATGAGGATCACTTCATGACACTGTTTTGATTTGAGGACCGTTGCCATATCTTGAAACCATGAACAGGCTGCTGAATATATATAGTATTTGTTGTCTTAATCCAGAATTTTGAACCATGACTCAAGATCCATGTTTCATAATTAACTTAAAGCCCTGCCCACTTCAATAGTGAATCATTGCAAACAAACAAGTTTCTGATGTAGTCAACAGTTGTTTCCAAATGATTCTTATCCAATACATATCTGATTGCATATAATTGGCTGTCTCTGGCAGCGGCCTCATTACTTTGCTTTTAAAGTACATTTTCTCTTGTAGAGTGTGACCTGTAGGTCATTTATATATTTTAGGCATTTTATATTGAACTCAACTTATGTAGTATTCAAATATATTAGCTTAAAATTAGTAATGGCAGTCAAAAATTATCCACAAGCATATGTAAATATTCACAGTTGCTAATGGGTGTTGCTGTTACCATCAGCTTTTTAAAATTAACTCTTGAACTGTATCACTAGGTGTATAGGACCTTTATAATAGAAAAGTTGTTAATGCCTGGTGATCTGAATACAAACTTATACACTTTACACTTTTTTTTTTTTTTTTTTTAAACAATTTTAATATTTAATTCAAGATCATTTGATGTCTTCATAGGCAGAATGGACAGCCCTATCTGCTGTTTTTAGCTTTGGCACACATGCACGTTCCACTGGCCCCACGCCTCAGTCCCCCCTTGAGTTCTGACCATTCAGTGTACACCGCTAGTCTGCAGGAGATGGACAGCCTGATAGGGGCACTAAAGAGTGCTGTGGAGGGTTCAGACACCCTAATTTGGTTTACAGGTTTGTCAGCACTCACATTGTCTTATTCTTGTCATTACATGTAAAAGTAAGCATGATTGTTACTTTAGGCGACAATGGGCCTTGGGAACAGAAGTGTCAGTATGCCGGGAGTGTGGGACCATTCAGAGGGAAGTGGCAGGTTAACAAAGGTGCGGATTTGATTTAATTAAGACTCCCAACTCCTAACAGTCAAATCATGTTTAGTTACAGTTTTCAATTATTTGTATAGGTGGAGGTTCAGCCAAGCGGACTACTTGGGAAGGAGGCCATAGGGTCCCAACCGTGGCTTACTGGCCTGACAAGATTCCTCCAAATACTACCAGCTCTGCCGTACTGAGGTATTTCTTGTTTTACATTTCATAAAAAATATACAGTGTGAACTTGGTCTGCTGTATATCGCAAAAATATCGCAATATTGGCTGATGGAATAATTGTTATCGCAAAAAAAATTATATATCGCAACAAAAAAAGTCCTCAATTTTACAGAAATTGAATAGAAAGGCGGAATTGAATCATGATTTTCTTTACTTGGGTCAGTCATGGTTTAGTCTGTTATGTTTTTATTTTAATATTTATTTAAGTCTAATAAATGAAGGCATGCACATTTTTTGTATTGTGCCAAAAAGTAGACTATATTAAAACTACAATAAATTCTTCCTTCTGCTTCTTGCAGTGCTTCTTTTTGTCATATTGTGCAGCTCTAGTGTCAGTATATTAAAAGAATATATTAAATACATTTTTAGTGGCATGGATATTTTCTCCACTGTTCTGGCTCTGGCTGGAGTGATGCCTCCCTCAGACAGACGTTACGATGGGGTCGATGCCACTGATATCCTCTTGAAAGGGGGACAGACCAGCCGTGAAGTAAGTGTTCAGTGATGCCAGTTATATGTAATCTATTTGTTCTTTCTTCTATTTTTATCTCTTTAACATTATGCATTTGTTTTTCTTTAGTTCTTGTTCCACCCAAACAGTGGTGCAGCAGGCCAGTATGGAGATCTGCAAACTGCTCGCTGTGGAAAATACAAAGCTTTTTATATTACAGGCATGTCTCTAAATAGCTGTTTCTATATGTGTTAAGTGATTGTGTTCATGTTATCTGGACCAGTGTTTCTTATACACACTCACAGCATGGTGCTTGTTTTACCTGTACATGGAGGTATGCTGACTTAAGGTCAACGTCAATGCTGAGTGTAGTTTCTTTTGCCTGTTGTTTCTTTACATACCCTGACCTATGCAGAGCTGTTAAATATATGTTATATATCCATGGCCACCAAAATGTTAATACATTTAATGATATTTTTCATGTCCTTTGACAAAAATGTTTCAACAAAAAGTAAAACATTTTGAAGATTTATTTATAATATAATCTATGTTTACAGGGGCAGCAGAAGCATGTGGTGGGTCAACAGGAAGTGAAGAGCTCCATGACCCCCCTTTAATATTTGACCTGGAAGCAGATGAAGCAGAGGAAAGCCCATTGGATCCCCAGACGCCAGAATATCGTGAGGTGGCAGACAGGATTGCCCGTGGGAGAGAGGAGCTGCTCTGGGACATAGCCACTGACAGATCTGTGTCTGCAGCAGACTACAGCATAGACAGTAAGGCCGCACCCTGCTGCGACCCCACACAGCCTGTCTGTCGCTGTCGCACAAGAGGCTTGTCTGTGTAACTAAATATTGATTTGAGAACTGGACACAGTGGAGCTCAAAGTCCAAATGTGGTCAGACATTTATCAACAGAGTAAAGAAAGTGTTATTTCAAAAGTGTCAAAACTATTGGAATGGTCATATTCTGCAAGTGTTGTGAAGATTTTGAGTCACCAAGACTCACACAGTCACAATTAAACCAATGTAATTTTTAACTGGTAAGCATTGTTTTATCTCTAAAATATGCAAAAACAGTATGTCCTTGCATGTACTCCTTGTGGTCTGCAGAGAGCAAATGAATGGGAGAATAAGGAGCTGAATGTTTACAGATAAAGCTACTTGCAGTTTAATATACACAGTCACTGTAAAAAAGACAGACTACATTGACTTTCTTGTCAGTTTAATAAGTTCTATTGTACATGTAGTTATGGAACGATTTAAGCAGTTTAAAGATGTTCAACAGTGCCACCCATTGGCAGCTTCGATGTATTACCATATGATCCATTACAATAGTACCATATGTAAATAAACACTATACTATATATACAACATACCTTAGAAAAATCATTTAAAATATATAATTACACATGGTTGTATTGATGCTCAATGCATAATGGTTTAAAAATATCAGCATGTTACATATTTACGATGTTGCTGAAATGCATTAACCTTTTTAGTTTCCTTAGAGATTCCTTACACGAGCTGACTCTGCAGAACAGCCACACCTAATGCTACAGTAATTGATACTGCTGCATCTGCAAGTCACTTAATACTTACTGCATCATTTTAAATAGTGTAACACACAAACTTGTTCTCCTTTGACTATTTCCTTACATCTGTGACACCTGTAATGCCCACTGTGTAGAGCCCATTTGGTGAGGCCTACAAAATTATAGCTTTCAAGGTGCTTGTTCTTCACATTCTTTCAAGTTTCTTTTAAGCTGCTATCTCATTGGTTTAAACAGTATGGCAATAGTTGTTTTTTCCCAGTTGCTCTTTTAGACAAACCAAAGTGAATGTATTAAGATGGCAGTTAATGTAGAAATAATAACACTGTTGTATTATGGTAAAATGAATGTACTCAGAAATGTTTAGACTTAAATTTTTGTGTTTTTTCCCTTTTCTTTTCAAAAGTGAATAGGGGGATGAAACACCGGAAGGGGGATGTGTGAAATGGACTTCAGGAATATTTCTGTCCATTGCTTTATACAAGTTAGTATGCAGGGAGTGAGGAGGGGAAAGGTGAAGTATTTTGGTCAGTTACTCTGATTACCAACTGGTGGGAATTCATTTTCATCATCCAGGCGGACAGGACTCTCTGCAAACTCGTGCTCCGGGATGACTTCTCCTTTCTGTGCTCCACCTTCTTCAGAATATCCTGGAACAAAACAGTCGCCAATTTTGTCACGTTTGTTGTACTGTACTGGTACAACAAAACATTATTGATAAGTTTATGCATTAATCTGTACCCATAAGCGTAGTGGAGGAAGGTGGTGTTGATGGTAGAGCCACAGTAGCAGCATATGACTGACTGGGTGGTTGAGGTGTGATGTCTTCTGTTTTTTCTTCTTCTTTTTTCTCCTCTAGCAGTTCATCTTCGCCCTCAAACAGCCTTCAGAAAAAGATAAATGTTAAAAATTATATTGATTTAAACCATTCTGATTAAATCATGTTGTCAGTTTTTCTTTTTTTTTTTCTTTTTTACACCTGTGTTTTTGGACCAGAACACACTCGCCCCCATCCTGCGGGTCTACATTGTAAATATACAAAAACCCATCAGATGAAGCCACCAAGAGACGAGGGAGCTTTTGAATCCTGAAAAAACAACAAACAATGACGTAATATTAATAATTACACACAGGTTTTATGGTGTTTTTTATGTTTTCTTTACAATGCCAGTGCACAGATGTTCTTCAGGCCAAACATGTTGAGTCGCACAGTGGCAAAGGCTCTGTCCTGGTGCATCATGTCTGATACTTGACTGGGTAAGTAGGTACTGGCTGCTGTGAACATCTTTCCCACATATGCAGACCATGTGGGCGACTCCTCATCTTCCCTAGAATATAACATGGATCACAATATTTTCACTTTGCTTCACTTTCAAGTATTAGCAGCTCTTTTTTGATTACCTAGGGCTGTGTTGCTCCAGCTTAAATATATGCACAGTCTCTGTATTACTGGAGGCACACAGAAACTGTCCATCTGCACTGAAGGACAGTGAACTAATGCTGACATATCTGACAAAAGAAAAGCAGACATTTTAGACTATGAAATAGCAGCAGTACCAGTGACCTAGTACAGTTATAACTTGTTAAGGTTTTATTTAGCACATCATCCTATGTATGGTAACACAATTCTACACATCTTTCCTTTCAGTTTGTCCCATCTCATCTCAACATATCATTTTATGTGTGTATAACTTTACACTAGAAGTCCACACTGACACAACCTTCTCCTTTTCACCAGCAAAAAGTATGCCATCTAGCATACGTTATAATACTGTATTACGTCCTATTTATGTGATTTCTTGTTTGTGCCAAATTCCAACCTTTTCATCCCTCTTCTAAATTCAAAGAGCTTATCTCCCTCTGGAATGCTGAAGACTCTGATGACAGTGCCCTGGGAGGATCACAGTACAAACATGTCAGACAGGTGGACCAAACAGAATGCAGTATATGTACAGTTTATGAACACACTTTTTCTGAGGCACTGGCCAGTTTACTGCCCGATGCGTTGAATGTTAGTGCTGCCAGTGGACTGTCATGAGCCTGTATCAGGGTCACTGTGCTCTGACGGAACAAACTGCATTAAAAACAGGACTGACATGTCGTTTTTTGTCTTTGAAGCTGTTAATGTCTTACCAAGCTGTTGGCATCATAGACAGTGATTTCTCCAATGGTGGCACTCCCAGGATATGCCAGGTACGAGTTACTGTGGTTCACAGAGAGTGCACACAAACCTAGGATACACAAGTTGGATAAACAATCATGATAATGCTATCTTACATAAATGTACAAACAACTAAATAGAATAAAAGATGGGGTTCCCAACAAGAGAACATTTTGTTTTTCCCCCATAGAGCTGTAAAAGCAGTACCGGTACTTTGTGAGTGTCGGCATCTGGCTGCAAACTGTAAGAACTTGCTTGATTTTGTGTTTTGGGATAAGAACACTCTGACTGTCTAAAAAAATGTGCACAAACCAAAAATCTTCGTACACATCAAAGGTTTTGTGAAAGCTACAATCAAGTTAGAGTTGCAGGTAACGTTTTTTGATAGAACTTTTTAAAGCAAGACATTTTAATAATCTGTTCATGAAATAGTTTGCGCTTGTCTAAACAAAACATGGTATTGTAAGATATAAGTTATTTGAGTTTGCCATAACATTTTTTTTTATTCCACAAATTTACTGAGAGCATCTATACCTGAGGGATTTGTGGGTGTGTTGAGCAGGGTCTTGAGCAGCTTCATGTCTTTGATATTGTGAATGTAGATGGACTCCTCTAAGCAGACCACCAGTCGCTAAGAAAAAACAACTATCAATAGAGGACTGGACCGCCTTAAACCATGAAATATACTTGTGGTTTTTACCTGTCTGTTGAGTCTGACAGAAAGAATGTTGTTGGAGTAGCTGTAGTTACAAATCTCAGTTCCCTTCTTGAAGTGGTAAACATTCATTCGACGTGGCATGGAAAGGCTGACCACCACAACAAGACTGCTTGAGAATAACCGCTCTACTATGTAGACATCTGGGCACTCAACTGACACAAAATGATGAACAGTTTGAAACCTTAATAAGTCTACAGCACATTTCGATAACATGTTAAGGGATTAATTAAGTAATTACTAAGCAAATGTAAATGAGGTTTAGTTATTATGAAGTGCTAACTGACTAAAGAAATTCTTGGTCGACAAAAGACATTTCCTACTGATCGATTAGTCAACTAAAAAAGAAGCGTGGCAAAAGCTCTCAAAATTATTATGCATCTCTATATATCTGACCCAAGATTATACCTGCACAGGAGTTCATGCAAAAACAACTATTTAAAAGAAAAGTACTAGGAAACAACATTTTTAGATAAAGATAGATTAAATTTGTGAAGTATTGATTTATTCTGTCTTTTTACATTTTACAAAAGGCCGAGTGAATGAGTTAAATCTTCAGCTAACTCACCCATACACTAACTCCTATTTTCTGTTGTGATCCCATATAAATCCTTATAATATAAATACAATTACTGGTCTATTAATAAAAATCTTGGCTGATTTTTATTGCCAATTAATCAACTTAACCAAAGGACTACAATCCTAAGTGTTGTTGCGTATATATTTCTTGTCTGTATACTTTTCCATAACAAAAAGGGCTACCTGACAAAGAATGTGGTTGAGGAAACCAAATTAGAAATAAGATCTCTCCCTCATAAACACAAGATAGGTCACTAAAGCTAGTTTGGGTTCACTGTGGAGATAAGCAAACATGTTTTGGCCTTTCTGACAATGGCTGACTAAGGTGAACATGACCACAGTACTTAATAACATCAATGCCAAGTAATGCCATAATATGTTGTATGATAAACAGAAAATGTTGTAATGAAAATACAGGTCCAATCTTACCCCCTTCATGGATACAGTCCAGCTTGTCAACAGATGTTACGGAGAAGAGCCGATATCCAGTCTTAGTGCCCATTGACAGAGATCTACACAAAACAAAGTCATTTTACATAGGTGCTCTAATAAGCCCTTTAAAGGCAAACCAAGCAAATAAAGTTTTACCTGTATGGCCTGCAAAATATAATAATTGCAGATGTATGATAATGTAATGATACCTCAGTAACATAACTTGTTTTTCACTTAGACATACTAGTAATATTCTGTAAACCACAAACTGTTGGGTTACTAAAATGTGGCCTTTAAAAAGACAGAATATTGGCTGTGAGGTCAAATCAGTAAACTACTGATGTTTTACTACTGTTGTACTGACAGATTATAAAGACTTATCATTATCTTGGGTCAGAGAATGTCAGAAAGTCAGAAAAGGTCACTAAAGTAGTAATTATGACATGTCTATATTTACAAAGACTGAATCCTAAAGAACTTTTCTTTGGTATTCTTCTGTGTATGTCGTAGCTGTTGTTTCTCCACCTGCTTAGTTTGTCCAAACCTGTAACTGAAGCGATGGATCCCATTATCTAACCTATGACTAGTAACAACAAGTGAAGCAAAGATTTTTTTTATACCAATGAGGTTAATTATGTATATAGTCTATTAGGAAGGCAATAACAACAGGCCAAAACACCACTGCCTGGGGCATAAACCAGTGTAGCCTAATAAACACAATTTCACAAGTGACAGTATCCTTTTGCATTAATAGCGTATCTTTTTGGACAGATGAAACCAAGCCTACGTGGTGGTGAAATATTATGCAACAGTCAGGTGCATCAGGAAGATTGAGTTCACTGTACTGCTGGGAGCGCCTAGGTCGCTTACGTGGTGTCCTGGTTAAACGAGGCGCAGATGAAGCTTTGCTGGGCATCGGGGCCGTCTGGTGCTTCCTGGCGCTCCATCCCAGCCGCAGATGTCCCTCTCCTCTTGTTGGCCGAGGTCGAAGGCCTTGAGCTCCAGTCGATCCCAGTCGGAACCAGTCTCCCCTCCTCCGCTCCCAGGCTCAAGCGCCACGCTCACACTCTGCTTCGGGAGAGGAATGTCCGGATAGATCTGGGTGGTTCAAGCCAAAGTTTGCCTCTCAGATAGGTACAACTATTCATCAAGGTGTTTCAGATTAGATATGATATCCCATTAACAAGTCTTTATACTTCAACAATGAGATACAGATGTAATTATTGTGTTAGAACTATTCCAGTAGCCCCACAACAAAACAAAAACAGCTGATAGGAGGATGCGTCACGCTGAGGGGACAGCTTATTGGCTTACACTACCATAACAAGCTCTCCCTTTGGTCGCTTTTATTGGCTAATCTGTTTAATGCTTTTTGCTGATTTGCTAGTGCAACAGTCACTCAATTAAGCACCGCCCTTTAAAGGGAAATTTCCTGATTGGCCAATTGTACCTTCAGTCTTGTCACGAGGAAATGTTTTGATAATTTTATTGGCTAAAATTCCTAAAACAAGGTAATGATGAAAGTAATAATGATAAAATAATAATGATAAAAGTAAAATAGTTATGCAGTACTTCTTTTTAATGCACAGTAAATACCATAATGTCAACTTTATAGCAAACAAATAAGAGTAGTTTTTCTGCTAGTTTGTAATATGAAGTGATTTAAGAGAGCATTTGAAGTTTATGATGAATTCAAATTTCATAATATTTAACAAAATATCTAAGATACGAGGAAAACGACGAAAACAAAATCATCTGGACACTTAGAAGACGAGCAAAGGCAGCAATTCAAAACAATAGTTCTTACTTTTCTATCTAAGGTTGATAATTAGTTCACCGAGTTCTTCAGTTTCAGAGTTCTTCTGCCGTCATAAATGGAATGGAAGTGCACATATGGTCTGCCTATAACAGTATCGGTTATCATGTTTTGAAATAAAGCACCTACCGTGTCCACTGTGGTATTAAGGACATTTTGTTCGGTTTTGTTCGGTTTTTTTCGATTTTTTTTTTTTTTTTTTTTTTTTTTTTTTTAAAGGCATTTTTCTGACGTCAGGGCTTCCGCGCAGGCTCCTTTAAGGTTGCCATGGGTTACAGGCTCACATGTCAGAGCAGGGAGCATTGACGTCAGAGGTGGCTGCTGATTGGCTGTTGGCTGTATCCGGTGGGGCAGCGGTCCAAGGCTCGGCAAAAAAATCGAAGCGAGGAGGATCTGCAAACGGTACGCTTTGACAAATACCAAGCCATCCCGAGTCACAAACCAGGGACTTGGCAAGAATTTACACATCTTGTAAGTATTGCAATTTGACATTTTTTAAACCATCGACCTTTTGAATGTGTGAAATCTATTTCCCCGTCAAGCGTTTGTTTATGATAGAGCTCAAGATGGCGTCATTGGAGAAGAGCTTTGCCTTTGCGCGGAGCTAGCTGCTAGGCTTCAAAGTGGACACTCTCTCCTCTAATGTCGCTTTTGATAGATGCTTTAGATAGTGAAAAACTGAAGTGCCACATGCACAGTAAACTGTAATCGACGTGTAGTTATATCTGTGTGAAATGTACTTTTCCCTCTATCACCGTCTCTTACTTTGCTGCAGCCGTCACTCTCTTTATGAAGCCTTCCTGACCTACACAGCCGTAAAAAGCGCTTTTATAAAATGTAATAAATGGTAAAACTCACTCATATGAGCATGATACACATCATTCATGTTAATACACAAACGAATTAAATTGACGTTCATCGTTACAAGGTCATTTGTTGGTTGATGTTTTTGTTTTTCAAATGCATCACCTCCAGCCATATAATCCACAGTATAAATAATGTGCTAATCAAATAGACAGGCAAGAAAAATTACGTTAGATGGATACCACTGACATGGAGGTGGGGTAGGCTCGTGTCGCCCTGTGTGGTGTCTTGGCTCTTAATAGCCCAGGGCAGCGTTATTTAACAATGAGAGAATTATTCTAAAAGTACATTTAGATTGTGTCAGACATGCCAATTTTCCACCTTAAGGTCAGTGTGTTGACCGTACCACTTTTTTTGATAACAGTAGTTTAGTTGTCTTGTACAGGCCTTGTTAGTCGAGCACAATATATTCGTCCCCAGAATAGTCTGTCCTTTTCTGTTGGTTTACATGTACAATGAGCACATTACAGGCCCACTTCATTTAGTCCCAGCCACAGCACTTATATCACTGAGCCTCATCAGATGATCTGAGATCTAGTGCTTCCCAGAAGCATTACTGTGGTTGGAATTTTTGAAACCTTGAACACATTTTTTTACTTTTGCTTCTATGCCTGTTCTGTGTCACTGCAAAAGTAGTGGTGGGCAGATTATCAAAATGTCAGTATTACTGTGAATTTTGTTTTGAAGAAAATTTTAATATCAAGTAGATTGTTTAGAATAAAAATGCTGCAAAAAGGACAGATTGAGAGAGAGCTTTCTGCCTTTGATGGGGAATTTTACAGTCATTACACATTGATACTCAAACCTAAAAAAAATCATTTAAAAACAATGTATATGTGTTGGATTGACAGTATTGTCTGAATATACTCAGAAAATTATGCAGATATACATTTATGTCAGTATCACCTACGCTATGCACACACTTTGTTTAATGGAAGATTCTATGTTTTCCTTATTTAGAGGTATAACACAAGTAAAGTCTGGAACAGGTTTACCCAAAACTGACCATGCTGCTGCTGCTCCAGATGGTTGTTTACAGTAGAAATGTGTTATCACATCATATGACCAGCTCTCCTTCTTGACTCTTACACGCATACACAGCGCTTGTGTGTGTGCGTGTGGCAAAGCGAACCCTGTCTGTCACACGCTGCCTCTACTTTCCACACATAGTTTCCTTTTGAACACCATTTTACTCTTCATCAATACTGTGTCTTTTTAAATGCCGATAAATAAACAGATGCTACATTTCCTTTTTTGTCTACTGCTTGTAGTGCTCTATATTGAAACAAAACCCTCATGTATTTACTATTTGATAAGTTGATCTTTGGTACTGTTGTTTTTATTTTCCTCTGTTGTCTCCACTGGCTCAGTAAACAGGTCAGAAGTCACAGAGGAGCGTCATGGCGTCTGGAAGTACGAGCAGTGAAGAGGAGCGGAGCCTGCGAGAATGCGAGCAGTACGTGCAGAAGCACAACATTCAGCAGCTGCTGAAGGACTGCATTGTCCAGCTGTGCACCTCCCGGCCGGACAGGCCCATGGCCTTTCTCCGGGAGTACTTCGAGAGGCTTGAGAAGGTATGGCTGCTGGAAAGTCCTCCCTTTTATCTTTTAAAAATGATTTATTCAAACATGGATTAGGGATGGACAATGTATTGTGCTAATGTCAGAGGATTCCTATATTGGTACTGAAAACATTTCCAGTTTTATCGGCCGAATGATGATTTCTTTTCTTATCGGGAATGAAGGTAAGGAGATGGCTCTTTACACAATCAGAATCAGAATCAGAATCCTTTTATTGCCATCGTTTGTAAACACAGTTCACAAACTAGGAACTTACTTCGGTGATAAAGTGCAACATAAAACACACTGAATAAATACAAATAAGGGCATGCACAAAGTTAAAAAAGATATGCTTGAAAAATTAAATAAAAGTCTTAAAGGTAGAAAATATATACAACAGCAGCATCAGAACAACAGTGCAAACATGACTTATTAAAGTGACCGGAGTTATAAAGTATCCAGTTTTGTGCAAATATTATAAAGTGTTCATGAGGCAAATGGCAAATCACCTTACAAAGTAAATGAAATTTTTTTTTTGAAAAATGTGTGATGTGTATACTGTAAGTATGGATCTTCTCTTTGAATGATTTTGTGTATCCACTGCTCTTGGCACTAAAATTAACAGTAGAGATTTAGACAGTGGGATATTAGCTTATTGACACAAAACCCTTTGTTTCCAGGAGGAGGCCAAGCAGATCCAGAGCCAGCAGAAGGCCAGCTCCCGGTCAGATTCCCGAGATGAAGAGGTATCTCCGCCCATGAACCCAGTGGTGAAGGGGCGCCGACGAAGAGGAGCTTTCAGTGCAGAGGTGTACACAGAGGAGGACGCTGCCTCCTATGTGAGGAAGGTGAGCACTAGATATGTAAATGCAGCTTTAATATTTAAGAGTGATGTCACTAGTGCATTTCTAATCTGGTTATACTTTTGCCCAAGGTCATTCCTAAAGACTACAAAACAATGGCTGCTTTGGCCAAAGCTATCGAAAAGAATGTGCTCTTCTCACATCTAGATGACAATGAAAGGAGGTATGTTGTGCACAGAACATTTGAAAAACATGCATAAATACAAATGATTACATCTCATATTTGCCTTTCTTACAGTGACATATTTGATGCAATGTTTCCCGTGACCTACATAGCAGGAGAAACTGTTATTTTGCAGGGTAAGATGTCCCACTGCACACTGGTTATGTGCCATTTAGCTGTGAAGCTCAAACTAACTTTTTGATTATATTACCACAGGTGCTGAAGGTGATAATTTCTATGTTATTGATCAAGGAGAGATGGATGTAAGTCATCTATAGAACTTCAGGATTTTGTTTGAAATTTCATAACTTGTGCTTTAACCCTAATTTCAACGATAATGTTTTTTCTGTTAGGTGTATGTAAACAATGAGTGGGTGACCAGTATTGGAGAGGGTGGCAGTTTTGGAGAGCTAGCCCTGATCTACGGTACCCCCAGAGCAGCCACAGTGAAAGCCAAGACAAACGTGAAGCTGTGGGGCATCGACAGAGACAGTTACAGAAGAATACTGATGGTGAGAATTGCAGCCTGCTCCATATGGGTCTGTGGGATTTGTCTGAACATAATGTGTTGCTTTTTAGGGAAGCACTTTGAGAAAGAGGAAGATGTATGAAGAATTCCTCAGGAAAGTGTCTATTTTAGGTGAGAAAATATTTGATTTGTTTTAATTTGAAATTTTAAAACATCATACATTGCAGTTTTGTGGCAATGAAAAAATAGATTGCATGTCTCGAGGAGGTTCTTAAGATCTTTCTCCTCTCCTCAGAGTCCCTTGATAAATGGGAGCGTTTGACAGTGGCTGATGCATTGGAGCCTGTCCAGTTTGAGGATGGACAGAAGATAGTTGTGCAGGGTGAACCTGGAGATGAGTTCTTTATCATCCTAGAGGTACGGTCAAAGTAATGCAGAAGTCCTTTTACCATTTAATGATTTTTATCTACTGGCACAGATTATATTAATATATTTGCATTACTGGCAAAAGGATGCCCTCTGGTGGTAGCATTGAAATCATTGAATTTATAGTGACACAATTGTTAGTTAACATACACTGCTTGGCCAAAAAAAAAGCCACCTGGATTTAACTAAGCAAATAGGTACACGCCTCCTCCAGTTGGTCTGGTCTAGGTTCAGCAACAGTCTGTGCTCAAAGAATGAGGTCAGCTGACACCTGAATATACTGAATGACCAGGTTATTCCATCAATGGATTTTTTTCTTCCCTGATGCACAGGGCATATTCCAAGATGACAATGCCAGGATTCATCGGGCTCAAATTGTGAAAAAGTGGTTCAGGAGCATGAGACATAATTTTCACACGTGGATTGGCCACCAGAGTCCAGACCTTAACCCCATTGAGAATCTTTGAGATGTGCTGGAGAAGGCTTTGTGCAGCGTCAGACTCGACCAGCATCAATGCAACATCTTGATGAAAAATTAATGCAACACTGGATGCAAATACATCTTGTGACATTGCAGAAGCGAAATCGAAACAATGCCACAGCGAATGTGTGCTGTAATCAAAGCTAAAGGTGGTCCAACGAAATATTAGAGTGTGTGACTTTTTTTTTTGGCAAGGCAGTGTAGTCACACCAAGAAATTGATACAAATATTTACAATGATGTAATAAAGTTACAGATTTGAAATGAGGGATGTTCAAGATAATTTCATGAAAGGCTCATTTCTTCTCTGCCATCTGTAGCATCTCGTATCAATGTGGTAGAATCACACCCCTTTTGTTTGTTAGGGCTCTGCTGCCGTGTTACAGCGTCGCTCTGAGAATGAAGAGTTTGTGGAAGTGGGGAGATTAGGGCCGTCTGACTACTTTGGTAAGAGCTACAGACCTGATGTTTGGTTCTTCTCCTTTGGCATTGGTCTCATGTTTTGTGTGTTATAGGTGAGATCGCCTTACTGATGAACCGCCCCCGTGCTGCCACAGTGGTGGCCCGCGGCCCTCTGAAGTGTGTGAAGCTGGACCGACCTCGTTTTGAGCGTGTGCTGGGCCCGTGCTCAGACATCCTCAAGAGGAACATCCAACAGTACAACAGCTTTGTGTCGCTGTCTGTCTGAAGGAGCCTCTTTGCACCCTTCTCCTCTAGACCCAGGGTCCATCCGTACTCTTTGCTTTTCTCACTTTATTCTTGGCTTTTATCCTCAGTACTTTTCTGTTACACAGATTCTGTTGTTGTCACTTAAGAGTGACTTCTAGCCATTCACCAGCGCTTATACCAGCTGCTGTACGCTTCCTTGTAGGCACAGTTACATTACCTGTTACTTATGTTTTGTATGTTTTTGCTGGTTATGAAAGGAGAGGTTTCAGGGTCTCCATATGAGACAGGACAATCAAACTTTACATGGCGCTTTTGATGACTTTGTTTTACATAAAGACTGCTTTAACCTTTTTAGACCTCAGTTCTATAGAGTGTAGAGCAGGACCTAAAACTGTACAAAGCAGGAGAATCCTTTGCATCACACAATGGCTTTGATATATTCTGGATGTGCTCAGTTTGTTTTGGTTGGTAAGATTAGACAATGATGAACTTTTATGCTTAGTTTGAGAGAGCTTGTACAACTGTTGATTTTATTGTGCAGCTACCAGGCTAGTGCCAAATGTTGATTATTGTCACAAAGAGATCGACGCATAGCCGTGGAAGCAGTTTAGAGCTCCACACAGAAAGTGGTCCTTTACCCCCATGTCCTCTTAAACCAGTAGAAAGACCATACAACAACTGCCTTGAATACTCAGAAAAAATCTATATACATGTAAAAAAGAAAAAGAAAAAAAAAAGTATTCAACGTATTTCAGTATTCAATTTTTTAGTACATACCAAATATCTTGGTCACTCTTCTGCTATGGTTTGTAATTCAAATGTTATTCTAGTATAGTCAACTAATCATAGTTCTATAACATTGTTTATGAGATGATAAATTTATGGTTTGGAGTGATGGTGAAGCTTAAAAAAATATGTTTTACTGTCTTTTGTAAACACTTATTTTTCCATGAATTCTATTTTAGGTGTCCAGTGCCACAAAGTAAAAATAAATGCTTCTTCTTGTTGAATGACAAAACAGTATGTAATTGTATTGTGTGAAACATCAGGGGATTGTTTGTTTTAAAAATAGATTTCAAAAGAGGAAAATTTCAGCTATCAATGAAGTGAAGTCTTGGGTTTCAGGACATCTGAAGTATTTGTGTATTGCTGGAGGTTGCCAGGCCGGAAATATTTATTTAAATTAGTGTTGTTGCTTATGCCTATTGAAAAGGTGGCGGTCTTTTCATTGGAGTAGCTTGTAATCTGTTCTCTATGCTTACTTGGCATGATGTTTTAGGCACCCAGTCGATTTGGGATGAATGGAAGCAGGACCTTTTTTTCTGTCAGATATTTGGGTTAGTTACTCCTTTTGGCTTAACTGCTTCATAATGGTGAAATTTCTTATTTTCAACTTTTTTACCAAACAACACTTGGGGTAATTTGAATTTAATTTGGGTGCTTGTTGCAGGGTTGGTCTTTTTTATTTTTTATTTGGATTCCTGTCATACTTAGTAGTGGCACCCCTTACCCCCTTTATTCTGACGGGTTTGTTTTCATGTACATAGGAACAGCATTGTCATCACTCTAGTCCCACCACAGTTGTTGAGATTTGCCTTAGCTTTCCCTTACCCGGGGCAGACGGTGCTTAAGCCCAGATCTCCAGTGAGAGCTTTGAGGGGTGTGCGGCGCGTGCTGCAGCCGTTCTGAGGACCATTCTTTTTCTATTCTTCTTCCCTGTATTCAGTTTGACCTCCTGTATGTGCAAAATGTTTATCTTTTTGGTATAGATTGTTCCAGATGGCAGTTTAAGCAATAAAAAGTCAAAAACTACAACCATTTGTCCATGGGTTCTTTCTATCTTTTGGCACATAGTAGATTAGAGGAATTTTCCTAAAATGTTTTCAGAGTATATAAAAGCAAACCTAAAGTTCCTTCTTGAACTTCTTTCTTTTCCTTTGGAATGCATGTGTCAAACTCAAGGCCCGCAGACCAAATGTGGCCCGCCACATCATTTTATGTGGCCTGTGACAAGGTAAATTAAAATGTATGACTTGTAATGTATGTCTTGAAATGTCAGTGTATCAGGAAATATCCAGTTACAGTCATAGTTTTTACATCTATGCAAATGCATATGAAATATTTGTAACTTGATTAAGTAATATATACAGAAACAGTTAATTAACAAGTTAAAAAAGTAGTTACATTGGTTTTACAGTTACATGCGGCCCTTTGAGAGGAACCATTTTGCTGATGTGGCCTTCAGTGAAAATTAATTTGACAACCCTGCTTTAGAAGCACAAAAGCTCATGTTTGATCAGTGTTTTTCATAGTAGCAGAGCAGTGGCTGAGGACTGTAAAAATGTTTAATGGCAATGTCTTTTGCTTCACCAAAAACAACAGCAACTGCCAATCTCACTTGAGTTTTGTTTACAAAGTTTACATGAACTAAAAGATGTGTCACAGCATTTGTACACTAGAGGGGGCTATACATCAACATGCTCCCTTTAGTGTAGAACAGTGGTTCTTAACCTTGTTGGAGGTACTGAACCCCACCAGTTTCATATGCACATTCACCGAACCCTTCTTTATTGAAAAATAAAATATAATTTTTTTCAAATTCAAGCCATATGAATGTTTTACTGGTGCACAAAATAAACCGTGCATTAACATCACTGTGTTCACCTTTTTTAATACTACCACACTGAAATTATTTTAATTTTCTATTGTATTGTGTATTCCAAAAATGAACTTATTGTATTTATGCTATTTATTATTTTTAACATTTTAACACACACCCTTCACCTAATTTCCACCAGGCTACAATAATAATGAATATTTACTGCAAATCAGTGTGACTTCTGCTGTTGCCTTTGACAGACCAGGTCAGAAACGCATGGCTTTCCCCTTGGTAAGTGCCACTCTCATGTCATTTTTACAGCAAAGTCTGTTCCTGTTTAATTTTATTTCTAATCTGATTGTTATTTGTGTGGATACCTTAACTAGCATGTGGTGAGAGACCAATCACAAATCTAATCACATTCAGGCCTTTCATCATTGATAAATACATTTAAAATTAATAATTAAAGCTTTTTTCCTTTCCCTATTTGTAGTATTTCAGAATTAAATATACCCTTTGTGTGACTTTCTATCACACAGATTTAGGTGTTTTTTTTTTTTCACAAAGTGAAAAATACCTGTCATTATTTATCTTAATCTGATCAGAGAGACCTGTGTGTGGATTGTGTCTTCTCATATGACTTTGCAGATACAACGTGCTCCAAAATAATTACCTGAGTGAGTTGTGAAGCATACCACAGTGTTGTTTCTCTGCCTGAGCTTGTTTTAAGTCCACAGTGATGTTGTAAAGGCGTTTAAGGGCTGTCTGATGGTACGGGGGAGGATTATATGTCTGGAAAATGGGGTGGAGTAAACAACAGTAAGTGATTGTTTTATATAGCCTATTTTACTCACATGAGCCAATTAGCACGGTTTCTCCAAAGGCACCAAAAAAAGACAAATATCCCACAAAATAAGACTTTTATTACTGTTTTGCTCTTAGAACTTTTCCTTGAGGCTACAGTTATTAATTTCCAGCAGCTTGATCTTCAAATCCAGTGCATATACAACTCTCCTTTCTCTGATTTTTTGCATCTCATCTTTGTCTCATTGTCCAAGTTTTTGTCAGGTGTGTGAAAAAAACAATAATACTTTTTTTTTTTTGCAACAATGGGACAGAAGGAACAAAATTATTTAGTTTGAAAACCCCACCGTGTAACTTTTTTAGTCCTTAATGAGAGTGGGCTTGCATCTTCACAAAATCTGGCCTGGAGGAGGGCCTTTATAGAAATGTTGCTTTTGACAATAATATTCCACAGGATGGAACATTCTTTATGGAGATAGATACGTTTTATGCCAAATTATGGTTTTAACTTTGTATTTCTATGGGATCTTGGAGGTGACGTGCCACAACCTAAAAGTTACACGGTGTTGTTTGATATTAACGAAAATCACTCTAAAAACAACAGGTCAAACTCATCATTTATGAACATGTATTTATCCCTCAAGTAGATTATCCTCCGTTCTTCACCACTCTGAAAATGACAGAGGTTTAGAGCCTTTTTTTGTATTTTACTGCCTTGACACGAATTCATGAATCCAGCTTTGTTATGACTTCTACCCTCTTCAATGCGCACATGAAAAGTGAGACAACTACTACACAGCGCACTCTTGGGGAATTATGTGGCCACATTAAAATGAGGCTGTCTGCATGGGCCGTGTAAGTGCTTCACAGTCTCCAGTCTCTTCCCTTTTACGGCTCGTTCATTAAACCCAAACCACATGGGACTCGTTTGCTCACAGGGCGACGTTTCCTTGGCCCTTCTAGTCTTCGTTACCTGGCTGGTTTGATCTGTGTGGTGGTCTGCGGGGCTGTGTGGGGTCTGATTGTGGATTTGATGAAGTCCGTGGTGATGACCTGGTCGTCTCCCAGCCTCCGGACACAGCGCTGCACAGCTCTCAGCACTTTGTGGAGGCGGCGGTCTAGAGCCAGCAGGTGGGGGTCGGTCAGGACGGGGCGCAGCGGGTCTCTCTCCAGGGATTCCCTCATGACGTCACTGAGTCTGAAATGAGGGCGCGACAAGAGCTGCAGGCGGACCAGGGTGGAGCGCTTTATCCTGCGCACAAATGTTCATGTTCAGATACTAGAATGGGATGATGTCATGCTCTCAAATGGGGAGAATATTGTGATGTTTTTATAGGAAGAAAATGGCCAAATATTGAATCTGATTATTTGAGAAAGGGCACGTTATCTTATATATTAATCCATACATAATGCTAAATGTGCTTACAATATAATGACAACTGTGATTTTGAAGATATACTCTCAGAAGATAGTACAGTGGTATGCTCTTTTTAAATAAATTCACATTATTATTGTTCTTTCAAGTACTTTTAATAATTAGGTGATAAGAGTAGCCAAAAATCATACTCAATCATTACTCAGATAGAAGTAAAAAACAATAACCTGAATAATTACTCTGATAAAAAGGGATTAGTTAAGTAGTTTGTTTGTTCGTTAGTTAAAATAGTTAATAGTCACATTCACCCCAGTTTTTCACACATTTAGACTTACTCACAGTGGGATGAGTTAAAGATTTTTATTCAAGTGAGAGTGCTGCTACTTCAATAACAGAACGCGATCAAGTAAATGTAATAAATAACTATTCATTTGTGTTAATTACAAAGATGATTTGAAAATCTGAACGAATGATGACATGAATACAAAAAGCACATCGGGTTCCTTAATACTTACATGCAGCACTGTGTGAGCGGAGCCAGGATGGACATTTCATCGTGAGAGTGTTTTCCAAATCTAAACAAACAAAATGACACCCACCAATTAAATAAGTACGTAATGCATTTTGCGTCTTGCTTGAAATAACTTCTCTTGAATCACATCTGCCTCACCCTCTTGCATTGTCCAAGTGAAGCAGGAATCCTTCATCTCCAAATTTGGTAAAGATTTCATAGTGGTGTCTGTCCATGTTTCCTATGAGACAAAAGCTCATTCATGTTTTAAGGGCTTTTAAAGGTGTACCGTGCAACTTTTCTATTGCAGCATCCACCACCTGCTTGTCTCCATGGAGATTTTATTACTTTGCCTGAAATGTTAAACAGTATGACGTTTAACTTATCTATATCCACGGAGACAAGCTGGTCAAATGGACAGGTCAGATCCTTAGCGAAGCAACCCACTCAGACTGACTTTAGAGGTACTTTAGAGGAACGAAAATAAGTGAAATTAAATAATTCAAGACCAAAGTTTAATACCATACTGTGGAATATTCCAGGCAAAGCAATAACATCTCCACAGACAAGCAGGTGCCAAGTCCACCACATTGAGGTTACATAGAGCCCGTTTAAATGAGAACTTTAAATACCTATGAGGAAATCAAAGATGGCCATGTCTATGATGTTGAGGAGGCGGTTCCCCGTGTTGTAAGGGTACATCTGCTTAATAGTGTCGCAGTAGAATGGATTCACCTCCCACCTTCAAAACACAAAAACCTGTGAATGCTATTTCTTTTACACTTGAATGACTCATCATTTTCTATATCCACTAATAGCTTACTCCTCTTGTCCGGTGAAAGTGTAGGAGCGTATCCAGGGGTTGGGTATGGAGAGACGTGGTGCGATGCTTAGTCCAGGCAGGTAGGCGGACAGGGACCCCTCCAGTAGATCAGGACCCCCACACACAGCATACTCCGTCTTACACACGTACAGGCATTTAGCAAAGAAGCATGTATTGTTGGCTGTTTGGGGGAAAGCAGAAGGGAAATGTTAGAATATAAATGAGTTTCCTGTTTAGACACATTAACATGGGCTTTTATCAGCGGTGCCTTTCCCTCAGGCTAGATGCGGCTTCACCAAAACACCACACAGACTCGAAATAGATGTTTTTAAGACTGATGTGCATTATGTGTGAAGAAGACAATCTAAAAACTGGATGGTTTTGTAATTACTTGGTGTTTTTGTACAATCTTTAGGATCCTGTGAAAAAAGAGGACAAGTATACTAATATCAAGATAATGGTTTGTTTTGTTTTATTTGGGGTCAAATCTTGTCTTTATAACCACCAAGAAAAAAAACCAAACAACACGTTTTGGCAGCCTATGTAACAAATGTATGTAAAAATGTCATTTGGATTGTAGGATCAGTTAGCCTTAATGTTAACCTGAGATGTTAACTTCTTTGAAAAAGTATTTGGACACAATAGTATCTGTTTTTACATTGTATAGGTTATTCTTAATGTGTGTGTGGCAGTAGCAACATGGCAGATTTTGCTAATAAATCTTGAGCTGTCCATCACTATATGAACTCTATACAACATTTACTGCAATACTGCGGTGAGGCTTTCCTAACAAGTCTTAAGTGTAATCACAAATGTCATGAAAAGATGAAGACATAAATGCCTATAATAACAGTATGTTGTATGTTGGCTGCATTAACCAGAGCATGGATCATGGTTTATGTGATCACTTGCCACATAAAAGCCCAAAATCTTACAATCCAATGCATGCAGTAGATATTATAAAATCCCCGCTGACATGATGACATACCTGCTTACATACTTAATCCAATACAGTAGGCTCTGTAAATTTTGTTGAGTTTTGTATGTGTCTTATTGACAAACTGTCAACACAATGTGCATTCTTCACACTTTGGTCATCCCTACAAATTAATTTGTTTTAGTCAATGTTTCTTTGACACATGACATGATTCTGACACCATGCCGTTTCACATTTGTCTACTTCTTTTGTCTCTCCTGCACAATCGTCCTTGGAATATTGTGTGAGGCTTATCCTTTCTCTCATATGTCACAGTATTTCGAAGCATTAAGATTAATATTAATAGTATACTTAATCCCAAAGGAGGAAATTCATTCTCTGCATTTGACCCATCCATCACTGCTGCCGGGCCAACTTGTCAGGAGCAACGGGCCACTGCAGTACAGCGTCAGCTCCCCTGAGCTTGGCTTGGCCAGGACTATTTATCTGGAGGACTTTGTCTGCATGTTTTGGCTTACTTGCTAGATTAAAATATTTTTTCTTGTCATGGAACTGTTGTGCTTACAAAATATGTCCCAAATTCCTCAAACAGTTATAGATGATAAAAAAGAGGATGTTTACCAGGGGAGGTGAAGAACACCGTTCGAAGGTCCTCATTTTGGGTCACATGGAGGACCTCTCCTGTGACATTCACCAGTCTGCCCACCACTGGGGGCACTCTGCGAAAGTCCAGGACCCTGAAAAAAGAAAACACCAAGTGTTTAGGTTTAGAAGCAGTTTTAACTCCCACTTTATTTCACACAAGGTTACAGTTCATAGTTGCATATTTTATCAAGAAACTACAGTGTCATTCAACTCACTGTGTTTATATAGGCCAACTGAACCCAAAGTTTATTCCTCCCCCAGGGCCATATTGGAAAATCTGCCTCTTAAACAGCAATCACACAATAATCACAGTGTAAAAGTGGCTGCTGTAGACATTCCCCGATTTACAGATTTTATTGTGAAGTCCATCAGAAATACAGTTAATCTGAAAGCATACATTGTACACAATGTTAATATAGTGTTAGGTTTATGAGTAGATGCGCTCCATAATAAGACTTCTGGGCATCAAATGACAGTCATCAGGAGACTGGTGCTGATGTGGCACTGTTGTTTTCTGTCTGCTGTACTGAAGCTGTGTCTTGTTGTGCGTATGTGGCTTCATAATTATACTGTCTCCCTCTGATGACTATACTTGTGTGAATCACACCAGCTCAGCTCTGTGCCATTACCTACAGTTGTGTGTGTCCACAGTCTGTGGTTTATACTGATCAGCTCATTGAGAAAGCCAGGGCTGGGCACATATGGTGCAATCCATGAGCAGGCTATTACACTGGCACCAAAAAACTATAGAAAACATTGAGCCATTTCCTTTTCCTATTAATAATTTGTGGGTAAACTCTATACTCCCATATCACTGAAGGCTTTACACACATGTAAAGTGTTTTATGTATTCAATAGAAATGCTTTAGCCCCATTATAGAGGCTAGTAAAGTAACAGATGTGCTGCCATTACAGCATGTAGCCCTAAGCGGCAAGGCAACATAAAATCCAGGCCACTAAAATAGTTAGTGTATGACACAAATTAACAGGAGAACATCACAATAATGAGGTTTTATGAGGCTGCACCTGTCCAGGTGAAAGGCAGCGATCTCTGCGTTGTGTCTCTGAAAGTCTACAAAGTAGAAGAAGTCTTCAGGAGTCTCCTCTTGTCTCTGCTGCCTAGCACACAGTAACATAAAGAACAGACAGGTTACACTGGCAAAGTTGCAGCAGGATCTTGGTCACTCTATGGGTTTAACTCAAATATTTAACCGATATATAGTGTTGCCATTGTTAACTTTACAAATAAGGAAACTAGTAAGGAAATACCTATTTAACTGAAGCATAAGGTGCAAAAAGCTAGTGTAGACAGACATGATGGAACCTGACAGATCATTTCACTTTGTCCAGAAACTATGAGGGTAATTTATTTCTGAAATATCTGAAATATTGTTTTCAGATTCTGCATTTGCAGGTGTCTTATAACATTACCTACAGCCTCGGGTGATGACAACACCTCTACGACTGAAGTATTATAAGGATATTAGAAACATACAAACTCTATCCTCACCTCATTGGCTTGAACATGACTTTGGCAAAGTTGTGCATCTTCAAAGCCAGCTTCAGGTGGTGACCACTGGGCTTCACCACTGGAATTAAAATAAAAACAGAAACGTTATAATTTCATGTTGTTGCAGCTATATCCCCCTGTGGTGTTTTTGATGTGTTTAAACCTAATTGGCCTTTTCTCACCGCCCCACTGTGAGTTATGTCACAGCAGTTGGCTTCACTAACCACACACACCTCCCCCGCCACGTCTATAAAGCATCAAATCAAAGATTCAACAATCTTTTACTTTTCACTCTTGAAATGTAACCAGTGAGGATCAAACTGGCATAAACTGCAGCTCTGTGGACGTTGGACACGGTCTCTCTCCTCCGCTGTTATTGAAATAAATAGACAGTCTGTCGAGGTTCACTTTAAAATGGCGAGAGAAGAGGAATTGTTTTGATGCTTTCTGTCTTAGCAACGAGCAATGTTTGTGTGGTCAGACTGTACCAAAACACAGACTACACACATGCAGAGGAGGAATTGACTGTTTTTTTGAAAGATGTTGTAAATAGCACATAATACATTTTTTACACCAACCAAGAGTAATATTTTGACCCCTGCAAAGTAAAGACAATAAGGTCTATTATGACACCTGTTGTATGGCAAGGAAGCATTTTGTTTTTAGAGTAGATGTGTGCAAGGAAGCAAAAAAAAAAAAAAAAAAAAAAAATGGCAAGGATTTGAACAAGTCGGTCAAGGAACCAGTGGAGAGCTTTGGTGGTTAGTATATATAAATGTGAGCCAAGAAATAACATCATCCCAACAACATCTAGGTCTGTATGCTAGATCGCCTTCATGTATTATGCTATGACTATTTACCTACTATTAAACCCATATACAAGGTACAAAGTATTAGTATTAGGAGGTGGCTGCTGTTTGTTATGGCAAATTAGTGAATAGTCAATTATGTATCTTCACATTAGCAGGTAGTAGAAGAGTAGGTGGGGAGTTGTGTGGGCTGAGAAGCAGAAAAGCGTCTACACATGAAACATTTAATTAAGCGCTGTCTGTCTTTGAACATTTCCATTTTGTATTTCCCTCAAAGTGCGTGTTTCATAGATCTAGAAGCCAAACAAGAATCCCTATTATCCCAGAGGCTGCAGCGTGCTTGCCTCCGACGGTACAGACAAGCGCACAGGAACAAAGCAAACAGTTACTCATGGGGTAACTTATTGTTCACTAATTACAGCAGATGTTGTGAGTGAGACAAAACAAAGGGGCAGTTTAAAAGATGTGGGTTTGGTTTTCTGGTTTACCTTGTGTACAGTCACAGGCTCCTTTCAAAGCTTTCTCGTCTTGAGTGTAATCTGGAGAAGAAAGACATGTTACTATCACAACAGTTATAGAAATGTAGTCTTTGCTCTACCTCCACAAAAGCAAAGAATGTACCTTAGAACCACAAATCAAATTAAGGATCTATTAAAGGTACACTATGTAACTTTTCTGTTGCAGGGCGCCACCTACTGGTATCCCTGGAGATGCTTTGCCTAGAATGCATGCTACAGTATGGCATAAATCTTGTCTATTTTCTGTTTATTCACGTGTTTTCACAGCTAAAGAAATGCGTCGCCACAGATCTGACCTGGTGCTGTAACACTTGTTTATTGCTAAATTCCAGGTAAAACCGCAGAGACAAACAGGTGGCAGAGACTCCTTCTGAAAAGTTCCATAGTGCATCCTTAGTAAGCCTTTAAATCACAAAAGGCAAAGAACGCATCTATGCAAATTTAGGAAAACTTGCCATAAATCAAGATAGATTTGTAAGGATGCATGTAGTTATTATTTTTTATTATAGTTTTCAATTTTAGTAAAAACTTCCATTTAAACTATGTATATTTCAAGTATATTCAAGTAGAAGTAACTCTAATGGTGTGTGTGTGTCCTTACAGTGGCAGCATGTTGGGGCTCACCTGCATTGATCACCTTCATTGATTTCATGTCTTGGAGGAGCTGTGGTATTGAGGGGTCGTCTCTGGAGTACAAGGCGTAGCGGTTAATTCCGAGGTGAAATTTGACCCAGCTGGCCTCAGGGTCAAAGGTCACCTCATGTGTAGTCACTGAGACATTTACAATGGCTGCAGCCTCACTGTAGATTTTCATATGCCTGGGGAGCAAGACAAAATATGTAAGTTATGAACAAATAAACTAGGTCTTGAGGAGCATGGACATTGGTGGTAATATTTTCTAAAACAAACATTCATATAATTTAAAGCTATATCTCAATTTATTTTTAGATATAATTCTTTTTTATAGATTTGTAAAAATGATAGTGCATATTAATGAACATTTACATGGAAATATGTGAAGATTATAGCCACATGGTAATTTCCATCTTCAGTGTCTTGGTAGTGTGATGTGAAAGAATCTACAGTAAAAGAGCGACAGCAGTCTCACAAAGGCAAATGCAAGCTCACTTATTATACATAAAGATACAAAAAACACTTCATTTGTAGTTGTACAAATGTAGTTTGTAAATGTCACAAATATGATGACATAATTGACCCTCCAACAACCATAGTTTTAGAGCTTTAGAACAATGGAATCACTATTTCCATTTCAGTGAACTTGCTCAATGCAGAGGTGGGCCACACGTTCTTTAGGTCTCGAGATTTCAAGATGTTTTTTTAAGGTGGTTTTGAAGATATGCACAATTATATTATATATATAAAGGTATGTATTATCTATACTACATCTATAATGTTGTAATAAAATAATAATAAAACATTTTTTGTTTAAAAAATAACACAAAACTATCAAAAAGATGTCATTAGTCTGTTTAAAGAGACACATCTAATATACAGAGGACAAACTGGGAATAACACAAAAGTACATGCTGGTGGCAAATATCGGCAATTTTCAGACCAATACAGATATCTACCAATAGTGAATACTTTGAAGGCGTAGTCTGGCCAGCTGAGAAAACACACTTTTCCAATTTCAGTCTGGATTTACCAGGCGAGTTTTGCAGCACTTGTGTTTACTTTTACATTATATATACTTTTGTGCAATACTTACCTCAACCTAGGCACATTTGTGAGGGATTACAAAATGTTGTTTAATTATTGATTATTTAATGTTATACAAAAATCTAGATATTTATTTTTGTCTATATTGCCCAACCCTTACACCACCAAAAAATAAACTTGCAATGTGAGGTGCACCGCAGCGCACAAGCTGCCCACACCACACTGAACTATCATCACACCAGAAACCCCAAATCTTTGAGACAGGCTAAAAAAGTGATGATTGAACACCGCAAAAGATGAGCTTCATTAATCATGTGGCACAGAGGATGACAGCTCGGGGGTAATTGGGACAAAGGTGCAATGCAAAATCAATTTAACTTGTTTTTGCCCTGGTGTTTTTGTTACACACCAAGATAGACTGACCAGGAATGTATCCACGTTTCCTTTCCAGCATGCAAATAAAACGTTTCGATTGGTTTATGCCAAAAAAGGTTTCTTTGTGTGCTATTTGTTGCAAAGTTTGAAAGCCAAAACACGACCTATTACTCATGTTACACACAATTTTCCATCTTAAAAGCAGAGATAGACAGGCTGCCTCACACGCGCCAAGATGGTTTAGCCAGCGATGGATTAGGAGGGCTTTTACTACTTTTAAATCTGTGTTTACCTAAAAAAAGAGCATGCCAGAGTGACATGTTTGTGAAGTTTTTTTTTCTGCCGCCAGCCGTTGGACTTTGATGGCGCACTCCTAAAGATTCTAAAAAATGCCTGGGAGCAAACATTGCACACATGCAGGGTTATGTTTGTGGTGAGTATATGTTATGGCAGAGTGAGTTTATAGAAAATGTAATGGTTTGGGCCGGTTTGGGGTCACTGGTCGTACCACCGATCAGCCTCAAACATGCCCATTACTGAACACTGCTATTTTGCCTGAAGTTATGAGTTCTTATTATTGTAGCTATTTAAATAATTACAGCTTTATAATTACACGATGCTATTTAGACATCGTACTAATTGATCAAGCTAAGCCCAAACCTTGATGTGTTAAGTTGAGCCCAAATCTTAGGGTGTGTTCATACTTGCACAATCAACACATCACATTTTGGATTAAATTGGGAGTAAACTCAAAACTAAACCACGACTGCCACTATGGAGATGTCATTGCGTTGCCTGGAATGTTCCCCAGTATTACATTACACTTGTTTACGCTACATTTATTAACTTTTACTGTGAATGTGTCACCTCTCCACTAGTGCTCTCACAATACTAACTTTTCAAACTCGATTTTGATACAAAGGAATAGGCTGATTGTGATACCAACAATAAAAAGGACTTTTTTAGACAATACAATGTAATTTTCAAAAGAAATAATAATTGCCACGTGATCTTGTACTGGTTTTGATAAAACTAGTATAAGAATGGTCTTGTTTCAGTAATATTTCAACATCAATCCTTGTTTAAATGTGTATCTAGTTTCGATACTAGTCTTGGTATTGATCACTATCTGATTTTTGATACTTTTGACAACTCTCCCCTCCACAGATCTGTTCATCTCCATTGACATGTTTTAGTACAGCACAGTATTTTAGGCAAACCAATAACTCTCCATAAAACCAACCAGGTGACAGACCCACCACCACAAAAGTTACATAGTGCCCCTTTAAATTTAAAAACACCACTAAAATTGTTTTCCAAATCTGCAGCTCAAGCACTAACCTTTCCCATCTGGACACCTTCTTCTGGTAGTAGTCCATGAGCTGTTCCACTTCCAGTAGCTTCTCTCCTGTTTCTAGCGCAGGTGCCTGGATGTTGTACAGCGGATGAGCGAACAGCCTCTCCAGTTTGGACCCCACATCTTCCTCCTCTTTATTTGTCGTACTGTCTAATGGTAGTGAAGAGGTCCAGTTGGAAAGCATAGGCAGTGCCAGTCCTTGTTGGCCTGGCAGAGACACGTTACTATGCTGGCACGAGCACGATTGTCCAGAACCGTGACTGAAAGTGCGCAGTTTTGGAATCAAGACAAAGTAGAGGTCAGCTGAGAAGATGGCCGTGAGCGTGGCAGCTATGACAAGACGGTCCCTTCGCATCATTGAAGAAAAAAACTGACAAGAAAATTCCAAAACAAAGACTAAAGTTGAGCTGACTGAGCACCTCTACACAGCATCACTTGTACAGTCCCACACGCAGCATAGGAAATAGTTTGGGTTCTACTACCTTCTATCTCTAAGCTTCACTTCATTCCTTCCAGTTCTTCTCCTCCTTCTTCTCCAAGCTAGGCAGGAAATGGGGAGCGAGGCGAGCCACGAGCGAGCGTGTGCTAGCAACAGTGTCTGACAGTTTGGCTGCTTCCAGGGACCTGCTGCACAGACAGATAGGGAGAGTGTGTGTGAGGGAGGAGAGAGGAAAAGAGAAAGAGGGAGTGAGAGAGACAGGGAGGGAGAGAGATAGACAGAGGGACAGAGGGACAGAGACAGGGCAGGTAAACATCAAATTATAGGTTATAGGATTAAGTGTGGTGAGGTTAGTAGTTAGTAACAGTGAAGATAGTTTTATTTTACTGGGCTTTTGAACATTAAATCTGTAATAGTAACAGTAGCAAGAGTATTTGTAGTTTAATGTAGCTAAAATCTTGCAGGTATTTGTTGGGATAGTAACAGTGGTCGTATAAGTAACAGTAAATAAACTTGATTACAGTTTTTAACCACTTTTTACAATGATAATTATACACATTTAAGATAATTGTAGTGGTTGTTGCAGTGGGCAAAGTAGTCCAGCATTAGTGACAGTAAGCCATAATAGTAGCAATAATAGTTTTTTTGATTTACAGTATTAGTAGAGATGGTAGTTTTACTGACCTACAATTTAGAGCGTAAAATGATTCAAGTAATACTGACGTGAGTAGTGACAATACTTAGCAAGGCATAAAACAATGTAACTTGATTTTCATTCATTCCATTGAGGTTACTCTGTGGAGGTAACCAGGAAGTACCAGATTGTCGTCTAATCTTGTCCAACTGGCCCATCCACTTTGACAAATGTAAAATCTTTGTTATTAGTCAGCTGAATGTGGTTATTGACACAGGTTGCCCGTGAACATCTGGGCGTGTGTGTGTGTGTGATAAAATAATAGCCTCACCTGATACATGCTTAACTCTGCCATGTCCTCGGTCACTCCTGTTTCATTTGAACACACTTCCTCTCCTTTCTCTCTTTTTCTTTTCATCTGTGATCCCTCGTTCCTCTGCCTCTCCTTTCTTCTCCTGTCTGTCATGCCCTAGACCGGTCCTCTGTTTGGCTTGGGGGTAAATTCTTAGCTGCTATTTCTCGCACAGATCTCCTCTTTTACTTTTCTACCTGTCGGGCTTTTTGGTGAAGCACATGAGTTCAGAAAAAATGGAAAAAAAGGAGTGAAACTCGCAAACAGGGAGAAAGAAGAAAGACATGACTTTTTAAAATGAAAAAAGAAGACTACAATCTTCTGTTATGAACCAAATAAGCCACATTTTAACATTTAAAAAAATATAAATAAATAACTTTTTTTATTTGCAGAAAATAATAATAATAAAAAAATTCCCAGCATGCATCTGCTGTTGTGACTGAAGTATTTTGGAACATCTGTCGTCTGTTCTGGTGTATGTGTGCCCAGAAGTCTGCTGAAGCTGTGTGTCAATGTCTGGGAGCCACTCTCCGGGGTCTGATACCTCGTCTGAAGAGAAAACAGGCTGAAGATGCAGGAAATTAGTTATAGGTAGCGTCAGTGTGGCATTTGACAAGAGTGTACAGGGACTGGCATCTGTGCTGTCAAAAAAACATTGTACTTTCAAAGACAGCAGCCACCAGCTATTTTTGCTTTTTTCTTTCAACAGATTTTTAGTTGAGCACAAACAGTTTCACATGACAATTTATTTTGATATTTTTCTTATATAGATGTTTTAATTTTCCTAATGGATGCACAAAAGGTCAAGCATAGCACAACTGTAATCTATCTCCAGATAAATACATGAAAAATCTCAAAGAGTCTTTGTGTTAACATGCTGCAGAAATCAGACAGAGGCAGACAGCCACAATAAGATAATGCAGTGTTATCAGAGCACTGCCTGAGGGGTACAAGTGACGCGAGCTCCAGATTTGTCCTGTTTATCTGTATCCAACATGGCAAAGTCTATTTCCAACAATACTGATTAAAAACAACACGGCTTTTGCTGATGAAAATGCATCAACATGTTTCAGGATCAAAAAGGAAAAACAAACAAAAGTAGGGCACTGAGTTTAGACATGTGTAGAAGATCAAGTGTGGAGGGTGGATTAACAATGAGTATGCACATATTTCTGCATTCTCATAAAGATAATATCCAACAAATGTCAATTCTAAAATGTCATGCTCTTGATTGTGTGGTACATATCTGCATTTGACAGATAGCTCAGTTTCCTTCTTGGTTCAGCCAAGGACGAGTTACTCTGAGGAGGTTTGTACTAGAAAAACGACAAAGAACAAAAATGTGATCAATATAAAATCCCAGAAAGCTTTCTTCTGTTGAATGCATAAAAACTTCAAAAACAGGCTCTACATTTAAGACTAATGATAATCACTTCATGGACCAAGAACACTTACAAAGGTAATTTGGTCATCTTAACATACAACATACATTCACTATTACAGTTTGTACATTTGTTTTTCACTATTGTGGTTTGAGTAGCTGACGTAGTGTGCGAGAAAAAGTTAAGTCAGGGGAAACTACCATAGCAATGTAATCCAGGGCAGTCAGAAAACAAAGGAATAAACACACATTCACCACATTTAATGCAAAACAGCTTTTCTCACGATTTTCCAAAAATATTATATTTTTGTGTTTCTTTTATTATCGCTTCCTCTGAAGCTGTTTTTGGACAACTGCCTGTGGTCTGCTGCCCCCGTGTTAAAGGAACTATCACATTCCAAGGAAACTGGTTATGGTTAGTCACCACATGACAGAGTTAGAGCTACACAAAACACACTATGAATAAGGATTTGATGTTCTCACAAGTAGGAACGTCCTGACCTGTTCAGAATAAGGATTCATTTACTTGGTGTTGACTTACCTTGTTTCTTTGCAGCCTCAGCAGCCAACACTGTTAAGCAGGAATCTTCTTTCACGCCGTGACAATCCTGTGTGGCTATAACGGTCATTCAAACACTTTGAGGTCTACAAATAAAGTAGGCTACAAAAGAAATGCAATACAATACAAACTAAATAAAACATTATGTTAAAGTTGTCATATTTTATGTTACCATGGCTGTGTGAGGCCCTTGATGTTCTTTCTCAAATTCGCCACATGGGCAATCTGCAGAGAACAACAGCAGACTAAACAGTTATGTGAGGTGGAATAAAAAGTGCAAATTGCTAATATTGGTTAGAACTGTCTAGACACCTAAATAAATCGTACTACATTGTATCTCTGTTTCCCCATCGCACACAAACAAAACTGCTGAGCATATCTGCATTTTTAGAAATCTGGTGAACTGTTTGAGCCTCAGAACTTGGTCCAAAAGTTGAGCACCACAGTTCAGTGGAGAATGTGAAGAATGCCCTGGATTTAGTCTTGATATTTTTGCAAAATTGGACAAGGCAGATCTAGACTTTTAAGTATTTTGGAAATCCACTCTTCATACTAACATATTACATTTTTCATTCCCAACACTGTACTTTCTGGTGGGTCCCATGACACAGAAGCATTGGGGATCCAGATGAAAGTCAAATGTGACTGGGGCAGAGCTGGGTCATGAGTGTGCGTGTGTGCGTGTGTGTGCATGTGTGTGTGTGGGTGTGTGTGTGCATGTGTGTGTGTGTGCATGTGTGTGTGCGTGTGTGTGTACGAGGGGAGGGCTGGGGGTCCGGCCCTTTGAAACACCTGTGTGCCTCTGACAGTTACCTTCAGCAGAGAGCTTTCCCTGTGAAGTTTGACCGCTGTCCCCAGGGTCAGGGCTTTGGAGCTGGTCACAGCGCTCTCCGTTCAGACTGCTCTGTGTGTCCCTGATGTGCAAACAGAAACATTTTATACAACAAACACTGACTTTGTAATTGGCCTTGACATGAAATACAAAAATATTACATCTGTGTTTACTGTTAGATTTCATGTACAAAAAAGAGCAGCTTCCTCAGCTCTTTAATATTTTAGTTTGTACATTAAACACCTTGGGTTAATTTGCATAAACACAACAAATCCAATGAGCTTTATTTAAAATATATTTGTTTCCTTTATTTGACATTCCATTAAACCAAAAAGTAAAGAGGGACTGCACAGGGAGAGCTTTTACCATGAAGGATATGTACCATGTAAATTAATTGACATCTGTGGATTTTGGATGGTTGTTTGTCTCTGAGGGTCAGCCCAGTATGTACTGTAAAGCAGCCAGTTTGTATTTTGTACCCTGCAAACACTGAGCCCTGGTATGAAAGGTAAATAAAATAAAAAGCTATATGCTCTCTGTACATGAGCAGTAGAAATAACTTCCTTCTTTCTGACCTTTTACATGTATGCAGTGTATGTTTATTTACCTGTCTGTACCACACTTCCCCCACTTTCCTTCATCTAAAATTACATTTGGTCAGACAGATGTGTCTTTATGAGCCATGTTACCCAACATGTGACAGAAATATAGTCACTCAAAATGCCAAGCTGAGTTTATGACCTTGAAACTAAGTTAACAACATTGCTTTAGGGGATGTACTCAAAGTACATCAAAGTTAAGGACAATAATCAGAGAAATAGAAAATAGTATGACCATTTTTAATCATAAACCTTTTAGCCTGAAAGGAGCAAGCATCAGTGAGGTTCCACAGCACTTCCTGTCCAAAAGATCCCGCATGGTCTCCATCTTGTGTCCAGAGTCCAGCCGACCCATCAGCTGAAGCAGACAGGATAAACAGTGTGTCGGCCATCTTTAGGACTTCCACAGCCATCACTGCTCCTGTATGTGCCCTCCAGCAGTGCAGCAAAGGAGGGCCCTCGCTGAGGGTCTTCAAATGAACGGAACACAACATACGTAGAGGATCAGGAAAGACTGTTTATTACAGACAAACAAAATGAATCCCACCTGGTCTGGAATATCAAGTCCATAGTGAGAGATGTCCCAGATGTGAAGCCGGCCGGCTGTGTCCCCAGAGACAAGTACAGTGTTTTCAGACTGGTTGGAGCTCAGGGTGAGAACACAGTCATCTGACTTATCTGGAGCAAAGAAATGACCTGTAAGAAATACAGGAAATACAAGAAATGCAAATAGTGTTATTTCCTTTTATTTTCTTTCTTTTCTTTCAAATGCTAGCAATCATATCTATATTCTATGATTTAATTTAAAATAACCACTTGAACTGGACAAATAGAATTTTGCTCGTACTCTGCTGGACTTGCTAAATGCATGCAGTTAGTGCCTGGTGTAAAATGCATACATCAGTATGGCTCCGTAAACACACATAGTAATTGCCTGCTGGGTTTCCCCACACACTTTACATGCACTATATGCACATGTGCTTCACTCACAGGCCCCGGGTCCCACACCACTAAACACAGATGGGACCTGGAAACAGACATAGTTGTGGGCTATGAGGAATGGTACTGTCTAAAGGCCAAGTGGACAGTTCAGCCTCACTGTCACTGAGTCTGGACTCCAGACTCCAGACAATTATTCAAACTGACAGATTCATGCCAGATACTATAGCACCCTATAGATCAGAAGTGACCCTTTCACTCAGTGCCACTTGGCACTCAATCATGTCTAATCTATCTGCAATACGCTCACCATAAGAGTGTGTTTGTCCAGTGATGCTCCAGAAGCAGACAGCACCAGCCTGTGATGACACCAAGACTCCTTTATTTCTTAAATGTCTGTTTCCCGCTCGGTGCTGGAGGAATATGAGGCAATCTACTGGTGGCACATTTCTGTAAACAGATTTTAACAATGTTGCCACTACCACTGAACATTCCAGACTAATGCTACACTTAATCAGAATTTAATATTGGTCATCACTTTAGTTCCTTCTTACCCTGAGGATGTCTCTTTGGATAAACTGAGAACTGGCTTTTGTGTTTCCAGCTTCCAGACAATGACCCCTCTTTTTCGTGTTGCTATAGCAGTGATGCCCAAAGCAGGACAATGTGTCAGAGCACGGATGTCCGATTTGTGGAGTCTACTCGACTTCCAGGCCCTGCTGCCTTTCACATGCAAATCCTGTGGCATATTTTATACACATACAGCATACTGTACTTTAAAATCAGTCAATTCAAAATATCAGTCTATGGTTTTATTTTACCTTAGAGGATACTAGGTCATATTCTACAATACACTGACTCCAACCAACAGCAAATAAGTGATCACCATGAAGACACAACAGCCCAGTGACCACGGAGTTGAGAGGCTCGAGTTTGTGCAGGTTCAGTCCATTCAGTAGGTTCCACACCTGTGAGAAAACACCTTTACATAATACAGCCTCTGAGTGAAGTGTTACTTTTCAGTTGCACATGTGATCTATCACCTTAATAGTCCCATTATGCGCCCCAGTAATGAGCCTTCTTTGTGATGTATCTAATGCCATGCAGCTCAGCTCCTCCTCTCCGTGAGAACTGGAGATGTGTAGTGCCTTCCTCCCAGTCTCCAGGTCCCACACACAGACTGTTGAGTCCATGGACCCAGTCACCACCTGCTGCAGAGTGGGGTTGTATAATGCACAGGACAGGGGTACCTTTGGCCTGCCGTCTGCTAATTGATCAGTCAGCCGCCCTCCTTGCCCTAACCCTTGTCTATCTGAGAGACTGAGCAGTGCCAGGTAGTCCTTGCATCCCACCAGTAAATGAGGCGACATTTCATCGGGAAGAGGTTGGCTTAGAAGCAGGAAAGGAAAATTGCCATGTTCAGGGATTTGGGCAGCTTGCAGACAGGGGAAATGCAATCTGACAGTTTTAAGACATCCATGTGTGGTGATGTCCCAGATCCTCAGCTCCTGTAACAAACTCCACTTTATTCACATTATATAATGAAAAGTCTAAATGTGTCCATTACACTGCAACACAAAGATCCACGCTCTGGGTCGGCTTTCAAACACTCACTGCATCTCTGGAGTAGCTGAAAATCTGCTCCACAGGTTGGTAGATTGCAACATCAATAACTGCAGCATGGTGACCCAGCAGTGTGGCCAGAGGACGTGTGGTCACATATCGAGCCCACAGCCGCACTGCACAGTCACTGCCTCCAGTCACAATCAGCTGCAGAGGCACATTGTGGTCAAAACATTTTACTCCCTGAAAAACAGACACAGGCATTGAGGCATTGTAATGGAATAAAGCATATGAGCTGTTCACTTGTTTTTGTGCAGACGGTTGCATAGATATAAGGGAAATACAGATATAAATGCATAAAAATGTAACAGGGCTAGACAAAAAACAAGGTTTTACTGGCTTTAGTAAGTGGTTGTTTCATGATTCACTGGTCCAGACAGTCATTATACAAACATTATAGTGTCTACTACAGTCTGCTGTTGACTTACTCCTACTCCTAGGAACCAGAAACTTACCAAAAACTAGTGCGTAACATAGTGTTGTCAGTATACTAATATTTAAAACTTGATTTTGATAGGACAGACTCGATACTCAATACCAATTCCAAAAAACGTTATTTTTTTAGACAATAGAATGTGATTTTCAACATTAAATTAAGGTCCATTCTTTTATATCACTATGCTCAGTGGTCCATGTAGGTTCCATAGTGGTCCACAGGCGTACACTAGTCTGTGTGTCTTATACTTGCTCTGAGGAAAGGTTCATTTCTGTCCTTTCTGTCCTGTGATTGTGACTTTTTTAGTATTGATACATGCTCAAATGAGTATCTAGTTTTGATACTAGTTTTAGTATTGATTAGTATCTGATTTTCGATACTTTTGACAACCCTAGTGTAGCAGAAGGAAAGTATCTTATAAGTTGTAAAAAATGTGGAAACTTTTACACTGTTTCATTGATCTAGGTTAAGAACTAAGTTTAAATCTATTGATGAACACAATTCTGGGTAAACCATTTGCTACACCTTATCAGCCCAAATAAAGCATGGAGAAAGACTTACTTCACAATGAACAAATAGTTTATTTAGACTGATTCAGGCTAACTACTTAATGAATAGGATAACGCAAATTGCTGAACACTAACCCCTTAATTAAGTAGTTACTAAGCCTGTATCTTTCTTAATAAACTATTATTAGACAATTATTTCTAAGCCTAATTAAGATGTGGTTATTATAAAAAGTTAGCAAATGCATTATATCAAAAAGCTCAACTAAACTTTCTCACCTCCCTGATTTTCCAAATGTATGGATTTAGCTTTTCTGACATACTGATGCAAACCACAGAGGTAGCAGAACTCTCTGAAGAAGTCATGATCACACCGGTACACATTTCAAACATGATCCTGGTGATTGGGTTGTGGTGCACGCTCGGGATATAGCGATATGACACAGCGCTCTCATGGTCACTAAGGTGCTGTGGGGGATAGATAAGAGCACAAATTGTAGACTCCAGGCTTCAAAGCTTTTGTCTCACTGCTGCATGTTACAGTTTTTACCTGAAGATAGACCCGTTGAAGCCTCTTCTCTTTCTTGATCATGTTCTTGAAAAGGCATTTGGTTGGGTTTAGAAACTGCAACACATGAATCCCTCCCTTTTCATTGCCTATAAGCAGTTTTGATGGTTCAAATGGATACTTAAAAACAGAAGAAATTTTCATTAGATGTTTTTACACACTGTATTGTACTGAAAAAAGTAAAAAAAATAAAATACCTGGACATCATACCAGTAGCAAATAGCAGTGGGGACACATGGAAACCCTAATACAGAACATGTGTTATCTTCATGTGAACTATTGAGCTGTTTAATCTTGGGCTGCATCATATATTGAAGAGTCGATATTGGAATATTGGCTGATGCAATAATCAAAATCACAGCAAACTAAATGTATCAGTTCTCCATGTAAAAGAAATTTACCTTTTTTTTTTCTTTTTTCTTTTTTTTTTAAAGACAGATTTTCCTTACTAACTTCTAATTTAGCCTTGGCTTAATCTTAGTTTTGACAGAGTCAAAAATAAGGCTAATATTGAAATAATATCCATATCATAGTACTTTACAGCCATATTGCATATCATAATATTTTCCAATATTGTTCAGCCCTAATTTAAACACAATCATCCAGCACACATATATACCATACAGATGGAAGTCCTCAAATGCACTAGTTGTGGAGATATTGATGAAGTGGATGTCCCTGCAGTCTGTTGAAATGGCCACTTTATGTGCATTCCTCATGTACACAGCATCAGTGACCCATCCTTGGAATCTTTTAGTATGAGCAACTTCCTCTGATGGATCTCCAGCAAGCTGAAGGAGCAGTGCACATGCAACTGTTAAGAGTCTGAAGCAACATTAAATGAGCAAAACACTATGATTTGACTTACCTTTAGAGTTTTAGTGATGTTGAGGTGTTTGTTCCAAACAGTGACGTGGCCACCTTTACTGACACTAATGTAACGCAGTGGAGGGGGATGGAAAACAGCTACTACACGGACTGTTGGCTCCCTCTGCAAAAGTGATGAATAAAGAAGAAACTTTAAATATTTACTGTACTGGTGAATTAGTTGGTTCAAGGCCGTATGAAATCGTATTTGTAAGGTTCCATACTATTTTAAATTGATAAATCTTTATGTTGTGCACTTGACAACAACAGCCACAGATCTCTTTTCATGGATTTCAGCAACAAAGTCCCCTCTTTAAATGAGACGCAATCTTAGGGTGACCAGATTTTAAAAATCAAAAAATGGGAGACAGCTGGGTTGGGGTGTTTGGTAATAATTTTGTTGTGAGTCAGTACATCTTCTGAGAGACTTCAGTCAGTACAACTGGGTACATATTTTTGTGGTCATTTTCAAGATTTTATGTAAATGACAATTAATCCCCCTTTATTTTTGATGAGTATCAAATTGGTCAAAAATAGTGATACATTTCTTGTCTAAAACTGGGACAAGTAACATGTTTTGGATAAATCTGCTAGGACAGGGGCACAGGACTCAAAACTGAGACGGTTCTGGGTAAATAAGGACGTCTGGTCACACAAGCTCCGCCCCTGGTTAAACCAATAGACTAGGCCTCTCTATGTAGGTTATATCTGAGCATTTCAGCAAGGCACCTACACTAAACGACTATTTTTCTTTGCGTAAGTTATTAGCCTCTATGAGTTCTGATCATTTTAACTTAGCAGTGTCCCATGTTAATATAGGCCTAACTGACTGATACATATGTTTTCTTATAGCTAACAGGGTAACAATCTGATGTGTCAAATAGCCTACTAAGTTTTGTGTTTTTATTCTAATGTCCCTGATAATTGTGCTGTAGTTACCTGGTTGTGGGGGCAGTGTCTGTACACATGCTGTGCGTCCTGCTGTGCGTCCTGCAGAGCTGCGGCGGGGACAGAGGCCCTGGACCTCTCTCTGTACTCCAACAGGAGGTAGGAGCACAGCTGCTGCCAGCTCACCTGTCCCGTGCAGCTTATATCCACCTACATATCACACACATTTGTTTCTTATCACCATCAGTCTAATTAATAACGTCATGAAAACCAAACCCACCTCATCAAAGAAGCGCTTGACCCACTCATCCTCTGCATCTGACCCAATCACCAAATGAATGACTTCCCTAAACTCCGCAAACCCCATTTTATGATCATGTTGGCTCCTGATCCTGCTTTTCCGTCCACTAACTTGGTTTGTTGGCTGTTTGTGTTTAGCGCTGGTGAAAGCATCTCTGAGGAGCTGCAGGTGCTCTGGACTTAGTCTTTCTGCTGGGCTTAATCCAGTAGAGGCATCACTAAGGTAAAACACAACAAAGAAGCAAAAACAAGCAATTACTAAAGATCTAATAGTGCGCTGCTCAGGCCTGACGACTATTTTGAATCAGTTTTTAGATCTCCAGTGGGACTTTGGCGCCCCTCTGTGGCCGGGTATGAGTAATGTAAAACTCTACTGCAGCAATTCTCACACAGTCATTAAACTCTTTGTAGGTTGTGTTACATCTTGTGGTTGAAAAATGTCCTCCCCACAGTTTGTGTGTGGTCTGCAGTGTCTTGCTTGGACAATAACCACATAATGAGCACGGCCCTATTTAGTCCAGTGAGGGCATGAGGGGCATTTTCTTACTCAATGGAATCATAAAACAATTAAACAGTAAACATTTGCATTAAAATGAGTTTCTGTTAAATTCAGGGTGTAAGAGTCTTCAGTAAAAGCTTGAGGGTTACAAAATGTGAATATAAAAACGAAAACATACCAATAAGGCTAATACGGTATCAAGTTATGATTACAACTGGAACGATTAAGCAGAATAATTGTGTGTGACTATATTAAAATAATCACTGTTTTAATAAGTGTTAAATACAGAGCAGCAATATTAAAATATAAGTTAAACGTCAAATCTCGATGCATCCTGTCAGTGTATTTTTTTTTACCTTAATCTGGTCAAATATTGAGTAATAAATGACTAAAAATAATTGTTAGTTGCAGCCCAGTTGATTTAGCCATATTTGCCCTTTGTACAAATCAAATGAGTAGCATACTGTACTGTTGTATTTACACTGTAACCACAACAAAAAAAGAATCAATACTCACCAAAACCTGCTGTGAGGAATCTCTTGCTCATAAACCAACCATGGATTTTTGTGCTTCTTCAAGATATCCATCGCAAAAAAACAAACAAACATATATTTCAGCTGTACATTTCTAATAAAGACTAGTAGCAGCGTCCCATTGTCAAACACCTCACCAGTCTGAAGCCCAGTGAAATGGTCCAGGTTTGACTTTCTGGCTTCTTTGTCCATCACTTCCTTCTCATGCAAATCTGATTGGGCCTAGTGGTGCTCAAACAGGGGAGGAATGTCCATCGCACAGGTCAGTAATCTATCCATCAAGTCTCTGTCCACTCACAGGGAGACAAGAGTCAACACATCACCAGAATAGCTGAGGTCTGCTGGGGGTTAGAAAGTCCTGAGTGCCTGGAGACCATCAGAGTTAGTTAATGATTGGAGAAAACCCTCAAGAGGAACACTTTTGGGTCTAACGGTGAGTATATAAGCACAAATAGTTACAATAAAGGTTCTCTACTGGCTTTTGGACTTTTATAGCCTACAGTCTTCATATTTTTTTTCATTAAAGTGTATGTGACACTATAACTAAAGGTGCAGTATGTAAATTTTCTGGTGAAGGATTTGCTGCTCGCCTCTCTACAGATCTATAATGATGCCTTATGCCTTATCTGCTTGTCTCCATGAACAAAGATTAGTTTAATGCCTTACTGTACAACATTCCAGACAAAGTAAAAACATCCCCATAGAGATAAGCATAAAGAGTGAAATTGAGTAATGTTTTAGTTTACTGAAATGCAGTGGTAGAAGTAATTATACCACCCCAGTAGAAGCAGCTCGGTTTATCTTTGTTTAAAACTTTACATGCGGCATTTTTCCCATCTGAGTGAAAATTTGGATGACACTTGCATTTACTATAGAATTTTAAAATCTAAGAGGCCTATATAATAAATAAAAGCTGAAACATGGAGATTGGAGGCAAGTGTTGTTTTTTTTTTGTTTTTTTTTTTCCAATGTATACGTAGTTTTATCTTTAAAAGAAACAGAATGTAGGTCCTAATTTGGCACAGGACTATGCAGTAGAGAAACATGGTGTTGCCCTGTAGCGCCGCTAGATGGAGCCATACTTCAGGCTCTTCCCCCCGCTGGACCTCATCACTGCTCAAAGCTCCATATAACCAGGAGAGCTGCTCGCAGGATGGCAGCAGCGGCCCACTGTCGCTCCATTCTCGGTCTAATTACACACCCGTGACCCGCCCCTCGCTTCCCTTATTCTCCTCTGTCGGCTCCGGTGAAGGGCTGGTGAGAATGGCAGAGCGCAGGAATAAGATTAGACTTTGTTCTTAGTTTTAGTCACTTATTATTCTTTTTTAATCTAGTTTACCATCATGCTGAGGGTTGTAGTTGAGTCAGCTAAAGGGCTGCCCAAAAAGAAAGTTGGAACTCCTGATCCAATTGTATCTGTGATTTTTAGAGGTAAGAACCGCTATTTTTTCTAAGAATGTATTTTGAATTGCGACTTGCTTCATTTTATCCATGAAAAATCAAACCAGTATTTATTTACTTGGGCTCTTAAGAATAAATTGGCATTTTTGGAGTTCATGTCAGGATTGGTCCTGCAGAATAGTTGATCCAGTGGTCCTGGAAATCACCCTGCCTGATCGCAGCTGTTTTTAATACCACTGTCATCACCTACAGGTGTGGCAGCCAAATCTGTTTCCCCAGTTTTAACTTCCTTGACAACTGCCATTGAAGTTATAATAATCACACTAGCATTTGAAATAAATAAATAAAAAAATAATATATCAAAATATCATAATAAAAACTGTTTTAACTTACAGAAGAGAAGAAAAAAACTAAATCAATTGACAACGAGCTGAATCCTGTCTGGAATGAGGTAACTTTTATTCAAATACTTTTGTGTACTTGCTGTGTAATGCCGTGCAAATCATTCTGTATTTTGCAAAATGATTTCTATAGCCTTATATTTAGTTGTTTATATAAAAGTTATTATGGGAATACTTTTTTTTGCAACATTTCTACACATTCCCAATAATTAGACATGGTAAGAGATAGAGAATCACATGAATGTATTTGTATATAATTTCCATGCAAATAGATTTCAGCGTTACACAATGATGTATGCCTATATTCACATTCATGTGATGGCCTGTGGATAATGTCATTTAAGTTTCTGCACATACTACACACTGATTCGTGCCTTGTCTTGCAGATTCTTGAGTTTGAGCTGAAAGGCCAGGCATTAGACTCCAGCTCCTACATTGATGTGATTGTGAAAGACTATGAAACTATTGGCAAAGATAAGTAAGTACTCTGTAATTCAGTAAGGTGAGGCACAGTTTATAGTGATTCTTACGTTGCACAAAAGTTACACACAGCACAGTATACCTGCCTGGACAAAGACTTTTCCGGTTAGCAGTTACAATGTGAGGCAACTATACTGAAGGTGTGTCCTTTGGTGGTCATGTTCTACTTCTACATACATGTGTTAATGCTCATTCCATACTGTTTATGTTTGCTTAACTAAATCTGTGCTGCATTGTGCCAATAGGTTTTTGGTTACAACCAATTATGGGATGGCAGAGCAGAAATGTGATGAGAAATATTACTTGTAGGCCTTTGTTTGAGCTATGTTATGGACTGTGTCTGCCCCCACACACCCAGTCTGCCATGCTTGGACTTGCTGCACTCAACTGTGGGTTGACTGATCCCAGTTAAGCAACAATGGATGGATGAATAGCTGTTTGTATTCTTTTGCAAAGATTCAAGTAATAGTGTAAATAGTGTAAATGTGACCGAAATGCTGACAACTTTGGAAAATGCTCAGTTTTTGTTTTTTTATTGTGAGTGCACACATGGGACCAATCTTGTATGACCGCAACTATTTCCACAACATCACTAATTACTGCGATCAAAGTAGATTAAATCAACAATACAATCATACAGAAATGTGGCAAAAATACATCAGAACATACAGTTTCGAGTCATGTGCAAAGTTAGTAAGTTTCCAGAGTGTATGGAACAGTCATAACTGAGAGAGGGAGGAGCTTTGTCCTTGTTTGACTGAGTAAGGTTTTCCACCGGGCTGGTCCATCTGACGCACTCCCAAAGATCTACAGCACGGAGGGGGAGATGGTGCACTCTTTTCCAAATAGTTTTCCAGATGTTATCATGGGTATCCCCAGTTTAAATGAAAATGAGAAAGCGGAAGAGAGAGCTTAAACAATTGTCTTAACTATCTGCATGTAAGGGGCCAGATTAAGATGCAGTAAAAGCTCATACAAAGAGGTCACTGTACTTATTGTAGTTGAAGACTGACCTCACCTATTATAGTCCACTGTCCAAAATGATTAATGTCCATGTTGTTTCAATGTCACACATCAGTGGTTGCATTTAGGCGACAACCACAGTACACACAGTAAAAAACAGAACTAGAACTAAGATAATAAGATAATTAAAAGCACTGGGCGTGTCATTTAATCAGTGCATTTTCATGGTAATCGTGGTATTTGGAAGTAGAGTCGCCCCGATGCCAACATTTCTAACTTTCTTTGGGTACTGAAGAACAGACATGATACTCAATCATTTTAATTTTCAACTCAGCATATTTGTTTAGTATACCATGTGGTCTTACTATAGTTCTGATAAAACTCAAGATGAAACTTTATTAAATTTTCAGTATTGATACTTGCTTAGATGAGTTTCTAGTTTTGATACGTGTTTTAGAATCCATTAATATCAGATTGATACTTTTGACAACCATATTTGGAAAATCAACTACATGGAATTTAAACATTTAAAAAAGTCTTTAACATTTTGGCTCATTAGTTTGACTTTTAATGCATTATTTTCCTGGTCAAAACCTGCACAGGAAAGAACAATCAGAAAGACATGAGATTACTCACATCAACTGTTTACATGACATTTCAAGAATCTGATGAATCCGATAATGGTCAGATTTTTGGTGTGCATGTAAACGTGGCCACTGTCCACTAATGCACACGAGCGAGACACATTTACATGCATTACAAGTGTAAGCCATTATTATTATTATTATTAATTTTTGCTGATTAATTGATTAGTTAGTTTAGGTTTTGAAAACTTGTAGATTATTCTTTACATGTGCTATTTTTTAATACCGGTTTTGCTTCCCTCATTGTACATCATTGTATCATCATTACATTTGAATATTATCAAAAGTACCACAACATGGCCACACTCTACTGTACCTCTCGTTTAAAGCAGTATGTCCAGGCTTTTGTATCTTGTGATCAAGTTGAAGAGCTTAATCCTCTTTGCTTTCTGTGGGAATTCCATCACACTCATGCTGACTGTGGGTCCTCCCTGTGGATTCAAAGCACATACCAAGTTTATGGAGTCACTCAAGTCTCCGGAGATTGTGCTGGTCAGACCGTTTCCTGATTCATAGTTGTGCCAAAACAATAAATCTCCATCCTGTCCTCCTATTGTCCCAGTTATTTGGGAGAAGATCCAACATCTGTTCTAAATGCAGCTGCTTTAACCCTTTAAATAGCATAGTATTATAATTATGTGCTTTATGCCTGCCACTCGCTAAGTAGTATTTCACTAACAAGGACCATGCCACAAGATTGGTATACAATAAAGGTATTTATTGATGATATGGATAGATGTGGTGCCTGGGTAGAGACACAGGATGGAGGCTCTGTCTCAGGTGGTTAGCCCAGCAGATTCTGTAGATGGTGTGGTCTTCAGGCCAAAAGATGAACAAGAGATACGGAGTGAGAGGGAAGGACCAAGAGTGGAGACAGGCAGTGTTGTCAGGATAGGCTTGTGTAAATAGGGGTTCTGGGTAAGTAGAGGTGTGGTTGAGGTGAGCTGTGGTTAGCTGGAGAGGAGCAGGAGGAGGCATGGTCCTGAATCTCAGTTAACCACATTAACTCCATTTAGATTGTTTGTCAAAGGTGATTGATATTGTGAAATGTGTTGTTAAAGTGCATTTGTTTGTCATTTCTGCTCTGCACCATGAGTTAAAAAATACCCCAAGTGCTTGTCAGATAAAGAAAGTTAAACAAAATATAGCAAACTGTTCAGATAAAAATGGATACAGTTTTGACCTTGGCCTGCGGTTTGAGTATTAACAAATGTGTGACTATTTCTTCCTGCTCTGTTTGTTATTACAGTTTGTTAATGATTTATTCAAATTTTTGGATGGACACTCTAACAGAAAATATCACAAAATGTATCATCAAACTATCCTGAGCCCTTAATGGGCAAATAGAGCTCTATCATGTATTTGTGTAGTAGTGCAGAGAGGAAACAGCACTTTTCAGCTCCTGTGTTGACAGTGAGTGCGGGTGCGTTTGTTTGGCCTTATAGGGAGGTCTGTTAGCTCTGGGCGGTGTCAGGCCTCTCTGCTTTATGTGAATGTTACTGAATTCTCATCACTCCTCTGTGTAACCTGAGAAACACTGATCTGACCAAAAGACTAATTTTGGCACAGATTTACCACACTAAAGTTTGTGTCTCTACAGATTCTTAGGTTCAGCCAAAATCTCTCTGAGAGACCTTGCTTCAGGTCAAGTGAGATCACTGCCCGCCAAAAATGTACCACTGGTCAATGAAAGTGGACAAAGCATTGGCGTAAGTGCTGCAATTTAGTTTTTTTTTTTTTTTCTAGTTTTGTGTATAAAATGTCATATTTTTACAATATGTTATATATAATATGTTCAATATACATCCATGCAGGCTACAATAAATCTCATTATTGGCTATGACCCACCAGCCAGTGCTACAAACCTGAATGACCCTCAAGGAGGAGATGCTACAGTGGATGCTGGTGTGTGTGGTTATTCTATGGAAATACTGGACACTGTTCTGTTTGAATAGAACATTAAAATCGTGTGCTGAACAGGATCTGGTGAGGCTGAAGAGGGCGATGAAACCACATCAGATGGAGAGCTTACTGGTCCAACAGGTGGAGTTGTGCCAAGTAACAGAGCTAACCTGCGCCAGCGATTGGCCAGGAGCTCCAAGAGCCGCCACAGGCTGGCCAACAAACCCCAGGACTTCCAGGTAACAGTTCATTATCTGATTAGAATTGTTTTATATCATGATTAAGGATTGATGGAATAATGTATTACTAAAGGTGTACAAATGAAATGATGAAATATATGTGTAGGTGCGTGTCCGGATCATTGAGGCCCGGCAGCTGCCTGGAAACAACGTGAAACCTGTGGTGAAGGTGAATGTGTGTGGGCAAACTCATAGAACCAGGATCAAGAGAGGGAACAACCCCTTCTATGACGAGGTACAGCCATGTCTGACCAAATCGGGTCCAAACTGGACCTCAGGACCAAACTGTCAAATAATGAATTGTTTTTCAGATGTTTTTCTACAATGTCCACATGCTGCCATCAGACCTGTTTGAACAGAACATCAGCTTTAGGGTAAGTCGCTTTCCTGAACATTGTGTTAAATTATTCAAAATACTGCATTTAATGTCACTACATGTTCACAGGTGTATAATTCCTATTCACTTCGTGCAGACAGCCTTATGGGAGAGTTCAAGGTAAAAACAACATAAAAATCAAGTACTGTATTTTTGTGTGTCTGGCTAATATTGTGTTTTCCTGATTCAGCTGGACGTTGGTTATGTGTACGATGAACCAGGTGCGCCCTTACAACATAGTGCTGTTTTGTTTCTCATTTACATTTGGCATAAAAAGCTTTTGCTTGTCATATAGTCTGTTGTATATGACAGACTCACAATGCAAAAATGTAGTATGTTACTGGACAGTCTCACAATAGTGCAAGACTCATAACTCATGAAGTATGTTTTCCAAAAAATCATTGCATTAATAATCAGTTTAAAACTCATTATTTTTCTGCTGTTGCCTTTGCAGCTCACTGTGTCATGAGGAAGTGGCTTCTCCTGAGCGACCCAGAGGAGTCCAGCTCTAGTGCTAAAGGCTACCTCAAAGTCACCCTGTTTGTTGTGGGTGTAGGGGATGAACCACCGGTAAAGTGCCCTATCTCCAGCTTTGGTTTCATTCCTACTGCCTCCTTTGCCTCAAGCAAGTCTCCTCATTGCAGGTAGAGAACAGGGAGTCCAGTGATGATCAGGACGACATCGAGCATAACCTGCTTCTACCTGCTGGGGTCACTCTGCGATGGGCCACGCTTTCATTAAAGGTGTACAGGGCCGAAGACATACCACAGAGTACGTCAACTATCTCATTACTACAAGAAAAAAATGGATTGAAATAAATACCTGTCCAAAATACTACATAACATAAATGGTGTTTTTCCAGTGGATGATGCCTTTGTCCAGTCGATGAAGGAATTCTTTGGAGGGGAGGAAAACAAGAAGAATCTTGTGGATCCTTTCTTAGAGGCTCGCTTCGCTGGCAAAAAGGTATGTGGTAAATCTGTCTTCTGTCTCAGCAGCTTTGTAAAGTGTAAGCAGCCTCAGCATAAGCCTAGTCTCTGCATAACTATTATATTTGTGTTTAGTTATGTACACAGATCATTGAGAAGAATGCTAACCCTGAGTGGAACCAAGTGCTTAACCTTCAAGTCAAGGTAGCAGCTTTCATAGAGACCTCAGAAATGAGTCTCACATTCTCCCGCACTAACTTTCATTTTCATCCTAGTTTCCCTCAATGTGCGAGCGCATCAAATTAACTGTATTTGACTGGTAAGTACGAACATACTTCTATTGTTTATCAGTTAAGTTGCAGATTTTGGAGTAGAACTTAGGCCGCAATCTTTTGCAGTGTGGTCAGCGAGTTCCCCTGTCACATTAGCAGCCACATGAGAATATAATAGCAGCCTATGACTCAGTGTGTTTCCTCCTCCCTTTCCCCTCACTAACACTCTCCGCATCAGTATTTTTTAGTTAATTCAATAATGGTGTGTGTCTGACAGCGATCCAAGCAAAATGTTGAGAGCAAAAGTTACAGCAGGTCTTTTCCCTTGGTGTAAACATGCGTAATGACAGCCTGTTGACTGATGCAGAGGCATATCTGATATCTGCACATGTGCTGAAAGTACAACCCATAACAGGATACCCCCTTTTGTTGCACATTTCCAAAAGAGGAGTGTTAAAATCTATCTTTTTTGTAGGGATCGTTTAACTGGAAATGACGCTGTTGGTACCACATATCTGAACTTGGCCAAGATTGCATCCTCTGGTGGAGAAATTGAAGGTGGAGTAGAAAATCTGTTCTCATGTTTATAATATTTTGCAGCAATTTTCAATGGACATAATTTTTCTTATTTTTTTTCTTTATAATATTACCATGCTTAACTTCTAAAAAGTGTTTGAACTGTGCCTTTTCTCCTGGTATAGAGGATCATGCAGGAAAAGAGGATATACCATCCTATGAAGGTTTATTTGTGTATTATTCTGCTCTGTGTTGCATGTGATGTCACGCTTTAAACTTGTTACAAATGCTCAGCCCATGCTCAGTCTTTTCCCACTGTGTGCCCACTATTAAAACAGCAGCTCTAGTGTAACACAGTTGTTTAATCACGTGTTGCTATTGTATTGTTTGCACACTTGCTTTTCGCCTCTACTCTTCCACCCTGGCTTGTCCATTTTCCCCCAGGTCCATAAATGCAGCTTCTAGTGTACGTTGTGCTGCATGGATAATCTTGACTCTAATGCATTTTTGGAAAGATTAAAATGTTTGTTTGTTATCAGTTAATACAGGTGAGTCGGAGGTGGGTTTCCTGCCCGTCTTTGGACCGTGCTACGTAAACTTGTATGGAAGCCCGAGAGAGTTCACAGGCCTGCCAGACCCTTATGAGGACCTCAATCATGGCAAGGTAGTAGTTTAAATATTGTGATCAAAAGTGCATTTCAACTGTAAAGTCATTTCATGTTACATTTATGATTATAGGGAGAAGGAGTTGCATACAGAGGCAGAGTCCTGATTGAACTGTCCACTAAATTAGAAGGAAAAACAGACAAAACTGTGGATGCCATCCCCAATGATGACCTTCTGGTGGTGCAGGTGGGGCGAACTCATTAATGTCCATCCTACTCCTTTTGGTTAGAATAGTTATCAACAACTTTTCATTTTTTTCAATGTTCTAATGCTTTCTCAGAAATACCAGAGAAGGAGGAAATACTGTCTGTGTGCAGTTTTCCACAGTGCATCCATGTTGCAAGAACCTGGGGAGCCCATTCAGTTTGAGGTCAGCATTGGTAACTATGGCAACAAACTGGACACCACTTGCAAACCTCTGGCTTCAACCACCCAGTACAGCTGTGCAGTGTTCGATGGTGAGAAATTGCTAATTATGTTATTAGCATAGCATTAGTGTAAAAGAGTTGTATTTTAATATAAATTGTTCACTTGCATTGAAGGTAACCACTACTACTACCTGCCCTGGGCTGGGACCAAGCCTGTAGTTGTGGTTACCTCTTACTGGGAGGACATCAGTCACCGCCTGGACTCTGTCAACATCCTCTTGTACATTACCAATCGCTTGGTAAGACTTCATAAGCCTTTTATAATCTTAAGATATAGCAATGATAACATTCATAGCCATTATTATTTTATGTTTAGTCATGTGCAGTGTGACTCATACAGGTGGCATTATTCTCTCCATGTTTGTTGTAGCAATCCAACCTGGAGGAATTTAAAGTTGCTATCCTGGCTAAAGTCAATGACAACCAACTTGTGGAAGTGTGGCTCAAGTTGCTCAATCAGTTGATTGAAGACTTGGAAAGGTAAAAAAAACAACAAGAATCTATAAATATGCATTTTAAGGGAAAAGTAGTTTATATGTTTAAATACTGAGCACAGTACATCTTGATTTAATCCTGCAGTTTATCTATGCCGGAGTTAGAGGGCCGCTCAAACCTCACATCTTTAGACTTCCAGATCAAGAAGCTGCGTGACGGTGCTTTAGCTACTATTACACAAGGAGCCAGACAGATGAGGCAAGAGGCCAGTGAGATCAGGGACACTGTGGGTGACCTGGAGTCCTGGCTGGACAAACTCACCCAGCTGGTAGAGGAGGTACACCTCTCACATAAACATGTGTCTTTAATAAAGAAAAAAAACGTCAACATTAACCATGCGCCTCTGCTCCCAGCCCCAGAACAGCATGCCTGACATCATCATTTGGATGTTGCGAGGCGAGAAGAGAGTTGCATACAGTCGAATTCCTGCTCACCAAATCCTCTATTCCACTTACAATGAGCAGGCCTGTGGTCAGCACTGTGGCAAAACTCAGACTGTATTTTTACAGGTAAATGTTTAAAGCATGCTTAACAATAATGAATTTCTTAATATTATTAAATATTTTCTTGCCAATGTCTCTCTCAGTATCCCATGGACAAAACCAAAGGCTTGAAGGTCCCTGTGCAGGTTAGGGTCAACATGTGGCTGGGTCTGTCTGCACATGAGAAGAAGTTCAATTCTTACTCTGAGGGGACATTCAGTGTGTTTGCTGAACTGGTACTGTATATATTATCATACATCGGATACATTATTGAGTTTATATTGTCAAAGAGAAATGTATTGTCTCTTTTATAGTATGAGAACCAAGCCAAAGTATTTGGGAAATGGGGGACCACAGGGCTGGTGGGACGCCATAAATACTCAGATGTGACTGGCAAGCTGAAGCTGAAACAAGAGTACTTCATGCCCCCCAGAGGATGGGAGTGGGAGGAGGACTGGTTTATTGACCCAGAGAAAGCGTGAGTACATTAGAAAAAAGTATTCCAAGTATTCACACTCACTGGCAGCTCACTTTGGACTGCTAATGTTTACATTCCTGTTACCAGACTGTGCTAGACTGTAAAGTATGTGCTGTCATTTCACCTTTCTGACCAAAATATTACAAAATATAAAAATACTATGTTTTGCTGTATGCAAATATATAACTTTTGTATGCATGTATTTCTCACATAGAGCTTCCTACATGTTTATGTTTCAGCCTGCTTACAGAGGCTGATGCAGGGCACACAGAGTTCATGGATGAGGTGTTTCAGAATGAGACTCGTTTCCCTGGTGGAGAGTGGAAAGCGGCTTCTGAGACGTACACTGATGTGGTGAGGGATTGGTCATTTCACGCTTTGATTACAAACTTGTATTCCAAGAGACGTTTCATATATAAATGGCAAACTATATCATCACTAACTCTGACAACTTTGGGTTTTTTTTTTTTTTTGTCAGAATGGAGAGAAGAGCCGCAGTCCTGGAGAGTTTGACTGTCCTCCTGGCTGGATGTGGGAAGATGAGTGGACAGTGGATGACAACAGAGCTGTTGATGATCAAGGTGATGATCTCTATGTTGCTGACGTCTATGTCCCTTAATCAATATTCTTTTACTTGGTCACATTTGATTTATTATTTTCAATAGAACTGCTCTTCTAAAATGTCTAATTTAGTTTTTCTCTACACTCTACCTCACAAGGCTGGGAGTATGGAGTGACAATCCCACCTGATGACAAGCCTCGGTCATGGGTCCCTGCTGAAAAGGTGTACCATGTCCATCGCCGGAGGAGGCTGGTCCGACCCCGTAAGAGAGGGGCTCTGCCAGCAGGGACTGCTGTGGAGGTAAACTGCAAAGTTATACTTCAATAATATTTTAATTTTTTCACTTATCTGATATCTCAATTAACATCTCAGAGGCGGGACCAAGGCGATCCTGAGGGCTGGGAATTCTCGTCTCTGATTGGATGGAAGTTCCATAGTAAGGAACGATCATCTGATACATTTCGTCGAAGACGCTGGAGGAGGAAAATGGCTCCGGAGAATCGCCTTGGAGCATCTGCCATCTTCCAACTAGAAGGAGCTTTGGTGAGAAAGCTAGAAAAATAGATTACTTTTGAGATCTAGTCGTAATGTGAAAAAAATCCACAATGTTTGTTTATGGTGCAGGGCATCGATACTGAGGAGAAAGGATCAAAAACAGATGCGACCAAGATGTTTGGAGCTAACACGCCCACTGTGTCCTGCTCCTTTCACAGTAAGTGCAGTAGCAAACTTTAGTACAGACCATGTGTATCCAGCACTCACCTCAGAATGTCTCTCTGTAGGATCTTTCATGTACCACCTCCGTGTCTACGTCTATCAGGCGAGAAACTTGGCTTCTATGGACAAAGATAGTTTTTCTGGTGAAGTTTAGATTTGTTGTGCCATGAAAATATTGGGTAGTTTATTCATGTGACTAATAAAACACTTATTGTTGATAGATCCGTATGCACATGTCTCTTTCTTACATCTAAGTAAGACGACAGAGAAACTTCAATCAACCTTGAATCCAACTTGGGATCAGACTCTAATTTTTAACAATGTTGAAATTTATGGAGATCCCCAAAACCTTGCTACTCGCCCTCCCGATGTTGTGGTGGAATTCTATGACCATGACCAAGTGGTATGTTGGCACAAGCCTTATTTTCAAAAGATCTTTAGACACATGGTCAGTTTGACATTGAAGTACTGTTTTTCAGGGCAAGGATGAGCTGCTGGGACGCAGTGTTTGTCGCCCGCTGGTGAAGCTGGATCCTGGGATGGACCAGACACCCAAACTTCTGTGGTATCCCATCTTACAGAAGGGGCAGCAGGCAGGAGAGGCCTTGATGGCAGCAGAGATCATCCTGAAAGAAAAGGTTTAATTTTGTATGATAAATTAGACTGAAAATAAAACAATAGTGTATTTTCATGACCAAATATTTCTACTTCTGCAGACCAGTGAGTCTGATCTTCCACTGTTTCCTCCAAAAAGAGCAGAGAACCTCTATATGGTTCCTCAAGGCATCCGACCTGTTGTGCAGCTCACTGCTGTGGAGGTATTTGCCAAGTTTTTGTTTATCTAATGATACAGCGATTGTAAGTGCATTTCCTCCTTATTCAGATTTTGGCATGGGGTTTGCGAAACATGAAGCCGTTCCAGTTGGCCTCTGTGTCTTCACCCAGTCTGGTGGTAGAGTGTGGAGGGCAGAGAGTGGAGTCAGCAGTCATCAAAAACATGAAGAAGAGCCCCAACTTCCCCAGCTCTGTACTCTTCATCAAAGTGGTAATGAATGATTTTGTGTTCACATGAAATTGCAGTCACTATCTATTTTTATTAACATATTTCTTTACCTCATTGCAGCTCCTCCCTAAAGATGAAATGTACACACCTCCCATAGTGCTGAAAGTTATTGACCACCGTCCTTTTGGCAGGAAGCCAGTGGTGGGCCAGTGCACTATCAGTACTCTAGAGCAATTCAGATGTGACCCTTATGTCATCACTGCAGAGGGAGCCATGTCCTCCAAAAGTATGTTTCAGTAATATTAAAAACAGCTCTAATACAACACAAGCCTCAATGACGATTTCTGTTTAACAGTGGCTCTGCTTGCGGCTGCTCCGTTCAAACATGTTTCTATAAACATGGACGATGAAACAAGACCACTTCTGGAGGCCCAAGTAAGTCTTCACACAGTTTATTACACACACCAGTCAATGTGTGGAGCCAATAAAAGATCTCTTCCTTTAGACCACCACAAGTTGCTTTGCCTCACTCGGGTAAAGCAAAATTTGACATCAGTCAAATTTGACCAAATTTTCACTCTGGCTTTCAGTTTATGTACAGCATGTCAGCAGCTGTGAACAAAATGGCTTCTTCTACTTCCTTCATTGTATGTATAATCAGTTATTGTAGCTTTCTAATCATGTCTGTGCACCAATGATCCCGAAAAGAACTGCTTTATAATCTCACTGCCACAGTCCAAAAAAGGTGTTGAAAATGCATGTGATTCCACTTGATCCACAGAGAATGAGGCAAACAAGTAACGACAAGCATGTCCGTTATAGTGGTTCTCCCCATTCTGGGCTGTAACAGTGTTGGAGTTGTATAAGCCATAAAACCCATTGTTACAGCCTCATTTGGCACATCTGATCAAATTCTTACATCTGTTTTTCTTTGCTTTGCTTCTCCTGTCTGTTCAAAAATCTGTGACTTTATCTCACTTTTTGTCCTCTTCTCTTTTGAAGCTTGTTGAAAAGGTGAGACCCATAGTACATACCTTAATTAAATTGTATATAGTTAAAAGCATATATTTAATAATGATGTTTGATTCTAAGGAAAAGGAGACTGTTGACTGGTGGAGTAAATTTTATGCTTCAATGGGTGATCAGGAAAAGTGTGGCCCTTACCTGAAAAAAGGTTACGACACACTCAAAGTGAGTTGAACAGTTGTTGGATGGAAGTGTAGCACCCAGCCTCCTGCACGCTCCTTCTCTTTTTCAGGTGTACAACTGTGGACTGGAGGATGTCCCAGAATTCAAAGGCCTGACTGATTTCTGCGACACCTTCAAGCTACTGCGAGGCAAAAATGAGGACGGAGACGATGACCCTACTGTGGTTGGAGAGTTCAAGGTGGATACAGTTTTTGTTGCTTTCCATATATATAGTTATTAAATAAATGGTATATAATCTGTTTCATTTCAACCCAACTAATCACCAGTCACCAATTCACTCTTTGCCATTATTTGAACATGCAGGGCTCCTTTAAAGTGTACCCTCTGTCTGATGACCCGGGTGTTGCCCTTCCACCGCGTCAGTTCAGAGAGCTGCCCGACAGTGGGCCTCAGGAGTGTCTGGTCAGGATTTATATAGTCCGGGCTATTGACCTGCAACCCAAAGACAATAATGGCAGGGTGAGAACAAGGAATGAAAATGTGTATATGTGCATGAGTGGACCTTTTCTGATCTGTTGGGTGTTTTCTTGTCAGTGTGATCCATACATTAAGATATCGTTAAGAAATAACACGATTGATGACAGGGACCATTATTTGCCTAACACAACCAACCCAGTGTTTGGAAGGTAAGCCCACAGTACGAAGTGAATTCTGCTTATAATGTAATGAGAGAAAAACACTGATAGAAAATTCCTTTTTAGGATGTTTGAGATGACATGTTTCCTACCTCAAGACAAGGATCTAAGGATCTCGGTGTATGATTATGATCTGCTGACCAGAGATGAGAAAGTGGGCGAGACGGTCATTGACCTGGAGAATCGTTTCCTGTCTCGCTATAACTCCTACTGTGGCATACCACAGACCTACTGCATGTACGCATAGTGTGGAGTCATTAATTTTACAAAGCAAACACATATAAACTTCGAATTACCTTTTTTATAGTTCTGGTATCAACCAGTGGCGAGATCAGCTGAAGCCGTCTCAGATCTTGGAGAACCTGGCCCGAATGAAAGGGCTGTCCAAACCCAGGAGTGAAGATAACGGCACATCCATGATGTTCAGTGGCAAAGAGTATAGATTGGCTGATTTTGGTAATCTTATTTCCTTTACAATCATACAATTAAACACAGACTTTTAATGTTTTACATAATACGTTTAAAATCTATTTGCACATGTAGAAGGCACCAGAGAAATTCATCAGCACTTGGGACCTCCCAGTGAACGCCTTTGCCTGCATGTTCTCCGGACACAGGGGCTTGTCCCTGAACATGTGGAGACCAGAACACTGCACAGCTCTTTCCAGCCAAACCTCTCACAGGTGAGATTGAGACATTACAAACAACACTCAAAAGTCCAACCATTCATTAAGCCCGACCCATATTGTATGCCTATGATAATTTAGGGAAGGCTACAGATGTGGGTGGATGTTTTCCCCAAAAGCATTGGCATTCCTGGACCTCCATTTGATATCACCCCTCGAAAACCTAAGAAGTTGGTTCAGTGCAATTTTTATTATCAAGTTATCAAGAGTTTTTATTTCAATTACAATTCTAACTGTTTGTGAAGGTTTTTCCTGCGCGCAGTTATCTGGAACACCACTGATGTGACTTTGGATGAGACCAGTATCACCGGTGAAAACATGAGCGATATTTATGTCAAAGGGTAACTCATTTGATATAATCTGTTTAACAATTTCTAATTTGTCCAAAACCATAAACATAATGTGTGTGTGTGTGTCCATCAGGTGGATGCCTGGGATGGAGGAAGACAAGCAGAAAACAGATGTGCACTACAGATCTCTAGACGGTGATGGCAACTTCAACTGGCGTTTTGTCTTTGAATTTGAATATCTCCCTGCAGAACAACTCTGCCTTGTGTCAAAGAAGGTAAAGCTTTGCTCTTATGCCATTATTGTTATTACTACATTGGAGAAAATGTGTCAGAAATCACTGTTTCTATAACCGCACAGGAGCACTTTTGGAGCCTTGATAACACGGAGTTCAGGATTCCTCCAAAGCTGATAGTTCAGATCTGGGATAATGATAAATTCTCACTGGATGACTACCTCGGTAAGAGATATTTTGCATTAATCTCTTTAAATGATTAATTCACCTTGTGTATTTTCCATCCTGTGATCTCAGGTACAGTGGAGCTAGATTTGCGTAAACTTGTTTCTCCTGCAAAGACTCCAGAGAAATGCTCCATGGACATGATGGATGTTGCGGACATAAGCTCAACCAACAAGAAGGAACAGACCAAGTCTCTGTTTGCACAGAAGTCGGTCAGGGGGTGGTGGCCCTGTTCCATTGAACAGGACGGGAAGAAGGTGGTCGGTGTAAGTACTATATGAACACATTGGCACTCATCAACATAGGCTATTGGCTAGATAACACTATTACCATAACTATATGACTAACTATGTAGTTTTGAACAGGGCAAAGTGGAGATGACATTGGAGATTGTGAATGAAACTGAGGCAGATGAAAGACCTGCAGGAAAAGGAAGAGATGAACCTAACATGAATCCAAAACTGGATCCACCAAAGTAATTCTCAAATATTAACACATTTGTTTAATAGAATTTCTAAATTACCAATCATGCCATTTTCTTTCTTTCTTCTACAGTCGCCCAGAAACCTCTTTCTTCTGGTTTACAAACCCATGCAAAACCATGAAGTTTATAGTGTGGCGGAGGTTCAAATGGGTCTTCATTGGACTCATAATTCTTATAATAGTGGTTCTTTTTCTGGCCATCTTGTTGTACTCATTACCGGTAATGACAAAACACTTTCCCAACAGAACTTTATAGAATGTTTGTTCTTCCAAAACTAAATGTTCTTTTGTTTTCTTACAGAACTACATCTCAATGAAGATAGTGAAGCCACTTCAGTAACTGCAAACTAGCAGCAGTCACATGCACCTCTCTGATCTTTTTGCATTTACCTATGTGTTAATTGGGGAGCCTGAGATTGGCACTTTTTCTCATCATTTCTTTAGTTATCAAAACATTCCATTGCTGCTTTTGCTACTTCACGGGTTTGCTGCAAATATATGAACTTACATTTTTTCTAGTACTGAACAATGGCTTTTAATATTTTTATAAATTCATTCAGAATATTGTATAAACTTGCCAAGTTGCATTTGATTGAATTTGCATCTTGACAGATGCAAAATGCCCAGATATATTATTGTAATTGTTTAACAATGATGTAAATATTAAAGTATATATATTGATTTGTGTGTTTTGTTCATTGTGCACATATGCCAGTATTTTACAGCAAAACTGTTGTTGCATAATTTATAAAGAAAAGCAATTGAGTCAGATGTAAAATGTGGAAGATTGATTTTTAAATCAATAACTTGCACATAAAAGTATGTACAATATACATTAAATTACTGTCATCATACATCAATTACAATGTTACTAAGACCATTTGGACTCCTTTGCGGAATTATTCTTCCTCTGAGGTGTGCTGTTTGCAGTGCTGCTGGAGAAAGGCCTCCACTTCTCCTCTTCGAGCGAGACTCTGAGCCTTCCCTTGAAAACGGCCATTCTTCCCTGCTCCCTTTCCTTGTAGCATCTCCAACACTCTAGTAATAACATGAGCAGTAATGTTTAGGATTTATGTTTGTACACTTTTTTAACATGCAGAAATATGCTTAATTTGCCTCATTAAAATACAGTGATCCATCACTAATGCCACAATTTAAGAAATGGTGTATTTTCTTTCAGAAACAAAAATGACACTAACTGAATAATCCTTAACAATATATATTTTTAAAGCAATCTACAAGGAATAGTTTCTATTTAACTGACTTGTCTTATTAAAACAGTAAAAAGTTTGCTCTCACTTTGCCAATACCAAACATGTAAGTAATCTATACATTTTTCCCATGAAGTCTAACCCATACCGTGGTCCCAAAACAGCCACTGGTCCACTGGGTCCAGCCAGTAAAAATAGGCCAGGTCCCTTCTCCTCCCCAACAGTAAGAAAGACTAGAGTTTCCTGAAAGTACAAAATGTGTTTTGAAACATATTCAACCATTGACCTAAGACTTTAGACTTACCTCAGTGTTAATTTCATTGGCAATAATATTCATAAACTCATTGTCCCCCTCTTTTCTGTGAAAATGTCAAATGCATGTCAAAGTGTTTTTAGACAAATAGAAATCAATAAGCCAAATGGGTTTCTTACTTATGAAAGCTGAAAAAGTTGCTTCTGTTTGGACTATTCTTAAACTCTTGAGCAATTAGCACAGCCATATCGCGCAGCAGGCCCAGGTTAGTCTGCAAAGAGTAGTTCATTATTATTCATCAGTGTTAAGTTTTCATTCAGTTTTTAATTCAAAATTGAACTGTAGTATGTTCATATTTTGTGCATGTCTGTGCTGGTCTTTACCTTTTGAAGCAGCTTTACAGACTTCTGTATTTTATCAATTGCTTCAACATGCTCATCAGGTCCAGTTCTGGCAAACAAAGATCCTCATAGTAAGGGATGTCTTAAAAACATGAAATTATATTTAATACTTACTTCAAGAGGGACACCAGTGCACGCTCTGTATTGTAGCTTTTCTCAGCATATTTCAAAACCCTGTTTCCAGCCAGGAAAATCAAGTTTGTTTTGTTTTTCTTTCCTTTCTCTGTTCCCAGTAGTTTTATTACCTAAAATGTGTATTTATTGGTCACTGGATTTATTACATAATAATAGCAAGTAAATGTGCATATATCTTACCTGTAAATGACTGAGGTTTGACACATGAGTTCCACAACACATGTTGGCATCAACACCCTCAATGTCAATTATTCGGATTGGCCCTGCATGATCGTCTGGTAGCCCTCGACTCCTCACCTACAGGTCAAATGTACATTTGTTAAAAAGATTTTTTTCCTACACAGTTTTATAGAGTAGACACACCTTCTCTACAGCAGGGTCATCAATTGACAGAAGCTGCACACTGACAGGGATGTGAGCCCTGATCTTCTCATTAACCACCTCCTCCAGAGACTGTAGCTGGGCGGGTTTCACACAGGGCGTATCCAATTCTATGGTGCTTCTCTGGCGCCCCAGTTCCCTGAGATCACAGGGATGAATTATATTAACACTGAAATAAAGTAATGTAAAAATAAAACAGAGATTGCATTGTGGCTGTACCAGGATGTTGTTTTGTATCCAAACATTGCATCTGCCAAAGCTGTGATTAAGTGTTGTCCTGCGAGAATAAAGATCAGCCATTTATAACAAAATTTAACAGCCTAAACTATTTAACATCCTGCTCTAGGCCGGCCTCACCAGAGTGTTGTTGCATATGGTCAAACCTTCGATCCCAGTCAACTCTGAGCTGCACCTCCTGCCCAGGCTCTACAGAAGAGCTCACAAAGTGGACAGCATCAGGACCCTGCCTTGTCACTCGAAGCACAGGGACATCTCCAATGAACCCATGGTCATCTGGCTGACACAGTGTAACAAAAAATAACATTAACAGTGTAGTTCATATTTATCAAATAAAACACATACTACTAGAAACTGACCTGACCTCCGCCCTCTGGAAATAGAATGGTGTCTTGAAGTTTGACGTTGAAGCCCTTTAATGTTTCTTTCTTTCCATTGACTTCATGCTTTAGCTCAGCAGGACAGCAGGACACTACACTTGTGACAAACTTAAAAAGAGAAAAACATTTTAATAACATGATCTGGTAGAAAGACCTGCACGTAAGAAAACATAGAAATACATCATACTACACCACGCAGAAGTGCAATTGAGCTAGCTACTAAAATAACCTTTTAAAAGCTGATTTTGTATAATATGTCCTTTAAAATAGAGTCATGTGTGTTTTGCCACAAGCTAACACTAAGAACAATGCCTAACTTGACTGCACTAAAAAATACAACCTTTTAAATATACCTCTTTCATGTAGCAGTCTCGTTGACACTGGAATGCCATAATGAAGAACTCAACATTTAATTCAACATTTAATTCAACATATTAAACGCAGCTCGTGCAGCAGCAGTTGTCGGCTACCTACGGAACGCCGAAGAGTCCAAACATGACTGCAACGAAAACGCGCTGTGCAAAATGTATTATTGTTATAATGGAATCTGCCATTACCTCATTTTTTGTGCAAACCATGAGCAACCGTGCAAGCTAAGGCACTTTAAAGCCTAAGTAGTTTGTTGTAATCTAGTTGTTTAAGTTTTAGCTTTAAATCTGAGTCAAAAATAAACGAATAATACACGGGTTGTTGCTGCCATCTTTTGGGGATGACCGGTACAGTTTTTGTGTTTAATGTTTTATTATTATTATTATTATTATTATTATTATTATTATTATTATTATTATTATTATTATTATTATTATTATTATTATTATTATTATTATTATTATTATTGTTGTTGTTGTTGTTGAAATAATGCATTAATATGTCACAGCAATAATCTTGTTTTTTTTCTTTTTGTTTTTGAGGTGAAAATAATATTCACAATAAAACAACAAACAAACATTAAACATTAAAACATTTATTTATCATCATTATGAAAACAATGAAGACAATTATTTTCAAATAAATAATTGTTTAAAAAGGTAATAAGACAGTAATAAAACAACAATATAAAAATACAATTTACAATAAAACTTGTCCAACACAAACATAACAGCAACATGGGGGTGGTTCTTATAGGTCTACATCAGTCAGACTGAAAAGAAAATAAATAAAATGTAATCTTTTACTTTTAATATTTACATAATAATAAAAACAACATAAGTGCTTTTTATTTTACTTACATCACTAAGATCATCCATATCGGGTGCTGGTCCTTTGTTATTTGTTGACATTTCTTTAATCATCTGAAAAAAGTTTCCCAATTCAATACTCTGTGTTTTAACATCATAATAATATAACTCATTACTCACATCCATATATCTGTCATATTCTTCTTTTCCATCGTCTTCCTCATGTTCCCAGTCTCTCCAGTTGTCAAAGTCAACAGAAATCCAACTAGGCTGAACAATGTCCAAATTTAAACACATAATGTAGTGTAAAGGTATTGTAAACAAATGTTTAATAATAATTACAATTTTAAAAAACACTAACTTTCTCTGAATTTTTCTGAAGTCGAGGCCAGGCAAAATCAGGCTTTATTTTCCTCAAAAGGACATTAATGGTGCGGTCATAGACTCTCTCTCTGGAATCCTGAAAATATTAAAAGATTTACTAAACACATTTTTCCCAACAAATTATAGCCTACTAAGCTGGGTACTTACATGTATTTGTACTTTGTCAAAGAAGTGCAGCTCATTGTAGAAGACATCCTCTTCTTCATTCTTGCAGCTGTTGTAGAGTTAGGGCAGTATTGTCAGTGGAACCATTTGTACACACTTAAACAACATAACCCACAGCTGCCATTCAACACAAAACTTTTGGACTTACTATAGAATCATTTTGTCTGTTTGAATATCGACCTTCACATCTTTTGGTTTCTGGACGACAAAGTTGATAGTGACATATTTCTTTCGGTCAAACCAGTAGGCATGTGCTGGTTGGCTGTAAAAACAAAAAAAGTACAAAATAAATCTCTATATTGATTAACAATCTTATATAACAAGAAACTGACATTATAGATATGAAACAAAATTGAATCTTACCTGTGTTCTGGTCTGGGAATCTTAACTTTGTTCATTTTAATACTAACACAAAAGAAAATATTCAAAGAACTACAATGTTACTGCACTTTTGATTCTTTAAATAATAGTTTGTGGCACCCTCGTGTTGTGTGCGTTCTGTAATGGAGGCAGGCCTGCTGTCACACTATTTATAGAGCAGTACGTATCAGTTACTGGGGGTTGTGCCTGTCCCAAACCCTTCCCCACACCAAATGGGCTGTTGGTGGAACTCTCGGGAAAACAAATGCATTTTCTGGACTCCCCTCTCACCTCAGTCAGCCCTGTCTCACAGTACATCTTCCACAAGGGTCGGCCAAAGGACGAGGGAAATACTACAGAGATGTAACAGGGAACAGAATTTGGAAGGCAGCCAAATATCACAAATTTGGAGGGAAACTATGTTTAATATTTTGTTTCTTTTACTACCTACAGTACTATCAAGTGAAAGTGATTAAGTAATTAATTCTGACAATACATCTTTTGCGGAATATTAAGAGAGTATGCCGGATAAATGAGCCTATAAAGAGCTTCCATTTTAGAAAATAATAGTCTTCCAAATGCAAAGAGATGATATATCTCTGCAACCACATGTTTAAAATAGATGTACTGTTCTTTAATATAGTGTCAAGATTACCCTTTTCTCCAAGTTCTATATTTTTTCTTACATTATTTCCTAAATATTTGACGTGGTTTTTCACGAGTATTCCATATACTCTTGATGTCACAATGTAACATTTTGCCTTTTGTTATGACCCAGCTCTCCTAGGGCCAGGGAGGTAACAAAAACATGGAAAAATGGTCAAATAAAGAGGTAATTTAATTAACAGAAATGTAAAAGATAAGTTAACAAAAGTGAGTTAAAATAGGTACATGAAAATAACCAGCTAAACTACAAAACCACAAAAACTAGTGTCTCAATAACAATAAATCACATGGGCCTATAAACAGAATCTAAACACACAAAGTACAAATAAACAAAGAGTAAACTAGTGTCTCAAACACACAAAGCCAGACACATAGAACTGAGACACATATAAAATGGGATACTGGTCACAAAGGCCAGCAGCCTAGAGCAGATGTGGAGAATCTCCTTAAATAGGAAAGGTAGATGCAGGATTTGCCAGGAGCTAAAACAGTCCTCCAATCCACAGTGAGGGTTTGCACAGCCAGGGTTACATGGGGAAAAGGGACAGGATTCAACCACACACAAAGCATAACAGACAGATATTACAATGTGAAACAGTATAAATAAAGTATACAAAAAAAATAAAATCAAACATTACTATTTATTTATCTGACCTAGCCCTTGATGAAGGTTATACCATTTTTTTCCCCCAGTTTAGGTTAAGGTAAGGTAAAAAAACAAAAAACAAAACACAAATAATATTAATACAAATTTTATAATAATAATAACAAATAATTTGAAACAATAGATGGAAAGCCAAAGCACTCTCTTACGCCCCCTGCTGTTGTGGTGAAGTCCTCTCACCGGAAGTGCAGTGTTCCAGGCTGTTCTATGGGCGGTTAGCTTGTGTACACATGAACCGCTACCCGAAATAAAGCCAAATCTATAGTTTTCTCTCATCATTTCATCTGCAGGTTTTGGTCGATTGTTATACACCCAATTTTCCTAAAACGTGCCCTTTATTGGAGAAGAAAATGCCACGTAGACGTCAGGTAAGAAATGTAGGTCGCTTCAGATGTTAGCCTAGCGTTAGCAAATTGGCTATCAGTAAACAATTGTCAGGCAGTAATGTTTTTCTTTGTTTTGTTCACTAACATTTTTAAACAGTGAAACATTTACAAAACAACTACGTGATGCCATTTTAAATCGAACTAAAATAGCTGAGCAAAACATTTCAGTTCACAGTTTACATGTGTGCATTTTGAATGGGGGAATCATCCAGTGAGCGCAACATTACAGCAAATAGATGGAGAGCATATGCGTCTTCTGGTTTGGTTTTTGCAGTAATTTCAACAACCAACGCTTTGTGAATTCCTTCCGTCATACTTTTAATGTAGACACTCGAAATCCTATGCGTGTTTCTTGACTACTATATGCACTGATCCTATAAATAACGACTATACTATTGTTATTTTTAGCAGAGACCTATGCCAGGGAGTGGTTCAGATGGGACAGAAGACTCAGACTCCTCTGCTGAGCGGGAGCAGACCAACAGCTCAGAAAGTGATGGGAATATTCCCAAGAGACAGCGCCTCACTCGAGCCTCCACTCGCCTCAGCCAGAGCTCTCAGGGTAAGCCCACAGCTCTAAATAAATCCAGGGACACTACTACTTTTCTTTTCAGCTCTGTCAACATTGTGGTTTCTTTGCGTCAGACACACCAGACTTGAAGCGCGCAGTTGACCACGATGAGTCTCCTCCGCTGACGCCCACAGGAAACGCCCCCTCCTCCGAGTCCGAACTCGACATTTCCAGCCCCAATGCTTCTCATGATGAGAGCCAGGCAAAAGACCAAACCAGCAGAGATTCAGATAAGGATCTTTCCCACCGACCTAAGCGCCGCCGCTGTCATGAGACCTACAATTTCAACATGAAGTGCCCCACTCCAGGGTGTAATTCACTCGGTACTGGACCTCTTCCATAGAATGTTGTGAAAAGGTTGCACTTGGTTCAATGCCAAACAGAAAGACTGAATTAATGTGATTATACTTTCTCTCTTTAGGTCATCTTACAGGGAAGCATGAACGTCATTTTGCTGTATCAGGTTGCCCTCTTTACCACAATCTTTCAGCTGATGAATGTAAGGTGAGTACTTGAGAACTTGGGTAACACTAACAAAAAATGTTAAATGTTTACATAGTTAGGTAATCTTCAGGGTTATAAAGTGTATTAATAAATAAACTTAAATTTAAACAATGATTTAGGTTAAAGCTGTCACCCGTGACAAACAAGAAGAGGAGATGAAAGTGCAGGAAGAGAGCAATTCTCGGCATGCGACTCGCCATCAGGTAAAGTTAATGCTGATTTATATTTATTTATTACCGGTAGTTTATATTGATTATGAAGAAATATGAGTGTCTTATTCTTGTGCTGTATATTCCAGACCCCAACATCAAAACAGAGCCGCTACAAGGAGCAGGTCAATGAATTGAGAAAAGGTCGAAACTCTGGCCTGCAGAAAGAGCAAAAGGAAAAGCATTTGGTACATGCTCACTGACTGCTGTGAAGTACTATCTATGACCAAAATGTAGTCTTACGTGTTCACTATCTATTGTTATTATTTATTCATAGGAGCATCGACAGACTCATGGCAATACCCGAGAGCCACTGCTGGAAAACATCACTAGTGATTATGACTTGGAGCTGTTCAGAAAGGCCCAAGCTCGAGCATCAGAAGACTTGGTAAACAATTGTTATTAATAAAACTTTGCACACATGGTATTATTCTATATGTTGAAAGTCTTTGTGTGCCATTTATTTCCAGGAGAAGTTGCGTATCCAAGGCCAGATCACTGAGGGCAGTAACATGATAAAGACTATCCTGTTTGGCCGATATGAGCTTGACACCTGGTACCACTCTCCTTACCCAGAGGAATATGCACGCCTGGGCCGCCTCTATGTGTGCGAGTTCTGCCTAAAGTACATGAAGAGCCAGACCATACTGAGGAGGCACATGGTGAGACCTGAAAACTGTACTGGATTTGTGGATGATATTTTTGTTACACCTTTGTATATATTTGATATACTCATATTCTTAGGCCAAGTGTGTGTGGAAGCATCCTCCAGGTGATGAGGTTTACCGGAAAGGTGCAATATCAGTGTTTGAAGTTGATGGAAAAAAGAATAAGGTTTGTTTTTATTATCGTGTCATATATCATTCCTTAAAAAAGGTTTTGCGTACAAGGGTTGCACTTTTTCTCCCCCCACAGATCTATTGCCAGAACCTGTGCTTACTTGCCAAACTCTTCTTAGACCATAAAACTCTGTACTATGATGTGGAGCCATTTCTTTTTTATGTGATGACAGAGGCCGACAACACTGGCTGTCATTTAGTGGGCTACTTTTCCAAGGTAAAATCAAGTGTAATTTGTGACTACTGTTCATATTGATGAAATAATAAATATGTATGTAATTGTTGTTTTATTCTTTTTTTAATTTCAGGAAAAGAACTCATTCCTCAATTACAATGTGTCTTGTATTCTCACAATGCCGCAGTACATGAGACAGGGCTTTGGCAAGATGCTCATTGATTTCAGTATGCATTCTTCAATTACACTGCTGTATTTTCAGTTATTTATATAGCATGGCATTCATTTGTTTGTCTGTGCTTTTGTAGGTTACCTTCTTTCCAAAGTGGAGGAGAAGGTGGGGTCACCTGAGAGACCACTCTCTGACCTAGGCCTCATCAGCTACAGAAGTTATTGGAAGGAAGTTCTACTGCGATACATGTACAACTTTCAAGGGAAGGAGATCTCCATTAAAGGTAGGAAATAAGAGATTATATTTCCAAGGCCGTATAATGTGGTTCATGTGTTCAATAATACAAGTGTCTTTGTTTTACTTAGAGATTAGCCAAGAAACTGCAGTGAATCCGGTAGACATTGTGAGCACCCTGCAATCCCTCCAGATGCTCAAATACTGGAAAGGAAAGCATCTTGTTTTAAAGCGACAGGTAAAAATAGATAAATGTCTACTGTTCTGCACTATTACAAGGACTACAACACTTTGGTCCAGGATGACAGATATTTATTTTACATATATAATATAAATTCAATTACCATAAATTTCTGACTATAAGCCGCTGCTTTTTCCCCACACTTTGATCCCTGCGGCCTATACGATGCTGTAGCTAATTTAAAGATTTTTAATGGCTAACGCTCTCTATCAGTAAGCGCAAAAGTGAGACAGATGTGGGGAAAAAATTATGTGCTGAAGAATACACTAGTTTTGATGTTGAACTGTCATTTTGCCCATTTGCCTCTTTCTGTGGCTTATATTAAAGTACTAATATATATATATATATATATATATATATATATATATATATAAGTGTGTGTGTGTGTGTGTGTACAAGATGTATTCTCTTTTAAAATGTAGCTGGTGCGGCTTATATTCAGGTGCGCTCAATAGTCTGAAATTTAGGGTAATACATTCACAGAAACAATTATTCAGGTAAATGTTATTTTGACTGGCTGATTTAGCTTTGTTTACTTAAACAAAATCCTTATTAGATGGTAAAGTGTAAGAAGCACACAGTTGAACACATCATTTTAAATAAGTACATATCCCAACATTTTGTCTTTTTAGGACCTGATCGATGAATGGAAAGCAAAAGAGATCAAGAGAGGGAACAGCAACAAAACCATAGACCCCACCTCACTCAAATGGACCCCTCCTAAAGGGACATAAACAACGTCTGCTGCTCAATAAACTCTAGCCACAAGTAGCCTCGACTCTAATGTCTACAACATCAGTATTTTTTGTTTTCTCATGGACTTTTTTTACTTTTTTATTTTACTGTTGACTGATGTTTATTGAACGATTGTCCACAAAAGAACTCAAGGGGTTTTGCTTGTCCAAAATGTGCTTTCTATACTTTGAATGTCAAGTGTTCAACATATCATGGTTACTTTGCAGCATTTCCAGGCTGTTAGCATTAGTTCTTTAAGAATTGCATTTTGATGCTGGTTATTTTTTAGTTCAATGATATTTTAATAGCATAGAAGTTTAACGCAGAGTGTATTTGACTAGTATAATAGAAACCTTCTTTGGTTGATGTGATATTGTATAGATTCTTTTAAGCTCCATCAATAGATGATTTGGACCCATTCCTCTTGAGAACCTGCCAAATTATGAAATTAAAATGAGAAACCCAGAAAATGCACATAAATATACAGATAACCTCAGGTTTTTATAGTATTGTACTGAACCTTGCTTATGTGATTTCTCCAGAACATCAGATGCAGTTGAAGGATGGATTCTTGGCAAAGCGTCTGCAATGAATTAAATGTTGTGTCACTGTAATTGCCTTGTATTCATATTTACACATTTGATATTTTGAATATCAATAAAATGACTTCAAATTCATGTCATTTGTTTTTGGTGCTTACCTGATATGCTTCTTCCCATCAGACCAACGAACATCTCTCCTTTCTTCTCTGAAAATATTCACATTTTACACTTTATATCCAGGTCCCTTCATTTAAATAGTGTAAGTAAACCAGTATGTACTCACTTCTATTCACTTTAATAGGTTTTTCACCTAAAAAAAGAGAAGAAAAAATATTTACTCTATGACAATTATGTGGAAAGGGACTTTTTAATGATCTGCAAAGTGTTTTTATTATTAATTTGTTTTATTATAGATCAATACTTAATTTTCTATTCCAGATTTTGTTGGATAGGGTTAAATTAAGCTCTTGTGTTTTATTGTCATTAAATGAATGTTATTAAAAAAGTGCATTTGTTAAAAAGAATAAAATCTGTACACCACCTGAGCGTTTGCCCATGAGTCCATAGAAGTGGAGAGCTTTAGATCTTTTCATCAAAGCATCCACAGCCTCTGTCAGACCTGTGTCCAGCGATGGATCCTGCCACCACAAAATGTAATTGAAAACAAAAATAAACACTTAAATCTTTCATTTTTCTCCAGATGTTGTTGGCACATTACCTGCCACTCTGTTGACCGCCCTCCATCTTCATCCAAGATAAAAGACATCCCTGCACATAACGGCATCAGTGAACAAAAAGTAACAAGAAAAAGTTGTATTTTCCAGAGATCCATTGAATAAGTTTTAACTTCTCATAAATTACAAAAACAATGAAACAGACTTTTACTTTTCCCGGCCCAACTGAATTTCTGCCTCATTTATACCCCAGACCCCATGCCCACAGTCCCCTCCTCCAAAATACATTATGCCAGTTCTCTTATGTCCATTACATAACTCATGTCTTATTTCTAAAGCCTCACCGCGCCCACATATCCACATGTCCCACCCTGACTCCCAATACACACAACTAGTCTCCTCCAGATTGTCTACTTGATGATCAAAGACACAAAACCAAATATTTACATTTGAAATAGACACATTTTATAAGTTAGTGTTTGTTAATAAATAGTTGTAACCTTGTCCCTTTGATATGGCAGATGCTCCTGGCGCACAACCTTAAGATAAAGAATTTTATTGGTGGCCAGTTGATTTGGTTGCACCTTTGATTAAAAAAGACTTCAGAGGTTTGTCTTATAACACTTTTACTGTGCAACATTGTATAAAACACAAGCTATACATTTAACCTATAGAAATTGTTTTGCGACAAACCCTGTCATGATCTTAAATAAAGGTTTTAAAACAGCATTTTTCCAACATGAATGTTACAGAAATGTCTGGAGAGCCAATTACTTGACAATATGTACTTGTAAGAAGCTCCTCTTGAAACAAAGCTGATCCAAACATCCACAGCTTTGATCTGAGCACAGGTGCTTCTGAGCAAGAAAAGCAGCGGGACAATTATCCCTCAAAAGGCAATTAGAGCTGAACAGTCCTCATGCATGTGTGCACTGCTAACACGGAGAGAGGAATCAAAAGGAAACACAAGAGAAGAATTAACATATGAAATGGTTTAGTCACAAAGAGCTGGTGTAATGACAGGGGACCGGGTGACGCAGGGCCCAGGCTCACCGGGATGAGCTCTGAGGGTTTGACTGTTTGTTGATGGTGATTCATAGTTTCATGGTGACCTCTGCATGTTCTGATGTCACAGCTTCAGTGTGTTTCAGCTCCACTGCATCTGTTGTTCTTATAAATGTGCACTAAAGATGCACTATACAGGCCTAACGTTTTGGTAGAGGGTCCGCTATGTTATTTCTTTGCCTAGAATATTCCACAGTATGGCATTAAACCTACCTATCTCCATGGAGACTAGCAGATGAGGCCACAGTGAGAACATCTGTATTGAAACAAATGCTATAGATATGTTTCACACACAGTATGCTTGTCTGAAATGTTCCACAATGCCATTAGTCTGTTACCATGGAGACAAGCAGGTGATGCCACTAGGCCAAGTTACAGGTTAGTTCTGTGGAGAGGTGACATAGTAGAAAACCATATTTTTCAAGGTATTTTTGAGCAATAAAAAAAATATCATTGAAACTCCAAGCAAAGCAATAACACCAAGCACTACGTAACTCCAGAAAAGTTACACAGTCCACCTTTAAAATGTAAATAATACAAAACCCTGTTTGTTTTCCTTGTGTATCCTGTGTGTTTCTTCATTTTGAGCTAATCAGATGCACATGGGTTGTTGTAAATATGGCTTTGGGAATTTTGTGAAATTATAGACTCTGAGAGAACCAAACCGAAGATAATTTAGCACATCTCATCTTTGGGCTTCCACATGGAAAATACATCATCATTGGCCATTTAATTCTGCAATTTTATTTTCAAAATAGGTTTAAATAATAAAAGATGCCTCAACATAAATAAAACATATGGTGCATTTTCATCATCCAAAAAGAAGTCTTTTCTTCATACATGTGGATTGTATTTGGATTTTATTCATGTGAAGAATAACATCCCTGGAGCTGCTACTGTGTGTGGTGTAAATCAGATTCAGTCTATAATGTAAACACTCTGAAGTACATCTGCTGTGTTTTTGACACGCTCCCTGGTGCTTCATACGAGACTTTTATTAGAAGTGAGTAACTGCTGTCTTATGGGGCTCACTGAACTATTGTGATCCTACTACAGAAGTCATCATCACTGTGAAGTGTAATGGTACACGACACACTCAGTACGCTCTGTCTGTGTCTCATTTATCTGTGGTTACACTTAATACTAAACACCATCCGCTGTATTCTGAGCTCTAACTATTTCAATGTGCACGCCCAAATATTCTAAGATTATAACTTCACTATAACATTGATTGAGCCTATCCATCCAGGAATAAAAGGTATTACTGTTATGAAGGCTACAGTGACGTTCTGCTCTATGGGGCCCACAGTTTCTTCTGATTCTGCCACAACAACTAACTATTCATAATTATTCATAACTATTCATAACTATTCATAACTATTCATAACTATTCTTACCAATAAAACTGTTCCTTTTTGGGCTCAGTGCTCTGAATGTTCTCTCTTACAGTTTCACGCTCATGTCAAGGTCTTATAGTCAGAGGTTTGGCCTGAGTAAATCAATGAATACACGTGTCTGTGTGCACTTTTAAACTAACTCATTTTCATCCATGTTTGCTGGGCCTGGACTTTTTATACCCTCTTTCAAACACACGGTGGCGCTCCCTAACTTTTCCATATCTTCAACCACTCTTTCTGCCTAATGATCGTTTGTTGACAGAAAGCACGTTATCAGATGTGTCGAGCCCCGTGGATGTGGTGAGTTTGCTCCTGATATCATCGTGTATTATGGGCTTGTAGAGCAGTTGAAAGCTCAATACTAATCCTGTTATCTCCACATCATCTAAATGTGTCTTAACGCGTACAAATGAGCCCCAACTCACCAGACTAACAGATTTACAGCAGCTGCTTAGTCAGGTGCATGGTCCATAACAAAAGAGATTAGAATAAAAATAGATTGCATAGAATAATAGCTTCTTAAACCCAAAGAGTTTTGCAGAGGGGCTGTATAGATTTTCTCAGTTGTAGCGCGTTGTCTCCAGCAGGGGTCACTGTTGCGCCGCAGATAAATGACTCCTAAAACACTTGTGATTCCAGACTGGACTAAAAAGCTGTGTCAAAACATTGTATAACTCAAGTTTCAGTGTCACGTACAGAAATATGACAGAATTCTGGTTTCCATAATTCCACTTGACACTCGTAATGTGTGGTGTGTTTTTATGTGGTCCAACTGTGTCATTTTTTTTGTAAATGAAAACAGCAAAGTGTCAGCATTGTATTTGACACTACAAAGAGGACCCTCACTGGGACAAACACACAACATGTTTATTGGACATTCTGTGGCTTGTTCACATCTTTATAAAATGTTTTTTTTCTGTTTCGTGCCAAATAACACAAAGTCACATTGTGGATAGATTAGAAGTAATTTATCCCAAACCTGTTCCAATCACAATCTATGGCCTATTATTTTAACAGCGGGAGTCAAAGTGGTTATCTGAACTTTTACTTGTGTGTTTTTGTATCTGAAGTTTGTCTGATTTAGTACTTCACTAACAGAACTGACCATTTGAATACCCTGATACTCAGATCTTCTCCTGGTAAGAAAACACATGTCTCACATCACACAGTTCTACCTGCCCCAAAAATAAGGAAATATTATTATTCTAAAATGTACCTTTCATTTTGTACACATACAAATTTGTACAGATCACAATTAGGTCTATAATTTCCACTTCCTCAGTATTTATGCAAAAGACTCTCAGTTCTACATAGAGTTCTAGTTCAGCTGCAGAGATGGCAGACGACAAATTAAACATCCTGAAGAGGTTTGAGAACTAAAAGTCTCACCAAATATAGAAACATTTGTCGCTCATGATAAAAAAAAAAAAAAAAAAAAAGTATCATTGGGAATGAAGAATTTTGGACACCATTTTATAACTTTGTATCACAATGAGGAAATTACAGTGTTGGAACGTAAAGGTCAAGAACGATGGGAAAATCCCATTAGTAAAGAGTAAAGCTATAAGTTTACAAACCTCTCCAGAGTAAGTGGCTACGACTGTGATTATGAACAGTGCAGCTTATGGACAAGAATAAATAATGGTGACTTTACTACTATTTTTTATACAATAAGTGTCTATAAGTGCAGTTATTTCCAGCATATGAGCAGATTAAATCAGTAAAGTGACTTGAGTGACAAGCGTTCACTTTCTAGTTAAGCCTGGGTAACCTCTAATGTCACATTAGGCTAGCCAAGTATTAAAATAGATACTGTATGGCAACTGATACAATAGCAAAACAAAACAGGTGGTTAAACCAGGAGAACATGCTATTATAATTGATCTTCTTTACAGTTAGCCTGAAATGCCTAGCTCTTGTTCCTCAAGTTGTTTTTCTCGTTTGGTGCCTTGTGGCTCTTTACTGTGGTTTCTCTACAAAGACATAAATTTGGCTCCTTCTAGTCCTCATACCAGTGTCTGTGCGTTTGCATGCAGACAGACTGGAGGGGTTCGACTCCCTGTAAGAGCATTATTATTCAGATCCGCCACACAGGACAGAGGTAGCAGCCTCCGTGTTGACTTAGGCTGCAGGTGCTTTGACATGCTCCATAGGCGAATTTGACACAACTGTGACAGAGAGCGAGCAGCAGTGTAAACACCTTAAGAGGAGATGTCATCGCTCATCCAGTGATAAAGGCATTCCCCGGCCTCACGCACACACGAGCCACAGTGCCACGTCCCACTGGTCACGCTCTCCTTACGGTGATGTCATGGAGCAGGGTGGGCTTAGATGTGTCAGAGTTATAGTTGAGTACATTTATTATCTAATATGAAAACATCCTGACCCAATATGTTATCACGGTCTAATTTCTGGAGTTATTAGATAATTAAAATGGCATGTAAGCAGTTAAATCTGATCTGATGAGATGAATCTTATTTATTTCTGATTGTCTTGAATAATACAGAAAAGAGCAAACTAATGTGACCTGAACAAAAATTCAACAGTAACTTTAAAATACTTTGATTAACTGGGACAAGTCGCCTGGCGTTTTGGATGCTCAGATTTCTTTTGTGCTCGTAAACACATACTTAAAATCAGATATAATTATTGTATTATATGATTAGTTTAGTCAGCTGAATAGTACGGGCCATGTAAATGTACCCAGTGTCTTCACGTTGGATTAAATTATAATCTCTCTGAATGGCTCTGCAGTTTACTCTCCTTTGTCATTATATTCTTGGTGGTAATTATGTAATGGTTGTGGTTTGTTATAGTGTCATATAGAATAAAGAGGCATTAGCATACTCTAGGATATGCAAATCATTTAAACCAGGCGTATACATGACCTAGATAAGACTAATCCTATAATTGTACACAAGAACAATGTAAATAAAGTACCCCCTATCATAAGGCAATTTAAAAATCACTAAAACAGCACATATAATAACCGACATGCCACTTTTCTCTGTACCTTCGTCAATGATTTACGCTCAAACATGGGTGAGTCTCGTATAACTGCAGCGTGTTCAGGGGTGTCACCTCAGGTCTGACACGGCGCAGTGAATTCTTTAGGCGCTGAACTTAACTAGAAGGTGATGTGGCGACTTGTTACTTGGCAGGTTAAACAGGAAGGTTACAGAGTTTGGTTTTGTTGTTTATTTTCTTGTTATTCTCTGTCATATGTCTTGAAGAAATAATTAACATAAGAATGAGGATGAGTGATATACTGATACAAGTTTATATCTTTTTTTTTGTTTGTTTTTGTGTGAAAATGCACCTTTAAATGCCTTGATTGAGGTTCAACTCTGGCACAAAATAGGAATAAACTGTCAAATTAACCACAAAAAAAGTGCAAAAATATCACTTTAAACCCTTGTGGCAAGATTACACAACACGTTTCTGTTCTGTTCATTTTAATCCGCTCTTTTTGTCGTCATTTTTAATCAATTTCAATACGTCCCCCACCTCTATATGAGAATCACATAGACAGTTGTGTATGTTGTGTTTGTTCAAGTATGTCAAGTATTTGGACTGGGAGTGTGTCGTCGAACAGCGTGACAAATATATCTGTGTGAGTTTTTATTTACTCTCAGATGGTTTTGTAACATGATTTTAATTAAAGTCAGGTTCGAGTGTGGTTAGAACCGTCCCATTGTGTATCCTCTCCCGGGGCCGAACCTTGTCCCATGAGGTGCCTAAGTGGCCCCGTTCCTGATGTTCTTGTTTGCTGTGCTTTTGTGGCTTCACGGACACTTTCTGAAGGGCCCTTGGTGAGTTCCCCTACGGTCAGGAGTGCACTGCTTACTTTGTCGTGAGGCCAATCGACTTATTCATTCCCCAAAAAACCCTCAGAGGTTCAAAAGCCAAGTGCATAATTGCTCCTTAAATCAATCTGCAAATTCTGCGGTATCCATCCTGCACCAGTCGGATACGTTATTCACTGTTTCTGCCTTTACAGTGAGTGAAACTTCAACATGGAGAAATGGGACACTACAATCACACAAGATGCATTCAATTACAGGCTTGAGGTTTCCATACATTTCCCATTAGGCAAAGTACGATTTATCCTATTTGTCCAAACGCTACAGCTATCATTGTGTTTTTGTGGTGGAAACGCTGGTACCGACCACACAGCTCGCAAAAGCATTCTTCCAATTTTGTTTAAAGTCAGTAGTATTCAGAAGTAGGGCTGCAAAATATATATCGCAATCGAAATCACAGTTTTATGTGGCAAAGGCTGCAATTATTTTGGTTAGAATGTCCTCTGAAAAGAACAAGAAGCGCTGTCTTTTTATTGAAATGTTCTGTTGTACCTGTAGTTTAGACCTCTACAAATATATTCTGAAATGCAAGGGATTCTGGTAATAGTTTATCAGTCCACATCGGTGTTCCTCAAATGTTCCTGGAGCAGTTTATAATGTGCACACTGAACACTGAACAGAATCCTACAAAAATCCCAGTTAGATTTTTTCCCAAATCAATCTTTTTTCTTGTTTGTCGGCCATCTTGACCTTAATAACCGCTCTTGTCCACGCATACTCTGATACCACAACTCGTCCAACTTCTAAGCTCCATTCTTTCTCTCTCTCTCTCTCCTCTGTCTCCTCTCTCCTCCTTCCTTCCCTCCTTCCCTCTTTCCTCTCCCCAGCTCTTGTATTTGCAGGCAGCTTTAGTGCCAGACACCCTGAGGCAGCGGTAGCGCCAGTGAGTCTTCCCACCTCTGTTTTTGTGGCTGGAGATGACATGTCGAAGCTTTGAAGGCTGGAGGAAAGGGAGGGAGCGAGGGAGGAGACGGGAACCCAGCGAGGAGGAGGAGGAGGAGGTGGTGAAGGGAGGAGGGAGAAAGAGGAGGAAGAGGAGGAGGAGGAGGGAGCACATCAGTCGGCGTGCTCAGAATGTCATGTGGTCCGCAGTCCAGCCCTGTCCCTGCTTCTTCTGTTGCTTCTGCTGGAGATGTGGGCTGGAGGAATGGAGACAGGAAGTACACCCCTCCTCCCTTCCCTCTCTCTCTCTCTCTCCCTCCCCCTCCTCACTCCCCTTATTCACTAATGAGCCCCTCCTCCATGCCCCGTTACCATGGAGTTCCGTGACTGACAGTTTCGGCGTTTCTCAAACTTAATTTTTAGAAATATTGTTGATTTGTCATGGTTTTTGGTTTTAAGCAGCGCCAAGTTTATAGATACCCTCACCCATGTTAACGACGCAAGCTTGTGATGAATCCGAAGAAGCGAAACGGTTAAACGTGGAGTATTCTTTGGACGATGTTTGTGAAAGTGTTGACTAGTGTCTGACATTTATAGGCAACAGGTCTGAATCCAGAATTTGTAGATAAACTTGCCTCAACAAGTTCTACAACAACTATCTGTTCTGTCCCCTTTGCAAGACACATTACAAAACCGATTCCATGTAGTTTTATTCTATAGCTCGATGTAAACCAGCTAAATTCTCACTCGCTGCTTGTATAGGGACACGTAACACAGATTTTACTGTGTAGTCCCTTAGAGTTCTTCACTTTAATGAAGCGAAGATGCTCATACCACATTATTACATATCTGACAAGTTAAATTTCAGTGATCTTGATCCAATGTTGTCATAACTACACGTTAATTCGTCGTACAAAAGCATCAACAAAGATGTAAGGTGCTGTCCTGGATTTTTTCCTGTTCTGTTATTGCTCTGTTACCATCCTAACTATTCACCACGATGAGTTTATAAGCACTTTTCACACTTTTCAGAGACCAGAGGAAAGTGCTGTCGGTGCACTTCCTGTTTCGCGGAGGATAAAAATTTGGTACAGCCTCTTTAATATCATTTATCATTATATATAAGTCTTTGTTCCTGCTTTATTAAGGCTAATTACGGTTTAATTGTTATAAAGTGGTAGGACCGTTTCTTCTCTTGATGCCTAATCGAACATAAGTTGAATCTTATCATTTACTTTTCTCGCTCAAACTACAGTACGTGCTTATGTCATCTCTCTCGTCTCTCTCTCTTATATTTCCTGAAGCGTTTCCCTTGTGTCATCCCGGAGCCACAGGCCAGTCTGCCCATCATTACTCACTGTGAGCTCAAGTGTGATGAGGTGTGTAAAACGCACTAGACAAAACATGTTTCCAAAAGCATGCACCCCGTCCAAAACCACAATATTTTCCTATCCATAAAGACCCGGGCCGATTGCAACTGCTGCCAGTGATACTTTCTGCTACCACCATTTTAGAGCTGTATTGTCATATAGTTATAATAAAAGCTCAAATATGTTATAGACCCTTTAAAAATATATCTTCTGAATTACAGAACGGATGCGAGTGAAGTGGAACATAATGCGTGCAGTTCTAATGGAGAAACTTGGACAAAAACACACAGAATATCAGAAATTATTGGAAAAACATGATGGGTTTTGCAAGTGAAAATCATTTAAAGGATGTCAGACCGTCACATTATTTATTTGCTTAATGAGAGATTATCATAGACACTATTTTTGACGCAGGTAAAATTCAGATTGTTTTTGTTTTACTGGACATTTTAATTAAAGATATATATTTCACTACAAATTGTACTTTTTGTGAAGCTTAAAAGCAATTTTGAGGAAAGAAAATTACAGTATTTCTTCATCTTTTGAAATAGAAGGAAATTAACTGACAATTCTACACTGGAAATCCAAAATCGTTGCTTATTTTTCATTATCAAGACTTGAAATCATAACCATATAGACGTGACAGTTTATTGTTGAGATGTTATCGTGATTTACTTGTCTTCGCCTCCATTTACCTCCAATCTGGAAGTTTGAAGATTCTGATCACAGCGCTCATTAAAGGGTCCATGGGGTCATAAAATATCTTGCTGTTTATATTTCCCGTGGAGGTTTGCGCTGAGTTTGTGTACTAATTTGTGTCGTGGGATTAGCGTTAAGCCAGACAGGATGGGGCCTCAGCGACGGCATCAAACGTAGCCCTCTTAGATCTTCTTACGTCTATGTACAAGGAAGTCTGGCTTGGTCGGACGCAACACCTGACACACGGTGGATTCTCAGGCACATAAAAACCATGAAAGGAAAATGGCGGCGTGTAAAAATTTCCACTATCTTTGATACAGTGCTCCGATTGTACATGAACCAGACCTACCTGTTCTTATGTGGCAGCCTCCTCACCTGTTTTTAACCACAACTTTGTACCTTCGATGGCAGTAAAAATACGTAAATGAATACGTGGCCTGATAAAACAAAGGTTCTCTTAACCCACGTTTACGTTTGATGTTAGATGGATGTTCAAATATATGTCTTAGTACCTGCTCATATCCTACTTCACCAGTTCCAGTCGTGTTTCCAGGATATTGGTTTCAGATCATATCAATCAATCAATAAGACTTTTACGAGCTGCTTTTGGCCTGGAACATCGTATTCTTCTGTACTGTACGGCACTGTACCTGATGTTCTATAATTAATTAAATGACTTACGTAAGATTAAGGTCGGTTTTGTGGTTATGAATTATTTATTGTGAAACTTTCAGTCTCTGCGTTAGTATTGGTTGAGCGTGGGTAAAAGTATCAATACAGCATCGGGACTGAAATAGCTGGAGCCTTTAAGATGTCGTCAGAATGTTGAAGATTCCACAATGGAGCCAAAACGCGTAATGTCAAAATCTGTATTACTATCAATCAATCGTTTTGAATTTGCAGTATCCAAATACGATAGATTTCCACGACTAATCCCAACTTCTCCAATGAAATCACGATTCCATTCTGTAATTTTTGAATGTATTTGTTTAGAAACTTTTAAAGTGTCTATGCAAATCCTATGTGGCTTAGATGAACGTTCACATTACTATAATTACATGATAGTGAGTTTTACGCGATGACACAATACCAGCGCAATTAGAGATCGACTGATATGTTTTTTTTCATGGTTGTTGCCGCTACTGATTTCTTAGAATACAACAACGGATGGCCAATAAGCTCTGCCGTTATTTCTCAGCCGATATACTGGACGGATTTGTATTATTTTCCTCAAGTTATGTAATTTAAATTTACTACAAACTGACCCACAGCCCCTTTTTATACCACAAACCTTAAATAGAGCAGTGTATCACATTTACTGCAGTTGTCTCTTTGTATTAAAGTCTTAAAATAAAGCTTTGTGTGCATGTTCTAGGCAGCAAATCGACTACTACTACTAAATATCGGCGTGTGGTGGCGATTTAAATCCGGTACGTTAAACACTCAAATGTCAAATAACAGTTTTTAAAGAACCAAATACATTTTAACAACAGTATTTCTTTGTTAAACCACTACTTACTTACACTAACTTAATATGAATATGTCAAATGTTATGCTTAAACAAATTTACTTCCTCTAAATCACATCAAACTCAAGGCCCTGGGGCGAAATCTGGCCTGCCATGTCATTTTATGTGGCCGCGACAAGGTAAATTAAAATATATAACCTTCATAAAATGTCAGTTTATCAGTAGATACACAGTCATATTTTTTTTACATCTATGCAAATTGGCCCTCAGTGAAATTAGGTTTGACACAGCAGCCCACGATAACGATACTGTATCACACAACACAGCGATTGATATGTTTTTTCAAAAGTCTAACATTATTATAAAGCAGATTTTTAGAGCAAACAATTATAATCACGGCCTGCGCTACCCACGCATATGCAGAAACAATATTTGATTCTAAAGTAGCTGAGTTTATCCACCATAACCAGGGGGCCGCACAAACAAACCCTTGTGTGCGCCTGAATCAGATTAACACTGTTGACTGTGCCGCCTCTTTGGCTGTGGTGAGATCACTATGACAGAGTATTTGTGTTTGCAGTGCTTGTACCGTAGGCCCGCAGCACAGCCCGGTTTAATATTTTGAATCATTGCAACGTCAAGAAGGAGGAGATTACAGGGTGCAGTGCCAATAACACACGCTATTAGGAAGACAAGGTGTTATTAAGATACTGATGTCAGGTGAACTGTCAGAGCGGCGAGCGAGGGAGTGCTCCTTCAGCAGCTTTCAGACAGGAACAAGTGACTAACACCGTGCACAACAAAACACAACTTTTCACTACTGGAGATGTTTTGTTTTGAAGATCACTCAGATTTATATATATAGCAGCTTGCCAAGTGTTTAAGGCATTAAATACATTAGGCGTTTGACATTTTTAGCCTACAAATGTGACGCTAAGACACATTTACACCAGTTTCTCTTCGCTGTTCTTTTAGATAGGAATAGCAGTCTTTGGATTGGTTCGGTTGGACATTTTGGATAATTATGGGGTCAATATTTTGAAGGCCAGTAGACCAGAGGTGTGTAGTAGCTCAAGTACAAATAAGGGAAACTACTATTTGAGCGCTGAGACACAGTTAGACGTAAAATGTATTTAAAATGTGCACATCGTCAACCCCGATATTGATCCAAAATGGCTGAAGTATAACGACTTCCTGCAGAACTGACATGTTTTGGTTGAAATATGGCTATGTGACATTCTTTTACTCAACGTGTTTAACCCAAAGTCTGTTTTTTTTTTTTTTTACTGAGCAGTGGGAGGACATTTTCTAAGCGCACAAGCCTCGAACACGCGAAAATACAGGATTACTCAAATACATGTTAATAAAAGCTCTATATTATCCACAGTGGGAGGAGCAGCCAAAAGTAAGAGTACTGTTACTTCAGTACTAAAAATATAGTGTCAGGAAACTCTCAAAAGTATACAGTTTGAAAGTTACTCAAGTAAATGTGTTCACTACACACCTCTGCAGCAGAAAAGTCATTAGGAAACTTTCTTTTTGTTAAATACAGATTTGAAAGTATACAAGGATGTGCGATCAGCGATGGCCTTTCCAAATCTGGATCAACCTAATGCTACAGTTCCAATCCAATCTATCAAACGTTACAATGTCCTTCTTCACAGCTCATTCCCATTACTATATGCTCTTACATGCCGCTGCTTACAGTCAACAGTAACATAATCCTATCATTGTTACAGTAGTCCTCCTCTTTTTTCTTTCACTTTCAAGCACAGAGCTCCACTGTGAGAACTCTGCTATTACACAAATATGTTTAAAGCATTAACAAAATTCTCACAACCGCAAACGTGAATGAGCACATAAATTCTGACTGCCCCCTCCCCCCCATCCCCAACCCCTCTCTCCCTCTCTCTCTCCCTCTCTTTTTCTTTTTTCTTTTTTTTTTTTTAACATTTCTTTCTCTAGCGTCTAAATTTTCCGTGCCTGGCCTCCCTACTGCTGAGAGTGCTGTTCATGGAAGCCGCAGTGTATTTTGAAGCGAGGTCGGGAGAAAGCTGGCGACTCCGAAACTGGGCGAGTGTTCCAGGACGAGGTCTGCTTTTGGCACGGGCTCCTGACCAGTGAGGTCTAGAGAAGCCGCAGCCACTACTGTGTGTGTACAAGTGAGGAGGCCAGCAGGAGCACTGTGTGAACATACCCAGCCCTCCTCCACGACCATATAGAAATATTCTTTTACGGTCTCTCCCACATAGAAAAACTGTGCAATTGGTGAGTCAGGCCACCGCAGTTTTTATTGATTTTCTTTTGTGCTCCCCAGTCTTTAACCCCTGTGTGTGTGTGTGTGCGCGCTTCCAAAAATGTTCACCTTTTGACAATTTTGAACAGGGAAGCCTCCAAATTGCTTCCATGCTTTTACAATGGTGAAGTCATCTAGAACGACAAAATCTGATGCTCTCCGATATCATATTTTCCCAATTGCTGTCACTAAAATCCCTCACATTTGAAGGGAAGTGTACTGTGTTTTGGTTGAGAATAGTTTTACGGGTTTGGGTAGGGACCGCACATGAAACGCTCTCACTCGATTAACACATATGGATCTGACATTAATCCCACAGTTCCTTTAACTGTGTCAATGGAAAGCCATCCGTCTGTCTTCATCCCGAGTTGGAATATCCAGCCGGGGTCTGAATGTCTAGGACGCAACACGCAAAACCACAGCGAATATAAATAAATGGCTGTATTTCTCTCTGCTCTTTTGTCTGGTCGGGGCGCTCCGTGGAGACGCTGCCAAAGCGGAGCATCTACAGCCCTCTCAGTCCGACAGCTCAGCCCAAGGCCAAACCACAGGAAAAGGAAGCAAGAGGTCCTCAGTGAAGGCCCATAAAATTCTGTCCTGGTTTAAAAATGGCCGACATGAATGGCACCAGTCAGAAGCTCCACTACAAACAAAGACTTTGATGGAGAGACATGGGCCGTATACTTTCAGACTGTAGCCATCCTAACCTCATGTTTAACTGTTCTTCGCGCTTCATTTACATTTCCTTTAAGTGCAGCAAAATTAGCTTTTAAATTTGTTGTGCATTATGTAACTTCAAAACAAACTATTGTAGCTGGAACCTTTAGACCATTTTCCAATATACCAGACATACCTGAAATTGTGTTTTGTTTCATTCACACACGTTAAACACACAAATCCCGCAGTCCTTCTCTCAAACAGAAAACACTTGTGATGTCATGTGGTAATACAGGAAGTGCGCCACTGTGTTTTTAAACTCCATAGTCAGTTTTCTTGTCTTTTCCCTCTCACGAAAGACACTGACCCTTTAGTTTTCAGACAGAGCCTTTTACCGCTGAGTCACATAAATCCAAACTCTTTACATCACTTGATTTGGATGTTGTTTTCCTCCTTGACTCCTAGCTAACCACTGTACACAGTACCTGCAGTGGGAAGGCCTTTACATGAAATTGAACTGATATGTGGTTTGGGTGGTGAGGGCCGCGTCCATCTGAATGTTTTTCCATCTCTCAGTCTGTGGAGGCCAGCCCTGCCAACAAACACACACTCACATATAAAATACAAACCAGTGTCACAAACGCTTAGAGTCAAAACTCCTACATGCTCTGTACACAAACATCCTCCCTCCTCCCGCCCTCTGTCCCGCTACAGAATACAGCTCCATGTATCTACGGTCGTGTCTTAATGATAGCTCTTTTAGTCTATATAGTGTGCGTTTAGGAGGAAGTGCATGTATGTACAGTTGAATGCATGGCCGCGTCTTGTATATGCATGTAGGAGGTATGTGTGTGAGCCATCTGGACACCCCCCGTGCTGTGGCGTGGTCGCTCTGAAGTGCCGAGAGCGTGGCCGTTGCGGTTACCCGTGGCGACTGGAGGCTTGCACTGCAGCACTTGTATCCCGGGCAGCCGACCTCAGAAAAGGAAATTTGGGTCGTTGAAATGGTGGGGTTGCTCCCGAGCTATTTACAGAGCGCTCCACCGGTCCAGCGCCACCCACGATATTCCATATGAGAAGCCGTGTGTGCGGTGCCTGTGGTGCCCCAGTGAGTGGAGGGGGTGGAGGGGGGCTGCAGTGTGTGTGTGAATATACAAATGATTTTATGAGCAAAAGCAAGGTTTAAATTTACTGAATGTCTACTGGAGACTGCTGTTTCTATGGAGTTCATACACAGAAGGCAAGTTAGGCACCACAAAATACCACACTAAACATTATTCTATGGAAGTCCAAGTTTTAAAATTCACTTTACACTGCCACACATGCTCGTCATAGTATTGTTTGCTGAGATTATTATGAAATGTTGTCATAATAATTTCTTTCATTGTCTTCACATTGCTGAACCTTATGAACGTTTTGATGTGTAAACTTCTCTGGCAAAATACTGACACCAAGGAGGCGTGAGTATCAACTTCTAGGAGATTATAACCATGTTGTAACAGTGTTTCAGCACCTTTAACTTACTCAGACTTTCAAGTGATTCATTCATGTTTGAGTAATCCTGTACTGTTCTTAGTTCAAGACTTGAGTGCACAGAAAATAGTCATTTTCCCCTACCCCCTATCCCCATCTGCAGTTCTGCATGTACTTGCAATAAAAAAAATCTGCCTTCAGGTGAAACATGCCATGTAGCCACTTAAAATATTAAAAACGTAATTGAAAATCAAATACTCGTTACGATGTCATTTCACTATGAAGAGGCAGGACGATCGACATGATGTTTTTTCACCTGTGCCATGTCTTTGTAACACATTTAAATGTCCTTGTCCCACGTAGCACAAATCCTTTTCAGGTCTTCCTGGTATTCTCAGGGTGGGGAGACAGTCGTTTCTTTATAAATATCTGGGGTATATAGTATGTGGCTGCGCTTCATGGAAACAGAGCATGGGTTGAGGAGCAGAGATGGATGACAAACCTGTCTGTAGGAAACTCTGGTGCGAGTGAGATCATGGGCAGGTCTCTTTGATGCCATCAGGCGGCTGGCTTAGCGGTTTCCTGGTGTAGCTCTCACTCTCCACAGAAATAAAGCTGGAATAGGCCAAAGAGGCAGATGGAAATACATTTGTGGGACATGGTGCATGACATATACCCATCACGATTAAATTCTGATTTTTATATGTTTTTCCACAATTTGTCTGACAGGATACAATAAATGTGGGGCGAAGAGGGATTCAGTAACATGCTTGAGGCAGAATGATAGCTATGTTACCCTCATAATGCTGTAATTCAGAATGTGACGTTCATCCTGTTGTGTCATACTGAGCTCTGTTTATGAGAGCTGCACATCTTTCAGCCACTTGTCATTGATAGTCGTGATGGAATCGGATCTAGATCATGGGCCTTATGCCAGAAATTTAAAGAGTTGTTCATTTGTTGCATACGCAAGATTCTTAATCCGTTAAACAGCCATTGATCCTTTTGGAATCTGTGTCTGCAAGTCCAATGTTTGATAGGTGTTAATTCTGGCATATTTACTGACGTCACTAAAGCTGAATCCAGGCAACTGTATGGAGCCGCCTGACCACGACGAGTGCAAACAGCCCTTTAGATCTTACAGACAAATGACTCTGACACAAACTGTCTTCAGCAATTTTAGTATGCAACAATTTAAACCTAACATATTGGCCTACGCTACAGTAAGTAACATGAAATATTAAGTGGATTTCCTTGTTTTTGTCATTGATTTGTTTAGTGTCATGCAACCTGGTTGGAGAAGACGCTTGCAAGAGATGACAAAATGACTATTATCTCTTACTCCATAAATATTGCAGTAATGTGAAATACTGTATTGAGGTTGCATGACAAACAACAGCATTTAAAACATAGATCTTTACATGTTAGTAGACCATTAGCGAAGTGAATATCAAGCACCAAAAATTCACCTGCAAAATAAAATGGCACATTTGACTACAAGAGCCCCACAAGGAAGCAAGTGCATGACCCTTCCTTAAAAATCCCTCTCATCCAGGCCTAGGTTGTGCTCTGGCTTGGTTCAAATGAGTACCCTGCCCACATAGAGTTGGTGTATCGGGTAAGCAGGTAAACAATCTAACTGACCACACTCTCAGGACTGACCACAACCACCCAAGAGAGACCTCCAGCTTCTGTCAATATTAGGCCCCGCTTATTTTAGGCCGACCCACTCCTGAGATAAAATTACAGTGCTCTGAAAGGGGGTGAAAGAAAAAAAAACAACAAGTGGACCTTCTAGCATATAATTTTGCTGCCTTTTTTTTTTTCAAAGGCTGAGGTATTCCACGAGGAAGCCCAGTTAAGTTTACAAGGACTGACCCCACATGAGTGAAGGGCTCAGACATGGAAGAGGAGGCACTGGAGGAGCTTAATGACATGAGGAGCACATTGTTCTCTGTCTAAATATTTATGGACACTCTTGTTTTTGTAAGTGTCTGTAAAGTGGGCAATGAACCGGTAATGGCAACCCTTTGGGCTTTTATTAATTCCTTAATCAATTGTTTTCTGCAGAAAAATGTTAATGTGATATAAATATATAAAAATGTGAATTATGCACATTAAACTGTAACACTGTGCTGCCAATTGTCCAGTTTGTCCATTTACACACGGCTTCAGCAATGTGTTCAGCGACGATGAATTATTGGTTAGTTTATTGGTTGGGAGGCCTGTTTAAGTGGGAGAGACCCTGCATGTCCTTCCCAGAGACATTTTGTGTGTGTAATTAACTTGAATCAGATTTTTCAATAAACCCATAGTTTTGTTCTTGAGTTGTCCTCTACCATGTGATTTGGGAGCTGGCTGTAGTGTCTGGGGTGGAATGACTCATCTGTAGTAATAAATATATGCCTAATATATTGTATATTCCATTAATATCTTATTTTATAAAAAGATCTTTATAAGGAATTTAGTGATACATAATGAGCAAATACGTAAGTAGCCTGTCACTGACATGTATCAAAGTGTTTCTGGATGCATTTGATAATACATGTTAAAAACGACACTAGTAACTGTCCTACAAGTACAGAGTAGAATAATTTTCTCCTAGGTTATTTAAAACAGTACATTGCTCCCACATAGTGTTAAATATTCTCTACAGCCCAGAGTAGCCTCAGTTGGCTGGTACAGGACTCCAAACAGAGCCTGTGGCTGATGAAAAACCCTGGTGCTGAATTAAAGTGTTTCTTGTCTGAACAGGAGCAGCCTCAGAAGAATGAAGATGATCAGTGCTTACTCCTGTGTATGTGCATGCACTAGCGCCACAAGCACCGCGCCACAAGCATCCCGCCTGCAATTATGCCAGTCTGCAGACTCCCAGGTACCATGGCATTATGTCTCCTCCATCAAAAGGTCTTTACTCCTGTTTTCTCATGAGCTCAAACTGCAAAAAACATTTTGTTCCACACTTTGATGCATGCCAAGTTTGTTCTAGTTGCTGTAATTATGCATCATGCTAAATTGCAAAGAGGAATTTATGTGCGCTCCTCTGTGTTGACATGTGTATTACAGTTAGATCATATATATTGTTAGATTAGTGATAGAGCTGATTGTGCATTGTCACAGTATTTCACAGGCCTAAAGTGAAGAGGGGGTGGGGGAGGGGCACTGATGTGCGGCGTGCTGGTTAATTATGGGTCGTGCGCTGCAGCTCTGGCCGGGGCGGCTGTTGGAGCCAGTGGGTCTGGCACAGGGAGGTCTGGCCACAGACCCCGGTGGTGACGGCATGAAGTCTGGGACGAGTCAGAACAGCAGCCCGCTCGGGTTTGGAGCATTCCTCACATTCCCTCCTCCCTCTTCTGCTGAAGCAGGCGGAGAGGGCATTAGAGGCAGAGGAACCAGGCAGAGGATGGATCTTCATATGGGACTATAGCATCATCATGACATGTGAGCAGACTGACTCAGGACTCACTCAAACTGCTGTAATCGAAGAGACAAAACCAGCACTTAGCCTGTATATAAAGCTCTTGACTGATTTGATGTGCACAACTATTGTGGTATCATGTAGACTAGTTTAAAGCAGCTCACTTTCACGGTTATAGGGCTAGTCCAAGTGCCTGAAGGCAGACCGGTCTAAATGTGTTATTTCCTGTCTTTATAATAAATATGATCTGATATATTTCAGTGTAACATGAGCTGTTACAGAGCTATCTCAATGATCGTTTGGAGTCTCTGTTTAAAAGTACATGTTTGAGTCTGCCACACCTGGCTCTGGTTAGAAGAAGACACCCGGGCATGGTGCAATATGAAATGATATGACAGATAGATGGCTCACATACTCGATATTTAAACCAAAAACACATGGCTTTCCCATAAACTTTCTTAACCTTCCATCCATCACCTCAACCTGCCACCCCACGCATTACCCAATCTATTACATTAATGTTTGAATATTTTAAATGTTTCTTTAACTAAATATTTATGGGTCTAGTTATTTTTTCGGATCAATTCTGTGACTAACCCGACACACTGGAAGCACTGCTAACAAAAGCAGTAGGTGTAAAAATAAATAAACACAAACTAAGCTATAGTCGATCACAATTTGATGGATGACGGCCATGCCTGTGCCATGAAGACAAATATTTATACAATGTGTTTAGACAATAAAGTCTCCATTGTGGAATAAATCATTCTTTTCTTAAAACCTCCTTACACTAGACTAGTCTTTCACTGTCAAACAGTCACAGCCTGCTACTGTGACCCCTTAACCAATCACCAAACAAGTCATTAATACACCCCTCCTTCATATTGTTTAACAGTGTGCCACAGCAGCAAACCATCCTCCTCCTCAACCTCTCATCCTCCTCCTCTTCACAACAAAGTGTATAACCTGGATTAAAAATAAATAAATAAATAAACAAAACAAAAAATTACACAATACATTCCCATTAAATCACTCATTATTCCTATTTTGGCACTTTTAACCACAACAACCTAATTTTCCTTTTCATACTTTAGTGGTTCTTGTATCTTAAAAATCCATATTGTCGACTCTTTGATTTGAAAAGTCTTTCACTTTCAAAACAATGACCTACTTCTCACTCCACTGTAATTAAATATTATTCAACGATATCCTCATTAAGCCTGTGATTTGATTTCTGCCTCCGCACACTCAACACTTTTAGGACTTCTTTTTATGAGATATGACTTGCACCTTTTGCACGATGACGCAGAATTATGAAACGCAGCAGGAGGACGCAGACTAGACGGCAGCAGTGGGCCTTACAGGTGTCTATGTTTTTTTTTGTTTTTTTTTTTTGTTTTTGTTCAGTGCGTTTGTCTATGGAGCAGAGAGAGAGAGAGAGAAAGAGAGGAGAGGGAGGTGCAGAAAGGTGAGTGGGCCGCCGCGCTCCAGGAAGTCCCCTCAGACGCAGACATCAAAGCAGACAGACGCATGTGTTGACATAGCAGCCACTTGTTCTGCTCTGGACGTTGTAAGACAGGCATGTTGTCAATAATGCGCTGCCACTTATTTTCTTCTTCTCTATACGACAGTGGCTTGAGAGCAGGACTGCGAGTGTGTAACTGTACGGCAAACCACAAGTTCAAAACAGACCAAGCGTAGAGGTGGAGCAATGGTAAACGTACTACTACTACTTTCTAAAAACAAGTACTACAAACACTAATATAATGCCATTGCCGCTTTAAACCACTCCTGGTTGACCTAACTGCTACTGCTATACCACCATAATTATATCACCACCAAAACCATTGCTATCACTTCATTGAAATGATTGAGGTTTTTGTAGTGCTAATAGAGGTCCTGCTATTACTATTCACTACTACTACTACGACACAGAGGTGAGTAGTATTAATCATTCATTTATATAGCGCCTTTCAACAGGTGCTTAACAGAGGAAACAGTAAAAGCACCAATTAAAATTTTTAATCTTACGCATATTAAATGGAGCACATGACATTACTCAGCTTCATTTAACTTTTTTGTTTTTCTTGGAGTAATTTTGGGACTGCATACTTGTATATTTGAGTAAAAGTTTAGTTACTTTTCCCACTGTAGTCTATACTTGAAATATTTGTGCGTTATTGAAGGTTTTAAGTTCAGAGTCTTACAAAAAAAAGTTATTTTTTGATCTTACTTGAGTTATGTCACTTGAGTCATATTATTTTGAAGTAATTTTTGTTCACACCTATTAATTACTACACACTAGCTTACTAATATCATGTTCACGCTACTGTAATAATACTGTTAATACAATGACAGCTTTCTGCTATTACTACTATGACTACTTCTTCTTCCACTATAGTATTTATTTGTGTTTAAAATGTACTTTGAAGTAACACAGGAACCACACAAGTTAAACTACGCTCTAAGGAGGATTTCCAGTTATATTTCTGTCCTTCTCTTCTAGTAACTGTGCAGCTTCACCAAAGGTAACATGTTTGAAAATAGCTTTCGTAAAGTTGGGGAGAGGGCCACCAGAAAGGGCCTATTTCGCTCTCCCCGCACTGCCTTTATTTTGACAAGGCTGGGAGAATGGAGTATTTATATATGGGGCTGTGTGCTGCGGCGTCTCCACAATTACAGAGTGGTAGAACTTAGACTGGGAGGCGTGTGGACGTTTATGGAGGGGGACAAGAGGGGACCAGCCCGCCTCAACCTGACGAGCTGTACCACCATTTCACATGCTTCTATGCCCTAATGTAAAATAAAATATACGCAGACTTAAAGACGCTGTACCTGATTTTTACTCACTTCAAAACCTGGACAAAAAAAAATACTTACCTTATGCGTTCCTATCACCCCAGTTATTCCGTCTATAAGTGCGTTTTACAACTTTCAGAGGCCAGAGCGGGGTGTCGCCGTTACAACAACTCGCATGCTAACACCGCACTTCCTGATTCTAGGATTAAACGTTTGATTACTATATGCAGACAGCACACAGTGGTCTCATTTCTTCCTCAAGAGCTGCTTACATAATACATCTATACTGGGGTAAAACCAATTTTGCTCAACTAAACAGAAAAAAATCCAGTACAGCCACTTTTAACAGAATTACTATGAAAACTGTGCATCTAACTTTGGTTCAGATTACCATAGATGTCAAAGTGTCATTGCCAGTGTTTAAATGGTGGTCAGTAATGTTTTGAGTGGTGCTAGCGTGGGCAGGAGGCCACTCTTTGTAGACCCTCTGTATTTTGGTTGTGATATAAACAAAGATTTTCAGCCAGATTTGTCTTGCCTAAGCGCCGCGGGTCACATTGAGTAGGAGTTAGTGTTTGTTTGGTAGGCCGGTGTGTGGAGGGGAGGATGGGGTAGAGAAGGAGAGGGGAAGGAGGGGCTCTGTGGTCGCGGAGATGGGGCTGAGGAAGTCAGTGATCCAGGGCGAGGCTCCAACGCTGTGGAACATCCACCCCACTCCTCACCAGATGGAGGTCACTACAGTCTATGTACTTCTTCTGTAGCAGCTCTATAAAATAGAGTAACGTCAGTAATGTATAAGCTAAGGCCATTTCCCAAGACTGTAGTTTTTTTTTTTTGGACCACACTGTATTTCCAAAGTTCAGAGTGAAATTGTCGATTATACAGTTTTTTTTCTCTGCTGCCCCTCAGTCAGGCTTGCTCGTGCTTGTCTGTATTTTGCCTGCTTTGAAACTTAATCCAGATCTGGAGGTGTGAATGACTCAACACAAATCAGTGCAGAAATAACTGAAGCTTGACAAGGAAAAACAATCAGTTGAAATCACTGTTGATCACACGTGTCAGTTCAGAGTGTCTGCTAGCATTAACTTTTTCTGTCCTTGATGTTTGGTCATGTGAGTCAGAGATTGCTCTGTACTCTTCACTGGGTTTTTATACCATGTACATCGAGATAAACTCCAGCCATATTTGTAAGTTCACACTCTTATGAGAATCCATCTTATACTGCCCATGCTGCTGTGCTTATGCTCAAACCTCCAGTGGTCAGAGTGATTGACCAATCATAGGACAGGCCAAAGCAACGTGACCAAAACAAACATGGCAACGCCAACAGAAATAGGCACATCTTAGCTCAAATATGGACTGTTTGGTTTTTTAAATACATGCAGTGGGACGATCACTTTAGTGCATTTGTGAATGGGAAAGATGTCTAGATTTAGCAAAGGTTAGATTTTTTTACAACACTGTACACTATTGTCTATATAGTCTATTGGACCCGTCCCAGACTGATGTAACCCAGGAGAGCTGCTCATATCAGCCCGTGTTCTGCCAGGTGACACTCACCCCAGTCCATACTGACTTCTGTGTGACTTGTGTGTGTTCATGGGAAACTAGGGATGCCTCAGATCATAATGAAATAAACAAAAATATGAGAAAATGTATGTACAAATTAATAAATGATAAATTACTATTAAATGGTCTGCATGATTTTAGCTGATTTTATAAGAAATTTGAATATTGTCATTCAATATGATGTATTAAACTGGTCTTACTGCTTTTTTCCTCCTCTCACTGCATAAATGTTACATTGTTCTGTCCTAAGCCTGAGTTGCCTCCATGCTTATCCCTTGTGACTCCTGTATTTAGTCGCTATGACGTCCAAACAAATAGTTGAGTGAAAAGTGGTGTTTGGCCCTGAAAAGCAGCCTCACCTCCACCACATCAAAGGCCCTGCAAACTCTGACTGGAGACAATGGAGCTTTAAGGTGTACAGTGTGTCTTATGGCGCTGTTTGCACTTGTGGTCTGGAGTATTAAAGAGTATTGTGATGCTCATGTATGTCATTAAACATAACTATCTTAAAGAGATTTTGGCAAAATCACAGTTACAATGAAATCTTCACATAGGGTGCTCTAAATGAGTTAGTGTAATATTAGGAGGCTGTAACTCTACCCACACGCCTGCTCAGAAAGTTTAAAGAAATATGACTGTTGGACCTGTGTTAGTCATTTTATAGGCACTTGGCTCAGCAGGTAATATTAGGGAATATTACATGTGCTGTGTTGAACATGTTAAAGAAACTAGTGCATTGCTGGTTATTTTATGGCTCTCTGTAAATGGGCTGTAAAAAGAGAGACGTTCCCAAACTTCTAGACATTCTTGTGTTTTGGCTCTGAATATGTGTAATGTTATTTCATGTTGCCAATTCTCACAACTTTCAGTCAACAACAACACAATGACATGTAGAGCCTTGAAACCATGAACACATGATGTTATGAGATGATCCCGAAGGCGGGATGGCCCTTAACCCGGAGCCTGAAGGGGATAAGGAGTCGTCCTTACACAGACCTGTTTCCTCGGTCCAGACATCATCATCAGAGGAGGAGGAAGAGGATATGCTGAACAGAACCACCCTGTGGGCTCACAATGAGTTTGTCCTATACGATGTATCTCAGATGTAGTGTATACTGCTGTGTTATACAGTATGTACGTGTACAGGTGTGCAGCTCGCTTGTTTACGAGACGCACAGCCCTCTCAGGTCACATGACCAACATGTCGGGCCCTGCTCAGGCCGAGGTGCTGTCTGCGGTTTAGACAGGGCGTTCCAGTGCGCTCCAGCGGCCCAGAGAAAGAGTGGGATTTGGCATGTGTCAACAGGCATACCTGTAACCAGGAGATGTGCCCCACAGGCAGGCACCTAGTGATTTTCTCATGATTGTCACGGCCAGACGCAGACGACAGGGCTTGCAAAAGTCGACTCCTCAGCAGGACTGAGGTGGCTTAGCGTGGCGTCAGACACACACACCACTACATTCCTCTGGGATGTGCTCTGTGCACAGGGAGGAGTGTTGTTACTCTGGATGTGCGCACATGTTTATATGAGCACAGAATGACTGTTTGTGTTTGTGGCCTGTGAGGTGATGGCAGCAGGTACAGCAGAGCAGGTCCATCCTGAAGGAACCTGAGGAGACGTGAGGGATCAGGCCGTCTCTGGGGCTTAGGCCTGGGCCCACACAAACACTTAGCTCTGTCTGCTGTCTCCGGCTCTGTGTACTGCATAACAAGAGCTTTGGTGGAGACACTGGATACGGTGTACCTGTGGGCCTCCTCTCTGTTACAGCCTCTGTTTGTTTTCCCCATTGCACTCATGTTGAAACAGCACTGTATACCTCACAATATTTCTCTTGTATTATTGTGTGTTCCCAGAGGTGTCCCTGTGTGGAGGTGTGTGCGCTGCATTTGTCTGTCAGTTTGAGACACAGTGATAAAAGACGAGGCTCGCGTGTGAACACTGGTGGTCTAAGTGACGCCTGGCACTGACAAAGCCCATCAGCTGTCAAGAGGCGCAAGATGAAACGCTGCTCACGGCACAGGAAGAACTGCTCCTGCATTTCTCTGTGGCCCCACCTTCAACATAGCTCTTTTTGTGAGGCCAGCTTTTGTCAGGCTCACTATTGTGTGCTTGTCAGGGATGAGTGCATAATTGTGCTCAGAACTGTTTGTGTAAATCGTAAGGTGTGTATTGCTACGAATTAGCATAGCAGTTACCTGCAATTAGTCACTGAACTGATGTCAATAATTTACATTAGCAGCCATTACAAATTAGCCTTGGCCAAACTCTAATGGGGGAAGCTGATACAATAATTAAGCTGTGCGAGCAGACCCTGAGGTGAGATTTTCTGCTTCATGTTGTGTAATCATAATAGCAGCTTTCCTCTGTCGCCGCAGCAGCAGTAGCAGCAGGGATAGTGGAGCAGGGAATCTCTAATTGCTCCAATTATCAAGAGAAACTACATTCCAGCAGGTGGTAGAGTGCATGTGCTGCTCTGGACTGCAGCTAACCCTGTGTGTATGACATCACTGTGTTTATCATATCACTGGGTCAATACATTAAGGATTTTACTGCTTGTTACACTTTATTATTGTTGGCATTCACAAGTGTGTGCCATAATAATAACAACCATCTGTTTAAATCTTTATGGGATCTGCCAAGTCACTGTTACTAATGTGTTCTAATGTGATCTGTGGAGCTTTTTTATACAACATATCCATCTAACTCCACCCATACTGTGGAACATTCTCAGATATCTCTGTAAAGATGGGCAGGTGATTGATCCTCCACCAGAAAAGTTCCACAGTGCAGTTGTGCAGGAACAAAAATAACAAATGGGCTTAAATATGATCAAAGTTCAAATATGTAAACAGTACGCAAATCTGTCTGAAATAATAAATACCATAACTGTGCAAAAATGTCATAGGGTATTTATGGTTAATTATCCAATATACAGCTGGCTGTATTAACGTCAAACTTGTTTGTTCGATTCCTCCTCTGCACCTCGCGTGCTTCTCGACTTCTATGCAAATCTCAGCAGCAGATAAAAGAGAACAGAGGTGTGGGCGTGCCGCTTTCGTCTGACGCATCACTCAGTCAGTGCCAGACATATAAAACAACTTTCAATAAACAAGTCATCCAATCGTGTCATCAAATCATGCTTCATTTACTCCTATACAAATATATACAACTGTTACTACTATATGTATTTATTTATTTAACTTTTAGTTTAGATGATGAATAAATTCTGAAAACCAATTTGCAAAGGCGTTCTGGATCTTTAAAACAATGTGAAAAATTCTTCTGAAGTATTAGCCCTACCCAGAACACATGGAAGAAAATGTGACTATAGAAAAAAAAAACTAAAACCTGCCAACAAATCGGTGGCGTTTAAAAGACATGATATTGGTATGGGTGTGGTTAATGATCTCATGCCTCTAATACCATCTTCAGAAGAGGAAACAGGGTGGCAACTTTCCACAACACCTTCACCTTGCATAACCTCCTTTAACCTCCAAGTCTAAAGATAGTTTCATTTCAACTCATGAAACTTGGTTCATAAGACGTTTTATTCTTCAGCACCAGTTAGTAGAAATTGCATGTGGCTGATTATAGCTAAATACACAAGTTATATGTTTCAGATGGCTTTGCATTTTGCGAACAGACAGATCTTGAGAGTGGTGCTTCTTGTCACATTAGTTTCCATGTCCTACAATTTTAATATTACTTGCCTTATGTCGTTCCTGTCCCAATTTACTGAGATTTGTTAACTTGCTAATCGTCATTATCACAATTAACTAATACATGTTTTATATTTCACATTTTTTGTCATGGAAAATCTGCAATAGTGACCGAAAACAGCTTAGCAATAGAAATAGAACCATTGCCTTAATGTTCAAAACTGCAGAATGGCTACTTAATATTTAACTTAGAGTCCTAATTTTTCAAAGTATTGCAGCTTAGTACGTGGATGTGGGCGGGGATAGTGGGTAGGTGAAAACAGACACTTTCAAAACCCTCAAGCCTTGAACGCAGGACTTACTCAACATGCACAAATGACTCAATATACAACTTTGAATCAACTAATCATGGGGGAACACTATTGTAACATGATTAAAAGCTTACAAAACCTGTATAATATGATATTTTCTTGCATGTTATTCAAGTCTTATTACTCCTTTAATGATAAAAATCCTCTTCTATCGTGCTGTATATAAATAATTCTGCTATCACTTTATATATGACTCTTAATTACATAACCTGATGATACTTTGTGGCAGATTTGTCCAAGTCCAAGTCCACACGTTTGGAGCAACAAGTCAATGCCCCGAGCATCTGATGTCAAGAGGTGTAGATTAGTCACACTCCGAGGCCCAGCGCTACATTATTTATCACAGAGCTCTCCTGTCACTCCGGCACCTCCCTTGGGTCCCTGTCAGCCCAAGACACACATTAATTAAGGAAATGGAGACAAAGTGTATCCCCACCGCAGTGACATCAACGTTATCTACTATTCTAGGCTCCCTGCGTTTACTTGAGAAGGGAGTCATAAAAGTCATATCCACAAGGCTGGGTTTCATCACGGCACATCACAGGACAGTCATATCTAAAGTCAATTAGAAATCATCAGGTTCCATATAAATTCAATTCATATTATGCTGTTTTCTGATCTATGTTTTTAATGTTGTTTCCTCATCACAAACAGACCTGCAGTTGTGTTTTGTTTCATTCACACATCCGTAACACACACACACGCACAAAAAACAAAAACAAAACCTGTATATTTAGGCTGAGTTCTTCTCTCAAACAAAAAAACACCTTGTTCCACCTTGTGATGTCATCATGTGGTAACACAATAAATGCTCCACTGTGTTTTTAAACCGTATACACCTTCACTACACTCATTTGGATCATTTCAGCACAAAAATTTCCAGTGTCTACTAAACAAAAGGTAAAACGTAGCTGTTGACTTAAAAACCTCCACTTCATGACATCACAAAGTGGAACAGAGCGTACAGACTGATAATGTAGGGTTGTTCAAACACGTGTGATTGAAACAAAACACAACTCTGGGTATGTTTTTGTGGAGGTGAGAGCATTATAACATGGCTAAAAGCTCGCAAAAGTCGATTTAGCATAATAGCAGCACAGTAATAGTATCTTTAAATGGATTTTTTATGTCTATCTTTCTTTCTTTTTTCTTTATTTGTCAGGGACCATGTACAAATTCATTAATTTTGCAAAAGAAGAGATGATTTGTACCAGATTTAGCTAAGGCTGCTTTCCATGTGCAGTCCCGGAGCAGTGAACACATTTCATTATGACTACATTATAAGACCAACAGTTCATGACATTAGCAGTGAAATACAATAAATGTCCCCATGTCCAATACATTACGTCTCCTACAGTCCAAACCATTATAAAAAAATCAATTATGTGCAGATTTTTACAGAACATTACAGATGAACTAGACTGGTGTGGACACGTTTGATTATCTAAGATGTACTTTTTCAAATTTCTAGTAAAATTATTCAACTCTACAGACAATTTCAGACTTTGAATTTGAAATGAAAAGGCCACTGAGCAAAGGCCGCGGATCTTTTTGGAACTACGCAATTTGGGTTCACAGAGACACAGTGGATCGGGGAGTTGTTATATTATTATTATTTGTGTGTGTTGCCTTAATCAAAAAAGTAAAAAAAAAAAAAAACAACTTCAAAATGATTGTGATTAAATTGCCCGTTGCGATGATATTGTAATGACAGTAATTGCAGTGTTGAACTTTCTAATAACATTACTGTATAATTGTCTCACCAATACCGAATACAATCTGCTATAGGGGACATCTAAAAACAAGCTGCAGATCTCGTCTGGCTGGCCTTTTTATTCCACATCTATCACCATTTCGTCCCGGAGATGCTCAGACAACTATGGTTAAGCGCTTGGTAAATGCCGAAATTAGTCAGTGTCAAGTCAACTCAGACAGCCCATTGAAGAAAGCCAGCCGGCGCACTCATGTTCAAGAAGTTACAAAGTAGTGTTAGGCCAGAGGTCTTAGAGGAACTAATGGACGCAGGTGAGGAGTTCCAGAGCGTGCATCTATTATTGAGCAGCGTCGGGTTACACGGGCAGGGATACAGGTGAGGCAGGTGAGAGAGAGAGGCGAGCGGCCGGGGCTCCTCTGACACATGCAGTGGAAAGAAAGACTACACCTGTAATCCCTACAAGGTGTAAAGCATCAGGATCACTATATATGTGTGCTTGGGACGCTTGTTTCCGTAATGTGTGCCAATGTGGGACAATCTGGGCCAGGGGTATTTTTAACATCGAGTATAAATTGTTCAGTGCTCTGACAATAGTAGACGTCACCTGGACAAACACGGGTGTTGCTATCCGACGAGACGAAGACGCTCGGTAGTTGGTTTTATGGACAAATCGCTGGTTAAATGAACAATAAGATAAGAATGAAGGAAGTGTGCTCATCCATATCCTTGAACTTTAACTGACCAATCCAGTTCTACGGTTGTTGCGATGTTTTTTTTGACTACTGTTTTATCTGTTGCAACATGACTCTTTTAGATCCACAAAACAAACATCAGTCACATGTATTCATTTTGTAACACTGAATAAATGTGTTATTTCAATATTATATTATACAACCTGCTATGTCATATTACTAATGAGTCTACCGCGCTCCACCGTCAAGAATTCAACCTTACCCCTTTACCCTTTTTAATCTTTTTAAACTTTTTATCCCCACGACGAGCATTTATCACCATATTATAATGCGTTACACTGGAGTACTCATTACTCTATCCACATTGTCCCAATTAAATGTCGTAGTTGTTGTAAACATTTATTAGAAATTCCTCTGGCCTTTTCCCCCTGTTTTCCAATAACTCATAATCTACATGTATCAATACTATTTCTGTGTCGATATTACTCCATACACTATTATTATGCATACCCCATATTCCACAGTGAAGTATTCAACCATACTCTTTTACCCTGGTGCAACTTTACTTTTTATTTTCACAAACACAATTTTCACAAATAAATATAATCATTTGTTGTAACCATTTATTTATATAGATTTTTTTTTACATTTTTTTACATTTTTTTTTACAATAACCCCTACTCAAAACGTATTGATAGAGTAAATTTTCTTAGAGTATTTGCGTATTAATCTACTCCGTAAAGCACGTGTATATGTCAGCCCATATTACCACCACATCTACCTTTTTTTTTAAACTTTACGCCCACAAAAACCACCCGTCACCATATTGTTCTTATTAATTTGTGCGTGAATGTTATACGGGCTTACTCACCCTCCACAAAACATCGACCTCTCCTCTAATCATGACTCAAAACTTATCTATTGAAACGATCCTACACCACATAACCAGTCGCACCGTCCATCCAGTTTTGTTTTCTATTGTATTTTTTCACTTGATATTATTTTTATTACTCATTACTCCATTCGTTACGTTGTTGTAACGATTGACTCATCTCTACCTTAAAAATTCGACTGACCTTTTTACAACTCCCATGTTCTTACCCTATTTCAGTAGTGGTATTACATGCATTATTACAGACACCATTACACGTATATTTCAACCCATATTACCACTTAGCCCTTACTGTATTCCACTGTGAATTATTCAACCTCTGTATCTCTCTCTCCTTCACTAATTACACCTCCTCTGTCTTCTCCTCACCTCCTTTAAAGAACCACAAATTACTCCTTTACTATTCGCTCCAAAACGCCGCTGCCCTGACAGAGCGGGGCTAAACGGCGGCTCAGGTCTAACCCACCCTACCTGCCGGCCCACTGCGCATTGTTGCACATTTGGCACTGATTATATTTGATTATTGCCGCGGTGATTTATTGGGCTGCATTCTTTGCCGATGTCATCTAAGGTCTTGCATACTTCCTGAGTTCTTCAGAAGAGCCGCCTTATGCTCTGTCACGCTATGAAAACAGCTACCTGTGATCGTCCCTCCACCTGAAAATCAAGTGTCACAGGGCGCAACTGTTTCTCTTTCTCGGTCCAGCGCTAATAATCCAGTTTTGTCTATTAGTTTCCTGTCCGACAGAGATGATATTTATTTATCTCTATGGGACAAGAACCACGTGTCCATTAATAGAACGTGTTTTTTAAAATATTGTTCTTCCTTAGAACGCGAGATAACAACCAACAAGTTATTTTCCGTTCATGGTGGTGTATACAGACTTGTTAAAATGCTCAAAATTCCAGCTCGGAGGTGACTTGAGGATAAAGTTGACCATAATGGAACAATAGTGACGCCTGCTCAGGTCCCGGAAGTACATTTTTCATTAATTTCTCCCATAGACTTTGCAAAAAAATGTAATTATTAAGAGCTCAAACGCATCGCAGAGGCTAAGCAGCTACGGGGTCACTTATATCCATAATGTGGTTGTTTTAAGTCCAAAAAAGGTTGTTTAAAATGCAAGGTTCTGCGAAATGCTTTAATAAGTTTGCAGTTCATAAAGTTTCATAAACAGATTTTAAATTAGCACGTTAGTTAACAGGTAGCTGATTATCCACGAGTAAGCTTTTGAACTTTTAATATGCATTTTTTTTCAGAAAGTGTATGAGAAAAATCAATGGGATATTTAGTTTTGGAGGTTCGAGGTGGGTGGTCACTGCTTTACCCAAGAAATTTTTACATTTCTTGGGTAAAAATGTCCGTTTCTAGTACAAAGGATTGACACAATACACATTTCTAACCTCAAATTGTGATTATACTTCACAGTGAACATGATTTGTAAGTGTGTAATATATGTAGATGAAATGGAAAACTATTGTCTACATGTCTTTTTGCAGTAAAACCAAAAAATCTGGGTTTCGCTATCATAAAAAAATATGTGTATTGTGTGTAAAGTCTGAAAAGCTCATGACGCCTACCCTCTGTGTAAATATATAATTAAGACTGTATTGGCAGCATGTCCACAGGGAGATCATATTTAAGGCTTTCATCACGTAACACTCCAGTCACGCTAAATCATTAGCATTTACATGTTTACACGATCACGAAATAGGTTTTTCTAATGAATGTTTTATGTTTTATACTATCCAGATACTATACTTGGAACGTGAAGAGACTTTGATATTGAAGAAAAAAGCTTTTAGGGAGTCTCCTCAAGTACACGGCGACATAAAAAATACAGCCTTGGTAAAAATGACATGTAGAATATTGATTTTAGATGAATTTAGAGTTATGATGTGAGATTATTTAGTCTAAAATAAAATAAAAATCAGTCTGCCATTGTATCAAGAGCATGAATATATAAGTATTGTCAACTATACTCGAGTTATTCCCTTTTTACAGTGGACATTTTGTGTGTTTTCTTGTTTCAATGACATAAAAAACAATAAAATAGTACAGATTTTGCATCTATTTGGATTGGGATTTAACACTGATTTGCATAACTTTTTCTTTCCCTCACACTCAAAATGGCCTGAAATAGTTTAGCTGAAGTCTACCGTAGAATATTTTTTCTCTTTTGTATGTCGTATTTTCTTAACACAACCCTAGGAATAATAAAATAATAAAAACTCCTGCGTCTTACATAGCTTTTTCAGAATTTCCTTAGATAACAGTTCATTGAAGGTCACACCTCAAATGACCTCATAGAGTAGTAAACACGTCAAACACACAATTTCCCCATGTCCATAAATCAGCACGTGTCAGTTAAACCAGTTGTGAATGTGCACAGGCAAATTGTTTACTAATATTTTTACTTCTTCCTCATCAGTGGTATTTCAGCTTCAGTCGCCATAAGATTAAATTACTGCTTTGCATTGGCACTGCTTGGTCTTCATTTTGAGGAGGTTAAAGAGGATAGAAGAAGGGTTAGAGCGGGCAGAGGGGGTGTTTTTGGTGGGGGTGGGGGTGCGCTGCCCTCGGGACCCTGTGGAAAACCCCTTATCCCATCCTGTCATATGTATTTCCCTGGCAGTGAGGTCATCGTGCTGTCTCCCAAACCACAAGCCCCGGGACCCATGCCTGAACACTCACCACTCTGACTGGGCCTGGGGGATATGCGAGCTATCACTAGGTGGCACTATTGAGCCAGGCTGTGAGCTGAAAATGGTTAGTTTGAATGGGGGTAGTTAAGAGATGTTTGAGCTGGGTAGAAACGAGAAATCTGAACATTTAACGTGTACCTGTATTACTTTTTGTGTTGTTATGTACTTTATCATCTCTATGAGTATTTTATTACAGCTATAATGTTTTTAATGAGAGCTATACTTAACCTTTAGATTTTTGGGACATAATTATTGCCTAGTTATTTTTATTTACTTATATGAAAAGGTTGGTGCTAGATGATAAGCTTCAGACGGACGGTCGGCTGTGATTGGTCAGCTGAAGTGATGAAGTCATAGTTTAAGAACCGGGGTGATGGTTAAGGCTGGAGTTTGGTTTTGTTTAGGAAAGTTATGGTTAGGAAAATGGTTTGGGAACTGTAAAAATGCAACAGTTAGCCCCGTTCGTATAAGAAAAGTGCTTAACAACAGTACAACAATAACATTTTAGAGCTGTTTATAGCAACAGGAATTTACATATTGCCATGGCAACCTGTGCTTTGTTCACTTCTCCTCTTTGAAGCCAACTACTGAGCACTAACCATACCTGTTCTTGTATATCTTTTTATTTTCCCACCAAAATATTTCCTAAGCTATTTTAATTATTATTGTATTATTTGTACAGTCATTCATCTATTTCCATCTACTTGAGTCATGTTATTGGATTGAATTGACACTCCTCTCTCTCAGACTGAAGGCCCTTGTGTGTTGGGGTACGTCCTGAGGGGTTTGGCTGTCAACGGCTCTTCTGCCCCCCTCCCCCTCACAGGAGACAGGACATGCCCCGGTCTGTGGTCCATCACCGTGGCGACAGACAGGGGACAGAGGGAGCACCTTGTCCCGGCTGTGATCACATGATGCTATCGCGGTCCGCTGGATTCTCAGGTGAGGACAGAGCCTGTCAGAGCCTGTGTCTGTGACAGAGGCAGGACTGTGAGCGGGGCTATTGATAAGACAGGGAACACTGATCAATATGTTTTTAAAGTATTGTAATGTTCAACTATAAGTAATAGAAAAAGGAATCAATTAGTTTTAGGGCTTTAGACACTGAAGCTTTAGAAGTTTATGCATTATCCCCTATACTACACATGGGCAAACTACGGCACGGGGGCCCACACACGGCCCTTTGGGTCCGCCGAACGTGACCAAATTATATTAAAATAAGTAAGGGTAAACTTTTAATAGATTAATTATTACTTTAATTAATACATTTGGAAAAACAATTGTACAATGAGCTTTGCTTTGATACACACACATATTCATATACATATATACATGTATATATATATATATGTGTATATATATGTATATGTATATATATGTATATGAATATATATATATGAATATATATGAATATATATATATATATATATATATATATATATATAGATATATATATATATATATATATATATATATATATATATATATATATATATATATATATATATCCTGGCCCAGTCCCTCTTTTTAGAACCCATTGTGGCCCGTGTGTCACAGTGGGTTAATGAGTTATACTTACCGTAAGATATTGTGAAAATTAATATTATAAATTAACATTGGTGATTTGGTACAAGATGTGATAAGAAAGCTAGAATAAGAATGGAATATAAATATAATATCCCATACACTGTGCTATAAACTACTTCGACCATCTAGTACTACTCATACAATTTGCTACCATTTTCAGCATAGTAAATACCCAATACTTCTTCACCTAAAACAAAACTTTATATAAAAATGTTGGCGAACTTATTTTCATTTGTTAATTTCTCTCACGATTGAAACATGAAATGTGTGTCAACAGATTTTTGGGGCAAAACAAGTTAAATCAACACATAAATGTTGGTTAATGTAATTATCACGGTGCACAACACAACACTGCCAATTCCATAACATTCTTTTTTGTATTTTAAAGTAATTTAAAGTTTGCCTGAAACGCTAAGTGTCAGACTTGTGCATGTTAATAGTGTGATCTGCAGATATAGCTGTCTCAGAGCCTGCATCTCCTCGGCCTCGTGCGCACACTTGTAAACCTCTCTGTCTCTGTCTCCCTCTGTATTAGAGACATGCCCCGCGCTCCTTAATGGCCCTTTGTTCAACCTGCAGGCCCCGGGGTCAAAGGTCAACTGCACCTGAGGCCAATTCCCACCAACAAAAGCCCTGTGTTTACGGCTTCCACGTCTGCAGCGGGCCGGGACAGGAGCAAGAGGAGGAGGAGGAGGGGCGAGTGAGTGGAACTATTTATGTGTACGAGAGGATGTCAGATAAACAGGAGTGATTACAGTAGTCAAGAAATGTGTATCTTTTAGCCCGAGTGCTAATGGATACAAACATAAAATACAGATTTGAAGAAGGTAAATTTGGAAGCAGACCTCCACCAAGGCCTTAGTTTCAAAGAGGTAAAGTTTCAGAATCAAGAAGGAATTCAGTCAAAAATAAATCACTTGTTCCCTTTTACATTTGTGATAATTGTCAAAAATGTCTGACCGTGCTTCAGCATTAATGAACACAAACATCAAAACACAGATTTCTAAGCAGATCTCCACCAAGGCCTAAGTTTCAGTTGGAAAGTTTCCAGGAACAAATAAAAAAAAATGAGGAGAAAGTGGGGACATATTTGGTAAACTTTTGGAGACAAACGAGTTGTCTAGACTCAATCCCTAGTTATGTTACGTACCTAGTTTACTCACTGAAACTTCACCTGGGCAGTAAAAAGCCCACTATGTAATATTTAGTCAGAAAACAGACTAAAATAGTTTATACTTTTTTCATTTAGACTATTTTTATTGCACTGAAAAACATGTTTCCAGACTGTGAGAAGAAGGTTTGCATGCTGACTTTTATTTGGCCTCCTCCTGCTTGTTTCCATAGAAATGTTGCTCCTTTGGCTATAATATTCCACAGTATGAAATAAAAGTATGGTTTCAACTTTTAATTTCCATGGAATCATGCAGGTGACATGCCACCTCCAGAAAGATACATTATGTTGCTTTAAATAACACATTTAAGCGAGAGTATATCATTTGCATAATGAAATGCAGTAGTTGGTGAAATGTCGTGTTAAATTTTCTACCAAAATAATATGGTAAACCCTCATAATAATAATGTAAATTATAACCGCTTCAGGGTATTTGGTTTTGTCATTGTGCACTGAATTTGAAAAACACAAATCAATCATTGTATCATCTGAGACAAAGTGAAACAAACGTGAGTATCAGCTGATGAGGTGTGCTAAACAAATTCAAAGACGGTTAACTCGTTTGCACCAGGAAGTCTTTATCAAAACACCTGCATCTCATTACTCAAGTATTCAGTGACCATTTGTGATTCAGGAAAGTCCATTGACAAACTGCTCTCATTTTCCAAAACTACAGAAACAGTTCTATTTTGTCACTTAACCATCTTTGGGAAAAACACACAGCGCAATGGTGAGTATCAATCGCGCTTCTAGCTCCAAAGTAAATAAGTGATGCTGTGTAACCCCGCGTCTCTGTGATGGGACCACTTCCTGCCGCCTCTCCGCTCGTCTGGCACCCAGTCAAGGACAACAGATGGGAGCCTTTAAATCCAAACACCCCCCTTTCTCTCTCTCTCTCTTTTGCTCAGCAGAAGGCTAAGCTGCGCGGACCAGCTTGGAACATATACTCAATAGAATCTGACTGTTTTTGGTGGTGGTGCTATACCGAGGGGAGGACGCAGGGATAAAAGGGGGGGTGCTACCTGTCGGGACATGAGTGGTAACAGGTGAACCCCGTCCCCAAAGCCCAGCCCACCTGTCAGCCTGTCACCCAGCCTGAAGAGCAGCAGGGGGCCCTCCTCCTCCTCCTATACGCCTCCTATAGACCAGGATGCAGCCGGGACACACCCAGGATACACACCCCTCCTCTCTGCCCCAGCGCCCCATCCCATTAGCTGCAGGCTGTAGCTGGAGCCACACTGACACCTTTTAACCTCTGCGTTAGGCTCACAATAAGCACTAATGTGTTTAGTGTTTGTTTTTATTGGCATCAATCTACGCAGAGACAGTGATCATGAATTACTTTTTATTAGTAATTTCAGTTATTTGAAATTAAATTGTATAATATGGTGCAAAATATTTTTTTTCCTATTTAACGGTGGCCTGTGTAATGTTTCAGTGGGTCTATCATCTGCTCGACTCCACAGAGATGTTATTGCATGCCAGGAATGTTGCACTGTACAATGCTGTTTTCTTTTATTGGCCGGACAGCCATTTGGGGTTTTCTGATTCATTAACTAGAACCAGAACCTTTAGAGCATAAAACATATTCAACATATTCAGCATATTATTATAGCTAAAAAAACTTATATATGCAGATAATGTTTTCCTTGGGTACCTGGCATTGGCTGCAGAGATTATTTGTTTTTTTCATTGTTCATCTAATTAAGTTCAGTTGAATTCCCAGTATAGAAAATTATACACTGAAACACTTCAAATCTATATCACTGGTGCCAGTTTAATATCATTTACTGTCTATAAATTATTAAAGATGTTATGTGATCAGTCAAATCGTATCAGAAACCAGATAGGTGTCTTGTCTACCTGCATAATGCTCACTAGACCGAGTGGCATTTGTAAACAAACCAGCATATTCTTTGAAATGTTTCTGCGGTTTGTTTATTTGCAGAGCTTAACTTGGGTTGTTACATCAAACCACTTAAAGAATCACACAAATGAGACAAAGTAGCAAAAAGAGAAAGGCGACAGACAGGCCCGTGCAGTGATGATTAACATGGGATCTCTGGAGGACTGCGCCGCAAATATCCTCCCAACCACAGTGCGGTGAGAGAGGGACACAATGACACAGGGACAATACCCGCGACTATATTCTGTGCTCCATACAAACAATACAGACAGACCCACACAATGCTAAGCCATGTGGAGCTCCGTGTCTGCCCACAACAAATGACAGCCATTGTTCCTTATTGTTCAGCCCTGCAGTCACTACACCTGGGATGGGACCAAACTAACTGAATATTCCGGTGTTATAGTGCATTTTAAATTAGATTCCATTGTTTTTAAAGGCCCTTTACACAAAATGGATTCTTGTGCGCTTTAATTTATGTTATAATGCTGTTATAACATAGATCAGAAAATAGCGTAATGAATGTACTTTCTCCTCATGTTTATCATCTTTTCTAAATAGTCTCATTTAGTGAATAAATTGTCATCATTTGTGGTTATATACTTAATTAGCAAGTCTATTATTTTCTCATTTAGGAGTCATAAAATTATACTGAATAATGTCATGTACTAATTGCTTTTTTCCTTTCTTTCTGTCCCGAAGGTTTTATTTGACAAGACGGTTATGGCACGAAACGGGGGGAGAGAGGGTAGAGACATTCGGGAAATGGTTAAGGCTGGGAAGAGAACCACATATGAGCAACGCCTTTAACCGCAGTTACAGCAGATTTTAATCAACAAAGCCGCCAATACGCGCATTTATTAAGCCCCTATTGTTTCCTGTAGTCGCATGGCACGATTAAAATATAAGCAAAACAACATGTACCTTTGATACTTCCTGATAGTGTAATTCAAAATGCCAGACTTCCCTCTCGTGCGTCTGGCTTTCTGTCGGTCCACTCACATGTAAATTATGATGCTATGTCAGTGTGCAAAAGTTAGGAATGACTTTATGTGCTTGTTAAACTTCATTAGAGCTGTTGACATAAGAAATATCGCTTTGGTGATTTGGAAACGCAAGCTGTTCGTCACTCTACAAAACTCCAACCTGAAACTCCAGTGACAGCACGTAAAACATCTGCGGCATTACCCCCAACACCGTGAGCAGACTTTTAATTTGAAAGGAACAACTTTGAACGCATGTAAACATCATGGTAATGCCTGTGCCGCCACCCCAGGGCCTTCTCTGGATCTGTCTTGGCCTTTTAAAAAACTTTGCAGCAGGATTAAAAGAGGTTAGATGCACACTGCTATTTCCCTTCGGGCGCAAGAGGAACCTTTCTACTTTGGGCTTGCGCTCTGCACTAGTCACGCAAGCCCCGTCACCAGCAGAGGTATGCACCCAGTCCCACACAAGAATACTACCCTTTAAAACCGTGACTCACCCCAGCGCCCAACCACCACGAGACGCAACACTTTCTACAGTGTCATGAACAGTCACAATTTACACGTTTGAGTTGGTGTTTTGAGTTTGGTTCATGTAGAAGTTGGTATCAAAGTGGAAGTTGGGATTAGGTAATATTGACCAAAACAATGGTAGTACAGTTGGTGCTAGGACAACTACAGAATAATAGCCATAAATATAGCGTGATAATAGTATACGTACGTTTTGACAAGTGCGTGTTGAAATCTAAAAGGGAAACAGGTACACGGGCACACACGCTTCACAGATGAATGACGTGCAACAAAGACGACAAACCGTGCACAAAAAGGCAAACACTCACAAAAAAAATCGCTCAGAACAGTTAGGTTCAAACAGTCTATTCAAATATTTTAATCTAGTTGACCCCTTCGCTATTTTCATCTCCAGTATGACATGTTTTTCCAGGAGGAGTCGTGACACATAACGTCGTCTTCGGTGACAATAATTCAGAGACAAAAGGTTTGATCGTTTCAGTCATCGCTCTCTTTCTCCACCCTCTGGCACACACCAAACTGGCACCGCACCAGCCATTCAGCCATAGATACCAACAAATATGCAACAGATCCAGATAATAACGCATTTTATTAATACAGCACTTGCATAAACACTCAAAGACGCCGCACAAATGGTACAATTATGAATAATATTTTACAGCAATGCTACAGAATTTAAAACTCCAACAACATATTGCATATTACTAGTCACGAGTTACACCCTAAATAAAGGTGCACTACGCAACTTTTCTGGTGGAGGAGGGTCCGTCACTTGCTTGTCTCCGTCGAATGTACCACAGAGTTACATTAAAGCTGACCTCTGTGGGGTGAACAGGTCACAGCGGTGGAGAGCACACGCATCACTGAAAGAATCAATAAAAACAAAGTAAAACAACATGTTTTCTAAAAAAAAAAAAATGCAAGGAAGGTCACTTTAATGCCAAACTGTGGAACATTGGAATCAAAAGAATAACATAACCCACTGAGAAGAGCGTGTGACGTACCTTCCATCAGAAAAGTTCCATTGCGCTCCTTTAATACTCATAATACACGTACCAAATGGAAAGACATGATTAGATTCTACGATTTTTTTAAGCCATAAGCTCTGATAATATAAAAAAAAATCTTGTGACATTAGCGTGACCTGTTATATTTTCACTTTGAGACCCTAGTTTCATCTTCTCAACCTTAAAGCTCATATGAAACACACCTTGAGTACTTACATAATAAATTAATGCAGATAGGTCGTTGTCATCATGGAGCATCAAGGCTTAGTTACAAAGAATGGGCGTGCAGTCTGGTAAAGGCCAAAGCAAACAGTTTAACAAGGGATTTGCAGGTGATTCATTCTCAACAGTGAAACAGTCACCTGATAAAAATCCTGCTGGTATTTTTGGACCTTACAAAGTAAATAAATCCTGATCAAAGCATGAGGCCGCATGAACATACTGCCAGGCTCCATGACAGAATAAAACGCTATTAGAGGCATTGCACCTAATATTTACTGGATTACAAAAAGCTGAAAAACAAAACTAGTACATTTTAAAGTGTTTGCAGCCATCCACATGTATTCCCCACTTTCCAAAAATATAAAAAAAAGTTTCACCACTGTAAGTTTATAAGCATAAATTCAGAGTTTTGACGTCACGGAAATGCTTAAGACAACAATCTTGTTTTAATGCGCACTTCCTGGTTCACATAAAATTAGATTCAGACAGCGCGCAGTGGTCTTAATTTGACCGTGTTTAGATTTTTTTACTCCTCAAGGCTCTCCTGAAGGATAATGTATCGATATCTCACGATGAAAAATACTAGACTAAAAAGCAATTACAAAACAAAACAAACACAAGTTCTTAAATTGTGTGCTGGTGGGAGCTGGTAATTTCTCATCTTTATAATGTAATGATCTGATATTTTATGTTTAGTTCAGAGTTGATACCTTTTGTTGTTCTTGTATCTGTTTATGTGTTGTTAAAGTGACTGCTGTTGTATGTGACTCTTGGTTGCTATGCTGACGAGTGGATATCCAGGTTTCATTCGACAGTTACTGGTCTGTTTTGGAGACTGGCTCGAGGAACAGACGCTGCTGCTGTTTTTCTCTTGTATCATGACTTACAGTAGCTCTTGTGTTCAGAAAATAAACAACAAGAAGAAATTCAGGGTGTTTCCTCATACCAGAATGCTAGATTAATAATTAGTAATAACAATAATGAATACTGGATAGTAGAATAGGTACCCAACACAAACTCTTCACTAGTAACTTTCACTTGACTTTGGCCTTACTTTTGAGTCATCTTACCAACCAATAAACCAAGCAGCACCAGACAACTTGGAGGCTGTTCGTGCTTTTCCAGGTCTTGCGACTCCATTTGTTTTGAAGACAGCGAGTTGGATTGATGGACAGTCCCAGGCAGTGAAAACCAGAGACGGGCAGTCTATAGCTGTAAACTTGTGTGAGGAGAGCCAGCGAGACTTTGGAGACTTTCACACTGACTGGAAGATTTTGGATTAAAATGGCCACGAACTGTCACCGCCGCTCAAACCACACGGTGCGGTGGATGCACATTACGGTCTCATAAGTCTCTGCCATGACACTTTTACTGTAACTCCTTGGGCTTTTCCTGGAAGTCCCACACAAACAGCCTAATAGTGTTCCATGTGAATGCACAATTAGGCCTTTCTACGTTTGATTATTCTTGGTTTTAGCTGTTGCTGAAAAAACATTCTCACTAATTTAGCTCTCTCTAATTGATTGGAGATACGCATGTGGAAAATATTCAAACCATTGCCTTGATGGGAACTCTAGTACGAGGCTGATAACACTATATAGATCCAAAATGGCTGTCCTCTGTGTCACCATTGACCCCAGTCTCTCAAAGTTGGAGTTCATACAGTGCTCAGGAAGTGATTAACAGTAAAAGATGAAAGGGGGTGGACAGGATAAACACTCTGCCCTGGGAGCCTTTTCCTCTGGGGCACTCCGGCACCACTTCCTCTCCTCGCAGACTCAACGCTGCCCCCGCTGCCACAACCAGGGACGCACACATTGTTGCCACATGATGCCCAGACGTGCAGATAGAGAGATACCAGGGGGAGGACTGTTTATGTGGTGTGGAGCTGTGTGTGCTTAAACTCTTGCGGGCCGAAGCAACACTGGAGCGGCTGCGTTTGGAAAATGATTATGTTGTTATGTTGAGCAGACGCCCCAATCAGTGCAGCAGCGCAGTGCAGTTAGCGTTTATGCTAATTCTCCACATGACACTCTCACTGGAGCACAGCTGTTACACCAAAGGACTGCCACCGAGTGATTATGGTGGGACCAGACCAGCTGCAGGTGGATCCGGAAATGAGCCAAAGAGGGGCCGAAGAAAAATGCAGGCTTAAAGTAGGTCAGCTATGTAGGCAGGTTAAAGTTTGTAGTAACTGATTAAAAACAAACAAACAAACAAAATCCAAGGTTTTGTTTTTCATTAGCGCCAACAGGATTAGTGAAAATGTTATCCGTTGGTTTGCATATGGAGCAGAGAAAAAAAATTGTTTAGTTTTTGGTGGAGAATAAAACCTTATTTGACATGAGTATATCACTTTTTTTGTTGCACGATAGGTCAAGAAAGATACTATTTCCTGCTACAAATTGTTAGGTTTGTAAGATATCCTGTGAAGTGGTTGATTCTTTGCCTTTATGAGACACAGTATAAAGCTTTTTGGTTTTGGACACTTGGGCAACAGCGGCTTTTGATAAAACTGGTTGGATTGGATGGTTAGTCGTTAGAATCCCGCTCAAGCCAGGAGCCAAAGAAACCATTGACATAGTTTGGCGGGATGTCCTTGTCAGTCAGCCCAAATGTGCCTTAATATAAAGCGCTTTGAGTGGATATTCCTTTCCGAGTACAGTGTAAACCTGTATTTCAGTCCAGCTTCCATAAAAGACAACAAATATCCAACAAAGGTGCATTTAACCCCTTTGAAGTTCCATCAGTGTTTACATCAATATGAAGACATTCCTGGAATAGGTCCTAGCCATGCTCCCCTAGACCTGGGGTGAAACATAAGCTACTTGTGGGCTCTCTGGATGGCAGATCACAGAGCCCCACATCTGAAAGACTCAATTATCCCAATTGAGGGCTGACAGGAGTAGCAAGCGCTTCATAATAGAGCTGGGGTTCTTTTTGATGACCAGGTCAGTCCGAGCCAGGTGAGGGCATCCCTGTTAACCCCACGTTTTGACGAGGGTATGGTCTGTGTGAAGACGTCTAACAGACCATTAGGCTCTTCTTAGTTCATGTTGTGGTCCAAATGCTGGAACTAAAAATATAGTTCTTGACCTTGTTGCTTTTTGAAGCTGCAGTCTCAGGGACAATGACTTTGTGTTGGTCTGCAGCGAGGTTCCAGCAGCCTTTACTGTGGTAGCCCCGAGAGCTCCGTCCAAAAGAGGGTTTAAATATAGCAGGGCCTCTGAAGCTGTGGTCTGCTCGCACTGTTTCTTTTGGCATAGTGAGGTCTGAACATATTGCTCATAATCCGCTTCATATGCAACACTAAAGAATGGGATTCCTTGTAGCTGCACCGAACCATTAATTTACATAGAAGATAAAGTTTAAGATTATGATGGCAAAAACTTCTGGTTATTTAAATGCTACTACATTGAAACAGTTACTTTTTTCTTTTTTTTTTGCGTTTTTGAGCAGGGTAACAAGTGCATTCCCTCCCTTGTCCACTGATTATAAATGAGTCTCATTTGGAAAGATAACCAGAGACACGCACATATGGACGCTAGTTCAGGACCCACGTCTGGCCCTCTGTTTGCCATTAAAAAACATTTAATCTGATAGAATCATTTGTCTTATGTCTGGGGCCAGACAAGTCCAAGGGCGGCTGCGTTTGATTGGTGGAGAGGTCCAGTGACATCACAAGAGGTGAGAGGTTGAGCGGGACAGCCTTGGAGGTTCTTTGGTGCTGATCTGGGTTTGAGAGTTCCCAGGTGTGAAAAGAGGTTCTTGTTGTTCTTTGGCTGATGTGAACATCTGTGCCAGACAATCGGCCAGATCTGAAGAGCTTCAAATTTCCCCAATCACACAGCACATTTACAGAGGGAACATACATGAAGTAGGAGACATGTGAGAGCCAGTGTTCTCGAGCAGTCCAGTTTAACACAGGCTTGTATCAGTCACCGTGGTGTCCTGCGCTGCGGGCGCTGAGTGACATAAATAGACGGAGTTTACTCACACTTATAGTTTACCCGACAAGAGCCCGTAGCGCTGCTTCTGACCCCTAACATAAACACAACATGGCGGCTGTCTCAGTGTCCCAGAGGGGTGCAGGTGGTCCACATGAACACCTCTGTATGGGCTTTGACCCAAGCTCAAAGGTCATGACCTTCAAATGGCGACCTTCCTATCCGCCCCTAATTGGCCTGTTTATTTTTAGTCCGCACTGGGCCTGTGGAGCTATTAAAAGAAACGTGAACATGAGGCCGTGTGCTAATTACTGTTGGGCCAGCAGACCCTCACTTTCTGAGATTGCTGCCAGATGCTCGCTCACTCACACAGTCTCATCTGTCACCTTCACTGTCTCAAAGTGGCTTTAAGGGATGCCACCTGAAGAAAGCCTGTACAAAGAACCTATAATATTGTCAATATGTTATGTCATCAAAGCAATGAAGTTTAACCATAAACACATGATCATATAACAGCTATTTTGCACCGTGAAAACCTAACTTTTTTTCGTCCTCATCATTCAAGTGTAATTCGTAACAGATAAGTTTGATATCACTGAGCTGGTGCTGGCAAGTGTCAATAAATCCAGTTGGAGCATTTAAGGAAGCACTAAGTAATTGGCTCGATTTAGACCTATTTGTGGTCAGGTTGAAATGAAGCAGCAGCAGCCACCATCTTGTTGAGTTCTGAGATTTCTAAAGGGTTGATTGGAGGAGGAAGCCACTGGGATGGATTAGCAGATGGGGCCTGGACAAAGAGAGTAAGCACCTCTGTTCACTTCTACAGACTACACTGACATTTGATATGACAATTACAAATCTGTCAGTAAGAACGCACTAACATGCTTTACAAAGGGAAAGACCTTCAGAAGACAGATACCAGATACTTTAATACGCGCGAGTTACGAGACTATAATGTGTGCATTGTAAACAATCAAAATTAAATGCTATATAATTAATGTAAACAATAACAATAAAAGTTGGAAGCTAATTGCTTACTGCACTACACCCACATCATATATTGTCAAGTTGATAGACCGCAATGTTGTCTTTTCCTATTCTACGTAAGGAGTCTGGATTCTTATTCTGGCGAAATTTACCAAAACAAAACAGGTCAAATAAGGATGACACAAACAACAGAGACTTTGGGGTTATTAAAAGGTAAAGCACTGAACTAAAAATCTTCTTAAAAAAAGGAAAACTTAAACTAGATCAGTGGTAAATGCTCAGAAGAACACAAAACTACTAAACCTACACAGTTTATCCACTCTGCCCCCTAGTGACTGGAGTCAGTATCTATGGCAGATACGTAGAACTCGAGAACTTGAGAACGTGAAAAAATGTTTTTAAAGGATTATTTTAAACGTAAAACAACTACAACCCCGCCGCTAACTTGATGTAGTTCCGCGTTGGCATAGGTTGTGTGAAACCATTCCATCCATCCAAATATGTGTATTCAGCTTGCGACATACGGCTCCCTGTTCAATCAAAGCGCAGCAGGAAAAGCATGCGTCGTGGAGAAGTCCGAGCTGTCAGGACCGAGCCTGGACAGTGTCAGGCGGCCCAGGCCCACCCGCTTTGCCGCGCTCTGATGGATTGGGTTTCCGCAGCCCGTAGATGCACACTAACCTGTCGCTTCCTGCACAAATGAATCATCCACAGGGAGAAAACAGATATTCACTGGAGAGCAATGTATTACGCTACTTAGAGCTGTTAGTTAACGACAATGTGATGCTGTGTTTCCTGTGAAAATAAATAAAGTTTCAAATCTTAAGTTCATGGCTACTATCAAATAGAAATGTGTATGTCAACCGAAAAATACATTTATGTGCATGTTGTTGGGGTTAGACAAGAAAGGCCTTTGCTTATTTAGGTCTAAAAATATCTGTTCTTTATATAGACACTTTTAAATAAGCAACAATATTTTCACGGAATTACCTCAAAGTGAAATTCCTCTGTACGAGCTCTACGTTAAACAGAAAAGACGACAAATTATGTTTCTCACAGCTGTCATGCAGAAACAGTTGATTAATACCTGAACGCAGCGTCAAACATTTCAACAATGTCAGTGTAAAAATGCAAACTTAATACACTTTCTTGCTCCGTGTTAAATTCTGACAAGAGCCCAACAGACACAAATGACCTTTAAGGCTGCATCTGGAAACTATTTGTGACAATGGCTGCCCACTTTGGTTATCAACCTGGATCGCATTTTATTTAGGAATTCGGCAAAACTTGATGGTGAAACTTCCCGGCGTTCTGGTCTTTTTTCAGCTACACCCAAATCGTTATTGCTGAAATCATTAATCTTTTATTTGTGTGTTGTTATTATTTGAGCCACCATACACTATATTTGTTTGTGAGTAACTTGGATAAATTTTATGTGCCTGATGTAATGCTTCAATGTGTGATGCAGATGTACAGTGCATTTCAGCACACCCCCTTTTTTGCTGCTTCAAGCCATTTTGTTTTTGTCATTTTTTCAACCGTCAAGTTTCATTTGACCAAAGATTTCAACGAGAGAAGTCCCTGATTTGAAACACCTTTAACTACAGTGGCACCTTGGGTTCATATGCCTTTCTTAAACCGTCGCTGGATCCCGTTGCCACCTTCTCGTCTGTGTCCATCAGGGTGACGATGACCACACCTGATGCCCTCCCAGCGGCTCCCTCTGCCTCACAGGGAGCTGGAATATGGCTTCGGGCTCATTTCCAAGACCAACACGGAAATCAAGAGCAACCCAAGTTTGAAAAGCGAATCTCGTAAAATCTCTCTCTCTTTTTTTTACATTAGTTGCCACTGACGAGAAGCCCCTGTAATGAGGCCGGCTTTACTTATTCATAACGGAGGCCCGGTAATAGAAAACTGCTGTGCTGCTGCTGTTGCGTTGGTTGGTTTCACATTTTTGACCCAGTGCCAAAACCAGTGGAGCAGAAAGTCTATAAGGTTGTTGCAATACGCCATGAAATTCAAGACTTGGGTGTTCCAAATCCTGCTATCTGGTCTTCCTCCAAACGTCTGCTATGTTGAATTCTGTCCACCGCCCGAGACCCGCGGACACTCCCCGTCCTTTTACCGCATTCTAATCTTCCTGAGAAACCAAGGTACGAGCAGAAGGTGAAAAGGTCGGTATACCCCCATCATAGGATTCCAGACCTGGTAGGGGGCAAAAGGCTGGGCTGGGACAGAAGGTTTGCAGAAGCAGGGTGAGGCTAAGGTAGGTGAGTGGGGGCATTGTCCTTGAGGGGGAGGTAACTATGTTTGGGTTGGGTTCTTGAGCTTTTGTTGTTGTTTTGTTAGCATTGTTGAGCCAGGCCTAATGCGGCATTCCTCGTGGCCGAGTTGCGGACTGAGGTAGTGGGTAATGGAGAGAGACCAAAACAGATGGGATGAATCCTGCAGGAAACAATGGGAAAATGGAGCCCCTCGAGCTGTTTGGGGTTTTTCAGGCCTTCGGGGTTCTGTATGAAAAATGTTCTTTTAAGTCAAGTTTTACATGAGTAAGCTCGGGTAGTCACCAGCATACAGTAGTCACCTCTTTGATCAACATCAGGCTGACAAGTATAATCTAGATATGACGAATGAGGTGTGCGGAACAGTTTCCTTTTACCATTCGGGTATCTATACAATATCCACCATTTATTTCTATAATTAGATTTTGTATTGGAAGTTTAAATATAAAAATGCACATGAATATGTATTTTCTTAAAGGTAATTATATATAGATGAGCGCTTTTCGGAGAATCACAAACAAGTATGAATGAGTCTGTATCCTGCTCTAGAGGCTTCTCAAATTTTTTTTTTTCTTTTACAACTTATTAAAAGGTAAAAAAGTAAAGTAAAAAGTAAAGGAACAAAGTAAAAAAAAAAAAAGTTTTATAGTCCAAAATTTGTTTGTATTGCTCCAAGGTCCAAAATTATAATTCCTCTCAGTCACAAATACACATATTGTATTCCTTTATTGCTGAATAGTTTACAATGAGTTAAAATAAGATAGCTCTCATTAAGAGATTATAATTATGCAACATGTAATCATTGTCAATGTAGAAAACTTTTAACAATGCCATTTTAGCCAGCTGGAAGCCAAATGCCTTTAGCAAAGGAAATGTATAATGCAACCTATCTCAACATAATTGCTGATGCATCTATTCTCACATTTCCTTTTTCATTTTCTTACATTTCATTATCTTTCATTTGTAAGACAATGATACACAACAACAAACATCACACTCTGACTTTATCTGACCATCTTTAAGGCTTTGATTGTGGCCATCAAAGAGCCTTTAAACTGTTCCACTGATGACCCTCAATGAGCTAACTTCAGTATTAGCCTGGAGTGACTTGGGCTAAACTAAAGGGTCATGTTATGGTCAAGTGAAGCGCATCTACCTGCTCCTTGTGCTGCTGATTTTTCATTTCTATCCTGATACAGTACCAAGACGGATATTCTTAGACAGCTCTCTCGTCATTACAGGGCTGCCGTGTTCCTAAAGGATACTTTTAGAATAGATTACAGGTAAATGACTTGTTCTGGCCTGCAGCCTCTGACACTGAAAAATGAATGCCTTTGATGTATTATCTTCTGAGCAGTACAATGAGGTTACACGTTCAACAACAGACCGTACAATTACATGCAGTCTGTTTGGACAATGACCACTATGGCTGTATGATTACATCGCTCGGGATCAGCACGCCGCACGATTTATTACTTGGTCCAAGTTTGTATGCACAAGAGTGAAGCCAAACGCTGCTTTGCTAAACCGTTCATAAAACCCAAATCCCTTGTATTCCATTTGGAGCTTAAGGAGTGGTTTACATGCAAATAACCCAAAATGATTGAAAACCATATTGCCCTGTCATTGAGCCGACGTTCTAACTTTTGAAATGTTTGAAGAGGTAGATTTTTGCTCGTAGTACGAATATTATCTACTACCAGCTGGTCTATGATGGCACACTTTGACATTTTTAGGCTTTAAATGTGTAAATGCATGTACAAGCTGCAGTTAGTATGTTTATATAGTATGCGTTAATGCAAATAAGTATGATAGCTACCTTGTTAGCTTGGTGCATTGTTAACATTGACTTTAACATTTGAATTCCTCTACCTGTGCTATTTGTCACTTTACTAAATCTCCAGCCAAATTCTTCTAACCAAGATTGCTATGCTTGAGTCTTTGCTTATCCCTCAGCCTCTCTCCGGCCTCCACTGAAATCCTGCTAGCGCACTGTGGCTGCACATAAATATGCTCACAGCGGTGCGGCGGCTTCAGTGCTCGGCTCTGGTCCGTTCTGTGGTCGGGAATTAGGCGAGCTCTCACAAGAAACTAAGCTGCACGGTATAGGAGCACCACACCACATGGGATATCTGCCTACATATGCACATTTTGAGAAGTGCACATTTGAGTTATCAGAGTTTTCCTTACTGCTCCATCGACCAGGAGAACTGCCAGGACTCCATGCATCTGATAACGTTTTTTTTTTCTTTTCTTTGGTCTTTGGGTCAGACACAGTTTGGCTTGTTATAGGGCGGAGTTTTCATAACCCTGGGGAGCAGATTGTGACTAATGAGTCCGTGTTACTGTGACCAGAGGAGGCAGCTGCGAGAAACTGGCCTCCGATTCAACTCTTATCGCTGGATCTGAACTCGGCGCAGACGGAGGGACACACCCACAGGAAGTGCATCGCTTCAGCTAACGGTCACGTCCGCCACATAGCACCATGACCAACTCGCGACTTAAAAGGTAATGTGTTCAAATGATGCATATATGTATTGTTCACTTGATTGCAAATGGACTTTTCTGAGCTTTTAATCATGCTATAATGTTAGCACGTCTAAAACTTACTGTAGCCTAATTTGTTCATGACTATTTTAGTAACTGCATGTGGTATTTCTCCTTCTGAACAGATGACAATTCTTTTCATACTCATTACCCGACCTGCCCTGATCACTTAATTGCTCAGTTTATGAATAATTGCATATCAGCTTTTAAATAGCACCATGTTGCTAATAGCCATGATGCAATTTTTTACTGTCACTTACAGAAGAGATACATGCACCTGAATGTTACACAATTCATTTTATTAGGAAAAACAATATTTGCCCCATAGAGTTTAGCAGTTGTGTTTGTGCAAAGGTAACTGTGTGCTCTCATCGTAAAATTAACCATTTTGATTTTTTCCATGAACCCAAATCCTGGTGTGTTGGTGTTGTCTGTCATTAAAATTTCACATTAATCTACAACAAAAAGGCAGGTATGTACAGTATCAGGGTAAGTGGAAGGGTTATGTCAAAATGAAGTTCGAAGCAGCTTTGGTAAAGTTATTATTCAAGTGTTTTACTGTTTTAGTGCAACTAGAGCCAATGTTTTGAGAAAATACATAACCAAGAAGGGAGTAATCTTTCTGTGATGTACTACATGTCCTGGTTGTACTATAGGCAAATATGACGCATGTGAGTGACAGCGTGGCACCAAGCCTTGTCAAACAACATGCTGCTTATTGGTGTTCCCCAGGTCACAATTAGTTCTGATGACTTACCTTATGGGAGTGCTGCGTAAAGACCAACAAAGGAAATTATTATTGCAGCAGGCAAGGCTTCATAATTGATTCAGGGCCCTGTGCACAACCACAAAACAATTACCAATCACTCTTTTCTGTGTGCCAGCGATGACTACAGGGGTTTCAATACAGGGAGGATGGGAAAACAAAACTGTGCATCAGGGACTTCATGAAAAATTGGTTGGAAAATTGTATAAACTCCATTACACATACATTGCACATATTATCTTTTAATACTTTGATAATAATCCTCTATAACTTAGCATAAATCAAGATATTATTTAACTAAAAAATAACAAACCAGAAGATGGACAGTTAGACACGTCCCTTGTGACTTTGCTATTTACTACACAAGTTAAAACAAAGACAGAAACAAAGCAGCGGCCACATGGGGCCTTGGAACAGGTGGAGCAAGGGACAACGTTCAGTGTCATCAAAACAAATGAAAACACCATCTGTCAGGGTTTTTGATTTCTTAATAATAATGTTTCCGTGGTAACTATTTTCACGTTTTCACTAAAAACAAAACTAAAATGTGAAATATTAGCATGTGTGGACAGAGAATATTACCAAGATGTTAGATGTTTTTTGTATTTATGATTAGTGTCTTCTGATAATTAAAGTGCAAGCTGGAAAATGTTTACTATTACATTACATCCAAGAAAGTTTTTAGGTCTTCTACTATTCCACTAGAGGGCAACAGAAAATATATTAATTTAATTTCTTGGATTGCTCACAATATAGACTTTACTGCCGTCTAATAATCTTAATACTTGTTGCAGGATGATGTAATTACTACTTTGGTCTGGTTGTGAAATAAAATTGCACAAAAAATAAGCGGAAATAAATGGATTTAGTTAAACAGTAGTATCTATGTATTTGTTTATTTTTTAAAGCAGCTACTTGTTGTATTTGCTAAGTTTGACTCAGGCTTCTAAAGATTACGCATTGAGGATTACCAAGTCAGTTACGTCAGCGTGGAATGATCTGATCTACAAATGTTATGAAGTTTAAAGCTCAGTTTGTTTACATTATTCACTGTGCAAAGCTAAAGTGAGAGTGACGGATGTGGGGATAATCATAGTCCCATTCACAGTGTCCTGATATGAGCCGCAGGTGAGGAGCCGTACGAGTCCAGCCATTATGATATTATGACTGAACGGATGAGCACACGTCCCAACAAAACACATGAGGAAAAACGCAGTGTGCAGACCGGAGAGTGAGATCATGAGGCAGAACGTAATCCGGTATTTTAAACTGGTACAGAATGTTCAAAATTATAATCCTAAAGCTGAAGAAAATGTAAAGTTATTCATGGGTTTCAGCTTCTTGTCAAATAGATTTTTATTTTATTTTTTTTATATGAATTTTGAGGACTTTTTATGTTTTATTTTGTTAACAATAATCATTTTTCATTATTCTGAAACTCATGGATTCTTATAAAACTGGTACTACAGAAGTGTAACCATTGTAACTGAGGGATAAATGAGAATATGATAAAAATATAATAATAATAATGATAATAATAATAATAATAATAATAATAATAATAATAATAATAATAATAATAATGATAATAATAATAATGATAATAATAATAATAATAATAATAATAATAATAATAATAATAATAATAATAATGATAATAATGATAATAATAATAATAATAATAATAAACACATAGCCTATAAATCACAGAGATCTCCATTATAATACAATGTAAAAATATTTCATTACAACTTTTAATTCAATCTTTAACAGTCATATGTATTATTTCAAAATTGTCACTTTCATTTGATCGTAGTTTCACAAGGTTGAGTTCTAAATTGTGTAAAGGCAAGCAAGCTTAAGGGCGTTTGAACTCTGACCTGGGAGTGTGTTGCGCACAATAACTACTTTGACAAATAAAAGTGATCTGTCCCATAACCGCAAAGTGTAAAATGAAATTGAAATAAAATGATAGTAAAAAAAACTATATTTCCCGGTGCTTTCCACATCCCCTCGCCCGCTCGCACCGTGTTATTAAGTGAGATTAGCCTGATGCCTCTCATGGGAACACTTCATATTTGGTACGCCTGAGCAGCCACATTCCTGTTTAAGTTTGGTCCGTCCAGGTGTGTGGGACCTATAGGGCAGAGGCACGGGGACATCAAAGCCCCAATGTGGTGGTGCTCTTCTGGGGTTGTCATGGGAGACCGAGCCGCTGCTACCCCCAGGACGCCACGGCCCATAGGAACAAACAGTACATTCCAGAGCAGGGACACAAAGCCCAGTTTCACGGTCACACCTGAGCCATGGAGCGGCCGGGCGGGACTCCATTACACTGACAGGGTGGTTCACGTGAGCAGGGCGTGAGGCGGAGAGGACGGTAACGGCACTGAAGGGGTTAAACAGTGATGATTTACAATAGGCAGTTTGGAATGTTGACCTGAAACAAATTGCATCAATATATCTGCGTGAAAGTAAGGTCTGGTGCGTAAGCGCTTAGTCACAAAAGGGATAAGGAATTTCCAAAACAATACAACAAAAGAGTGGTATATGCCAAGTAGGAGCATAGTGTACTTTATGTTTTAGTGATACTTTACTTCTGTTTTTTTCTAGCTGAAGTTGACGTGTGTCTGTGTATATCTGGTTTAATGTCTGATGAATGTTTTTACTAGTTGAGATCATTTTTTGCATTAGTATAATATGATTTGAAAATGATTGTGTACGTTGAAAGAATAAACTAATTCTCTTTGCAGTCAGTTATTACATTATCATACAGTGTAGAATACAGCCTGGTACCGACATTTAAACATTTCATCTCATTAATTTTAACGAGGAAGCAAAATAAACACAGATAAGATGAGATGAGATAAGTTGTTGTTTTTATATGTTCATATTTCCCAGTTAACATGGAGCAGTAAGAGTCAATATCTAACTTACAACTCCATCATCTAAATTCACTAATGTTTGCAGAATTTGACAAAATGACAACAAAAATGTTGTCATTTGTTATATTTGGTGCCATTTTTTCTAATTACATTAAACATAAGGAATAAAGTGTTTTTTAGGATTTATGGTAGTTTTGGCGCTAATCTCTAATAAACTATATGTTAAACAATGCGGACATGTTTTCTGTCAAGGTTATTTTGATAATCTTATAATCTAAATAATTGTATAATAAGACTAACACCATGCATTGTGTGTAGTGTTTTTGTAACGCTGATACATGCCAAGCAGTTCACATTTACCTGTCAATCACAGCTAATACTTACACGAAACGTGGTTATGGATATTAATATTGCATAGGTGTGGGTCACTGCTCCAGCCAGTTGCGTGTATGTGCCCCAGTGTGTTCATAATAAAGCTGCACCCTCTTTGAATTGCTGTCCCACCCAGAGGCGTCCCCTTGGGTCCACACAATCCCTGCATTCAACACTGGACTCGCCTCATCAAAGTGTGTCCACTCCACAGCAGGAAACTCTACCCTGTGTCCTCAGACGGGACACTTAGCCGGCCGCCCCCGGAGCCTCTGGGCTGGATGAGTCCACTGACCCCCTCCACCTTCACCTCCACCCTCCAGGCCCGAGCACCACACCTAAAGCCCTCAGGTGACAGCCAGATACTTCTGCATTCTCTGTGTTGTTTTACTGTGGGAAACGCTCAGTTAAGGACAATAAAGGGATTATGTAAATAGCTATTAGTAATGTTTCTTTTTTTCACCAGTGATGGGATGCATTACATATCTCAATCTGAATTTCTAATCAGTGCATCCCTCTGCCATGTGGTTTTATCAAGTGTTTTGAGAGCATCGCGTTACGCTCTCTTGTGTTTGTTGTCACGCTGTAATCCCTTGTATTGGCCTCACATGTCTAACTAAACTCTGCCACTTGAGGCAAGCACTTGTAGTTTGTCTTGTCCAGGAAAGGGGTCAGCGGTCACCCACCATTATCAATCTCAACACCTCTCTGTATGTGTACACCATATTTACTCACACCGCAGGAGAGAACATTAAAACTGCCCATATACATGCATACACACGCACACACATATATATATATTTGTGTGTGTGTGTGTGTGTGTGTAAAGAAAAAACATAACTGGTGATTCAATTCAGAGACAAAATACAAAGCTGTGTGAGAGCCTGTGTGATAGATGGCCTGTTGCTGTTGTCTACATGACTGTACCACACACATACAACACAAACATGTGTTAGCTCACATCAGTCTGAGCTGATGTGACTTTTGTGTGGATAAAAGCACAGTGACAACAATATTTAGAAAAAGATTAGGCTAAGTGCTAACCTCCTGTTACAGCAGTGCTCCTACATGAGCTGGCGCTGTGAGTGCCCTCTGGGTGGTAGCTCATTTGTCTTGTCGTGTGCGTTTGACCTGTTTACCCAGAGCTGCCAACTCTGATGTCAGCCGCACAGGGTCCCAGGACAGGCTACAGTTTCTGTTTTGACACCCACTCCTAATTACACATGTAAATGATTGATCACCCTGAGTTGGCAGGGGAGGTGGAAGTCCTGGGGACATGATGGCTCAGAGGGCTGTGGTTATGCCCGTGCTGTGCCGTGGGGATAGCTGAAACAGACACCTATGCCGGTTCACAGAAGTGGATAGAGTTCTGAGCTCAGCGTTTGGACCCAGCTCCCCCCATTAGCTCTCCCCCATTAGCTCTCCTGGAGCAGAGTTGCACAGGTGCGCTTGATATCTGTAGCTCTTTGTTAGGCCTAATCCCACACAATTTAGCACAGGCTCACTGCTCACACCTTTAAGCCACAGAGTGACACCTCAGGGCTCGGTCACTGAAATGTGATTTGGCTAATTGATTTTGGAGTGGCCAGTCTGCAGCCTGGAGGAAAGTGATGGACTCTTTACTCTTTCTTTCATTTGTGCATAGCTGTACAGGTGTTGAAATGTACCTGCAACAGGAGCTCTGCTTACAGGTCTGAAACAGACCATCTCAGATGGTCCAGTGCCTTCAGAGAGGGGCTGGACCTGCCCCCGGCCTCTGCCCATCCTGTACAGCTGCTGTCCGTGGAGCTCTGTGTGGAGCTCTGCAGGTGTGGAGCCAATCTGAGGCCATGGATTTAACCCCAATCTGGAGCTGCTGGGCCTGGCACACATGGGCCTGCAGCTGTGCTCCACTGATGTGAGTGGCACCACTGCAGAAGATAGATTGGACGGAAATGGCTTAATTGTCCTCACTCTCACTGCTGGAATGCAAATAGCCCTGTGCCCCGGCCTCCACAGAGAGGCTCCGACACTTCAGACACTCTGTTCAGACTCATTTGAGCTCACATCAGCTGCATCCACCGAGTCCTTAGTAAGATCCACACAAAGCAGATGGCTGTTATTGGAGGGAGTTGACTGAATAAACTGCTGTGTAAACACCTGCTATGAGGGATGAGCAGGATGCATTTTTTTTATGTTTGATTTGAATAAATAATGACATTGTATTTGTATCCACACAATGTTATGGTAACTATATCTACCCAAAAATATAACAAGGTGATATGGATCACAGCTTCTGTGATGGGCGCTTGTTCTGGTGGTGAAATGTCTCTGTATAACACAGAGTACTAACACAGGATTTAGAAAAAACAACACCATAAGTTCACCGGCAGGGTAATGTAAGGAGAGCCTTTTGGTATGTATCCCATGTAACGACAAACACACAGAGAAATGTCCTATCAAAAGCAGACATATACGGACATTCCTACAGTTAGTTTTAGTTGAATAATCAAAGAGTGTCTTGATGAGTCAAAGGTCAGACAGGCAATGAAGGGTTGCAGTGTGGAAAGCGGGAGATGAAAGGGTTAAAACTGCAGCTCATGAGTCTGAGTGACTTTGATGTGAGCCTCAGGTAGAGCCTGCAGAGCCATCGGCCTGTCCCACATGAGCTTGTGCTCTAGGATGGATCAAAAGGGCCCAAAGGGAACCAAAGGGAACCAAATAGGGCCAAAGGGGAGTAAAGCGGGCCAAAGAGGGCCAGAAAGAACCAGAAGAGATGAAACAGACACAACTGCAGCTCTGACACGTCACACAGCACACCGCTCGTCCACCTTCTGCTTGATTTGGATCCTGATGTTTATCTGTGACTTGGAGCTCCTGGAGTGATCAAAAGCAGAGCTGTTGGTTGTGGGCAGGAATGCAAGAACAGAAAGGGCGTGTTCAGGTGAGCTTCAAAGATGAGCTGAGCATGTCTCGGGGCTTTGATGTTTCTTGGCAGGCCTCAGACACTCACTGACAAACTGATGATTTGGGAACACAGGGCTTTTTAAGTGAGCGCCGCGTCCTGGCCCCGCTCGTCTGGGCCGCTCTGAAAAACACTTTAATATGACAGGGTTAAACACCTGAAGCACTGCAGCAAAGCGCTGAGCGGGGCCAGAGGTCAGGTAGCACACACTCAGACACACAGAGACGCGAGAGGCTACAGCAGAGTCCAGAGAGACTGTGCTGGAGCCGGGGTTTCATGTCTTTTAATAAAAACATGTAAAAAAATATGTCAACATGACTTAGACTTGTTTTATTCATCTCCATTTCTATTCATTTACTGCAAAATACAAAGCAGAGGTAGAGAGATTGGAAAAATATTGATAATACCATGAATGTTATGTTGACTATATGCAAAAGTTGAATATTGAGTTTATTGTTCATAATAAAATAATTCTGCAATAAAAGTGGATAAAAAAAATTGATTGACACAAATTTGTTGGAATATCTAAATATTTTTGTAAACATCACCAATCTTTACTTCAGAGGTTCTTTTCTGCAAGAAGACTTCACTGCGTGCTGGGTTTTTATATTTTATCTGTCTACGTTGTTACGTCACCTGTAACATGAAATTGTCATGTCATTATTTTATTCTCAAAACAGGATAATTTAAGGTCTGGAGTCTTACTTTACACGCTTTTCATATGATCAGGACATGTTTTTTTTCCATTTAATCACAAGTGCTCATTTGTCTCTGACAAACCTGCTAATTCATAACTGATCAATAATTCATTAGATATGTATTGCTGGAGTGACACCTCTAGTATTTGTGACACTGCAGATACTTTGGTGCTCTCACACTTGTATGGCCATGGAGTGGATGCACTGAACAACACTTTGCTGTTTTTCTCCTGAGATGTGTCATTCGATCAGCAAGAGGGTACAGGCTGGGTGCTGCAGGGCCATTGTGTCCCATTGTAGGTCACAATGGAACTTAACACTTGACAGAGCCAGGGTTTGTTGTCAGCTGCTGAACTTGATCCCCCCGAGTTGTTCTCAGTGAAGAGCCATAAAGAAAGGGCCTTGACCTCACGGCTGTGCGGGCTCCATATCAGACTAGATTAATTCCCTTTTCAATTCTCCTCAAGTGCAGGCTTCTTGGTAGAAACGAGGAGCAGGTTCGGACAGGTTCCTCTCCCACACCAGCTTTTTTGAAGTCAGCTAGGATTTAACAGTGGAAGTCTTGTGCCCAATATTTCAGATACTTAACCTGGCAACCCTGCCCTGACAAATCAGACAGGTTATCCCATGATGCTCGGGGGCTTGTCATCTCCTTCACCTTTGGCATTTCTTTAACTGAAGCCTGTCGCACAATGCTGGTCCTGCAGACCACAAAAGGGGCTTCACATTACCAGAGGGAGTAACTTCAGATGGATAATCCCTGGAGCAGGTAAACCGGTCGGTCTTTAACAGGACCGTGCTGTCTAAACCTGGCAACCCACCGGCCTTTGTGTGTTGATTGGACATGCATGTGCAACACCCTTGGGCTAATCATTACTCAGTACTGAACTGTAATACAGAAATGCATAAGGTTCTCCATCTTCTTTACTGTACACCGCTCCGGTGTATCTCTCCATTACAGTGTGTATCATTTTTTGTTAGCTGACAGATTTATGACACGCCATATTGTCTGTGTCAGTCTCCACACTTTATTTGGTGTACAAAGAACCAGGATGGATGGCCTTTTGAAACTGCCTGTAATGTCAGATGCCTCCTCAGATGTCCCCTTCATGCTCCACACTTGTAAACACACCAAAACAGCAGCCCTCGCTGTTTTTGTGACGCCACTCCCCCAGCTGGTTATGACCTCAGATGAACTCCGCTCTCTGTGCCAAGTCAGGATTCACACGGACAGACAGACAACTCCAGACCGTTCCAGCCTTCTGCTTTTTCTCCTCGCGCAGCTCCGGGGTAAAGATTTACAGTGGAAAAATGGACTCTATTTTTCCCCCATGTGGAGCTGGTGCAGTGGAATGTGAGTTTGGGCAGGATTTTGTGAGGAGTGTGAAAAAACAACAGCGCAGTAAACACCCGGGGTAGACCCAGACTGACTTCTTTGTTCCAGATGTGGAGTACAACACAGCTATATGGAACACAGGACGCAGGTTGCAGGCACTAGCGCGCTGCCACTGGCCCTGGTGGAGAGGCTGCTGTGGCCTTTGCAGCGTGTATGAGCCACATGGTACCATACAAGGAACCATTAGGAAAACATAAAAATCACTGTTAGCCTGTTCATAATGATCATTTTAGGCAAGTAAAGGCATACTCAGTCACGTTCCTGTAGCCTAACAAATGTTCCAGCCGTGTAGGAGGCTCTCCTCGTTCACCGCAGCTCTATGTGCACTACTGTACTTCACATGTCACTTTTTCACTGGTCAGTTACTATAGGGTAAGTTATAAATAGGCTTATACATAATTAATACATACAATTCAAAGTTGATAGTATTTATCTATTGGTACAAGTCTAGTCTGCAAATCAATTGCCCTTTGTGACAAAGTTACCGTGCGTAATGACGCTTTGGCGCAGTTAGGACTTCAGGCCTGTGCACACGAATAAAACAAGCAACGTGTGGCCAAGCTGCGATGCTGCTGTCATCCACTGTCTGGCAACAATTATGCCAATGATGAAGCCAGAGCTCGAGCCAAAAAATCAGACACACACGTATTTCCCACGCAAAATAATGTTCTTGTATGTAATGTAGGCCCACTCACCTCTCCGCGCGCGCCGTGTGATTCACGAACCTTCACGGAGCGACACGGGTTTTCTACAGGAAAAAAGGTAACACTCTGAAACGACTAACTTACCTTTTAAAATGTAACCAGAGGCTAGAAAAATGTAACTGTGAGTTAGACCATCATTATTTGTCGTTTAACGACGTGTTTCAAAAGGGTCGTGATAAATAACACTTGTCACGGTTAGAGGCCAGTATTATGTTGTAAAAATGTAATTGCCGATTTTATTACTTTGGGTGATATAACTGGCTAGACTGCAACTTGGCTACGGAATATACAATATTATTAAAGATACACCATTGTGAAGAGAATGTGGAAAATCCCATACCATAAATATATTTCTTAAAATGAACAACAAATTGCCTGTAATGGATTTATTTTCAAAATAACAACACAATAAAGAGCTTATTCTATTACATGTATTAAATTTTAAAATGATAAAAATAAACAAGATACAATAACAAATTGATATTAGGCAAAGATTGAGTATAATTAACACACATACAAACATATATAACATTTATATAATTGTCTTTAAATTCCACTGTAGTCACTGTAATATCAAACCAATTATAGCATTCAGTCTGTCATTTATTTGCATTGCACCACTGGTCATGCACATCAGTGCAGGCCATGGAAAATCAGCACATGATGAACACATGATGAGTGGATTCAGCAACTTTGGGCCTTTGGTGGGATACAAACTTGAGTTTTGATTGAAGGCTTCATACCATTTCAAATTTAAATTTGTTCTCATTTTCAGCAAACTGTCATTCATCACCAACACAACAGTGTATTGAGACATTCAAATTATGTCTCTTATGTAGCTCTTCCACATCTGTTACAAATGATGTTGTGGTATAGTCTAATAATGTGTTTTTATGATCCGCTGAGCCAACGTTTCCCCTCGCGTCTGACACTAAATACATCACACTGCTGATTTGTGCTGGCCAGGAGGCATCAGGAGAGACGTGGCTGCACTTGAAGAACCATCACCGGGCTGCACACATCAGAGTGTGCCCTTGTGATGGAGCCTGCAGCGGAGATTAGGTCCCTCTTCCTCCTCTGTGCTTCCTATAAGACACAACACGGGCAGTTAAAAACATCAGGACTATTGTTTGCATTAGGCTTGGTCCGCACAAAGGACTGAAATAACAACTACAATGTTACGCGTGACAGTGAAATGAGGCGTAGCTATGAATGGATACAGGGCTGACAAAAGTTCAAGTAAGGAGGCAACTGAAACAATAATCCTTTAATAAATAGTTTTATTTTTGGTCACATGATTTCATCTGTACACAGGAGTGGAAATATTGTCAAATCATCTTGAATTACGTTGCAGTATAATAAGGTATTTTTTGGTTAATTCAATACTAACCTGATAAAATAAAGGTAAGTAAGTGAGTATGTAAGTAAGTAGTAAATAAATAAATAAATAAATAAATAGACTAAAGAATAGACAGAAACAGGCCAAGCATCTCTTCCCAGTTGAAGTGTGGGAACTTTGCTTTTTCATTGTAAGGTGACCAGTATGACCATTACGCTTCTTGGATTTTTTTTTTCCTTTAATATAATTTGCTGTAATTTTCCTGACTTTTGGGCAGCTCTGAATCTGTTTTCCATTTGAGTACGTTCACGTGTGTCTCTCATGTCTCCTATTTTGTAATACGACCAGTCAAAATGAGTGATGTCTTTTTGGGATAACTGTGTCAAAGCTGCCCCCGTACTCCGAGTGGACACGTCAGGTTGTGGGGGTCTTTTTTCCCTGTCTATAATGCAGCCATTTGATCCTATGATAATAAATTGTGGCGTTGGTGCACCATCATGAGCAGTGTGAGCAGCGGACCACGGCAACAGAGCCTTCCTTGTAAAACATGACGTGCCAGTGTTGAAGATCACAGCCGCTGCAGTTGCCTGGGAATGTGCTTTTGGTTTGTACACAAAGAATGCTGTCGCTCTACATCGAAGAGGCATGATGGACAGGCTTGATTAGTTAGCTAGCGTGCGTGTGAGTGTGTGTGTGTGAGAGAGTGAGAGAGACAGAGAGAGAGGAGAGACTAAAGAAACACACCTAGTGAACACACCTCGGCAGATGTATAGGGCTGAGAGCAGTAGAGATGGCGCCACTGAGTCTGCAGGCACGGCGGTTGCTCACACCGTCCCAAATGTGCGTGCCGTGTGCAAAACCGGACTCATCCCTGCCCCGGGACCAGAGGGTAGAGGCTTTGATGTTTGCCGAGTAATTAAAGGGCACATACCCGGATTATCGTGTCTCGTAGCGTAGTTTGGCATGGGTCCACACTGACACACATTCACACCATTGAGAGACTCAAGTGTGGGACAAGAGGAGAAAGCCCAAGTGTCGTCTTAACTTTCTTCTCCTGGACACAAACAGCGTTCATACTGCCAGTCATCATGTAAAAAAAAAAATATATATATATATATAGTTTGTTTATCCAAAGCCTTGCGAAGTGTTGTTGTTGTTGTTGGCATCTGTAAAAAACAACAGACATTACATTAGAAGTGAACTGATGATAAATGATTGTGTCAGATTCATTGTTGTCATTGGGATGTATTGGTTTTCACAACATTGAAATCAAAATAAGCCAGTTTCTTTTATTTACATTTCTCAATACAGAAAATAAATAAATAAAAAATATCAATGCAAATTTCTGAATATATTTAGACTTTTTGAGTGATATTTTAGTCTATTTTAATGTGTCTGGAGATAGAACACTGCAGTACACTGGATCTGTCAACGTAATCAAAAATAATAAGCGTTATTTTAATTATGCAGTAGGTGACTAGTTAATGAATATGTTCTCCATTAGTCAACTACCAAAACATTTTTAATTATTCAATGAGATTTTAAAAATACGTGAAAATTTTTTAAAAAATACGTGAAAAATGTATTTGAATTAAAAATGTTTTTAACGAAAAGGTTGAAATTTGGTAACTGAAGGAACATAGATTTAGAATTTTTACAATTACAGTGTATTCTTGATGAAATAGAAATAGTTTCTTCTCTTTTGACATTTTGAATTAATAATGCCGCTGTGCTTATTATAAAGCTCTTCTGGCATGTGTTTTAGAATCTGTATAGTGTAGTTAACAATTATCAAAATACCATTACAATTACTTTGATTTTGGTTCGTCGCAATCAATCACAATTATTGGATTATTTATTGCAGCTCTGCAAAATAAACAATACTCCATGTGTTTGGGTTCCAAAAGGGACAAAAAAGAATCAGATCTTGATTAACTTGATTACAGTCAGCAAATTTTAAATCAGAATTCATGCTTGTTTTGTTATCCTAACCTGAACTCAAAATGTGCAGGTTTGTGTTGCCGGTTCTCTCCGAGCTTCACTCCCCCTGTGTAAAAATGAAACGCATCAAGTCACAAGCTTAAATCATTATTAATGTGGCTGTAAGTTCCTAATAGCACCGCCACACAACTGCGGCGATAAAAAGCACTCTGTTAAACAATTCACAGCTGTTTGGTCGGCCACAATATGCAAGCAGGCCCTACGCAGTCATCTTTATTGTGACTGTATCTTCACTATGATAATCATTTGTGGCTTGGTTCTGGCTGGTTGAGGCTTGGGAAGCGGTCCAGCCCCCCTAGTGCATGCAGCAGGCTCGGTTGCTGGATTCCCTGTAGTTTCAGACAGGGTAGGACATGACCAAAATGACGGGGTTTGGAGACGGAGAGAACCCAGCAAAACACACACAAACTGCCCGGGATTCTGACTAAGGCTTAAGTGTAATTTGGGCTAGATGAAAGGTCAAGTCTGTAGCAGCGACACATGCTCGCTCAATCAGGTCCACTGTGGAACAAGAGTGTCTTTATGGGGCGCACTGGCACTTCTGCTGTTTGCTTTCACCTGCGCATTTACCTTGCGTTGGTGAACACAAATAAAGGCAGTTTTGGTTAGTTTACTTCATGTTCCTTGTAAGTAATGCTGAGTCAGCATCCCACACTCTCAATCCTCAGTCTCTCCTCTTGGTTTTTCCAGCAGCAGGATTCAGTTTGAGTGACGTCTGGAAAGTGTATCTCTGAGCCTGGAAATAAAACAACATCCGATTGGTTATTTTTTGAAGCTTCCTGTGTGTTGAGGGGCGCAGAAAGCAGTTATTCTCAACATTGTGTAATAATGTAATACTGTTTTAAAACTATAATACATTTATTTATAGTGTAATTGTAACAGATGAGTAATAAACCACTAAACAGCACAGGATTGGTCACATACACACTTTTCTGCAACCTTAAAATGTTTAATCTTGTCACATTATTTCATCTTTATGTATTTATTTTCAAAAGGTGTTTTTATTTTATATGTATTTTTATAGAACCTTTTTTTTATTTATTTTTTTTTATCAAAAGTTACATTTTGGACACAGTTAACTTCACAGATAGTCCTGAATGTTTGTTTTGCTTATGCAGTTAACACTGTATTAAGCTCTGGAACATATTCTTATAATACTATTTATGAAGAGCAAAGTTCTACGTTCAATATGATCAATTCCGATGTATTAGTTTCATTTGTCAGAGGTTGTACAGAGACTTGTGCGTGAAAAAGAGTCATATGTAAATGAGCGCGCGCGGGGCTCCTGTGACAGCTGCAGCATTAGACCAATCAGAGCGCGCGCAGATGCAGCCAGTTTGAGCTCGCACGAGGAGGTGTGTGAACCATGTCAGCTCCACTCTGATGTGCGCTCGAGCCAAACATTCAGATTGACTGGAGTTTTGGTGAAAGTGCTAAAATGTGAGCAATGATGCGGCTCTGCCAAACTCTTCGCGGGTTTTTTACGACTGTCCCGGACCTAAACACGGATTTGTTTTTGTAGAACTCATGAGAGCATACTCAGAGCGGCACTTATTAATGGACTCGTATCTCCGCTAATGATGTCTATGGGTTTCACGCCTGACAGTCTCAACGCGGCAGACCCCTCCAAGTCGGCCTTTCTGGAGTTTGGCCACGGACACCCGGCGCACCAGCAGCCCTCCCCCGGACTGTCCCACATCTACCCGGTCCACGGCCTACACGCTGCGGGGCACTCCCAGCACGACAGCCCGTTCCCCACCGGGGCTTCTTATGGACGCTCTCTGGGGTACCCCTACCCCGGCACCGTCAACGCACACCCTCCTTCCGCTTACATGCCCTACGCGCACGGCCACAGTCCCGGTAGCGGCCTGGCGCATGGAAGGGCTCAGCTCGCAGGTACGTACAGCATGTGGCCGGGGCGAGTGTGTTCTTGTCTGGAAATATCAAACACAAATGGTCCATGTGGCTTAAAACAGCTTATCTTTACTTAGAATACATTCAAAGTTCACATGAGTCACGCGTACAGATCCCATGCGTAAAGTTCCATAACGTCCAGTGTCTAAGGTTGAGGCTGCTCCTGTGTGTCATAATAAAGGCAGATGAAGCCACTCATTTTATTGACCATAATTTTCTGTGGCTTGTACAATTATAGCTTATATATCCCATGCATTTACCTCAGGAACGCGTTTTACCCTCACTAAACACAAAGACGACCAAGACTGTTTAAAGACATATTATTTTAATGATACCTGTGTATTCCCATGGTAAATATGCTTGGAAGTCTAGGAACGCGCGTAACATCAAGATTTTTGAGTGAACAAATACAAATGTTTTTTGTTTTTTTGTTTGTTTGTTGTTGTCTTTTTTTGTTTTTTCTCTCGACATGTGTGAATAAAATGATTTGACATAAAATGCATTTATTCTTGAGGCCTTGATTGTTGCAGCCACTGTATGTGTGTGTGTGTGTTTCAGATCGGGACAAACCCACAACGGTGCCTGAGACCAGAGATATTCGTCTGAACGGCAAAGGGAAGAAAATCCGGAAGCCTAGAACCATTTATTCAAGCCTCCAACTGCAGGCTCTGCACCAGCGCTTCCAGCAGACACAGTACCTGGCCTTACCGGAGCGCGCAGACCTGGCCGCCAAACTGGGCCTTACGCAGACTCAGGTGCGCACATAAACTAGAAATATCAAATAAATGAGTGTTTTTTTTGAAAACGTGGTAAAAGTGCGCAGATTACAGCCTACAGTTTTAATCTGCCCTATGATTCCTTATCCCGCGGTGTCACTGGGCAGAGGATGTTGTTGGTTATTAGCCTTAAGAGGAAACGCCTTATCTGCTCAGGAGGATCACAGTGCCGAACAAGATCAAACGAATAGCATAATAGTTGTCGTTTGTAACCCAATCCCATAATACAGGCCTTATTTACGATGCTTAAAAGTTTAGCCGTCATTTCAAGCTCATAATATAATTTTACGCACGCGTGAATTTACAGCCAAGTTAAAAAAAAAAAAAAAAAAAAAAAAAAAAGCTCTAACGTACAATGCAGTATTATATTTACAGTTACCCTACATCTTATGACAGGCTGCTTTTTCCAAACGTATCTGTCTTTATTGCACGTTATTAAACAGCGATTTTGCGATATGGAGACATACCTCGATACTCTTGACTATAACACGTATTTCCCGTAAATCTTGCCACTTAAATTATGCGTTGTCTAGATAATAATTTGACACCATCCCAACACTGGGCCTACGTTTAATTCCTCTTGTAAACTGGAGACAAGCAGGTGCACGCGCCGCTGTCAACAAACCATTACGCACAAAAGAGTCCAAAAAACGAGCCCGTCACTTGTCGCCATATTGCTTCTGATCTCTCCACTCGCGATATATCAATGGCCTCATTATGACTCGTGAGTTGACAGGTTCAAAATAACACACAAACAAACCAATCTCGTCTGTCAGCTCATCTGCTTTTCACTCATTTTGAAATAGTGGCATTACAACAACATTCCACTGCTGTATTCTGCATTCTTATTTTATTTAGCCTAGTATAAACTCACACCATTGTTGCAGTTTAAATATAGACTTTTTATGGCAAATTATCTAAAATTCGCTTTTAGCTTTATAAATCAAGCGCCCATGATGGTGCCATAAAATAGGAACAATGGGAGTTATAATGGATTAGCGGTGCCACTCAGCCTTGGCCTGCCATTATGAGCCAATAGGCCTGGGATTTACTGAGCCAACACACAACACTGGAGTTAGGAGGAGTTTCCCTTTTTATGATTCAAATATCCCTTTAAAAGCAATGGTGAAAAGCATATTGAATTTTTTACTAGGGGAAAATATGCTATAAAACCCTTTAAAAGCATTATGTCCATTGTGCGCGCGCCGACCGCACTGACAATGATATGTGTGTTCTGTCTTTTTAGGTGAAAATATGGTTTCAGAATAAGCGCTCCAAGTACAAAAAGATTATGAAACATGGCAGCGGATCAGAGGGCGAGCATCTCCACAGCACAGCCAACTCCATCTCGCCATGCTCGCCCAGTTTGCCACAGCTTTGGGAGGTCTCCATGGCGAACAAAAGCGCCCAAATGCACCCGAACAATTATATGAACACTTTTGGTCACTGGTATCCAAACCACCACCACCCTCATCACCAGGACGCAGTGCCCAGGCCCCAGATGATGTGAATGGATTTGATTGGCTGCTTGGACGCGGAAGTGTCGGAACTCTACCTTATCTTCAAATATTGTGTGTTTGAACTTTGTGTTTCACTGCGTTTAGATTTTTGCCCTTTAATATCTTTAAAACGTGGCCATCAAACGCCGTTATTTCAGACTTGTGAAATGCCAAGTGTGGTTTTGCGTGTGTGCAGTTTACAGACATAAAGACTGCAAAAAGAAAGAAAACTGACTTTGTCCTTTTTATATGCTATTGTTCACGTGGCTGACAGGTTATAGGTCTTTTGGTAAGCTAACGGATTTTACTGTTTCCCCTCAAGCAACGAGCTTATTGGGAGTTGTTTACAATGTTACAAAAATGTGTCCGTAGCTAAGGTAGCCAATAAAATTAAATTTAGCCTATTATCAGAATTTATAGCCTAGGCCTTTAGACAGCAACAATCCAAATATGGTAAAGAGTCTCCTCGCGCAGTTAACTCACACACATGAAACGTTAAAAACAGACTAAAAAACAGTTGGTGATGAAGGAAAATTGACGCCATCTTACCTTGTAGTTTCTGTAAGTGCTGATCCACAGCAGCGAGGTGCGAACGTCTCCAAAACATGTCCCTTTTACGCACGCTACCCTTTGTCAACATCATCATGCATCTTATTCTTTCAAACAGGTTCATGGCGTGAATAGAGTCGAGAAGTGCTCCAGGACAACATTTTATGACCAATTTTCATTTCGTTTCGCAGAAGGACTCCGCCGTTGTCAAAATAGGATGATAAATGTCTGTACGGTGAACTTACGGTGATTTGACTATTTACGCCTCTGCCTTGGTCTGGGCAGATGCTGCTAATGAAATCGAGTGAGAGCACTGATTAACGACGTCTAGCTCTTTTAAAAGAAACAACTAATGGCTTCTTTTATCTTTTTCATTAATCACAAGCCTGGAGCTGTCTGGCAAACGTAACTTAACACTGATGTCACGCGTAAAGACATCGCTTTACATGTGAATCTCTTAAGTGGCGAAAGGCCCACTGTGCGTCTTAGCCTAGTCAAAGCGTTATCAAAGTGCTCTAAAAACGAGTTACCAAAGTGCCACGCCCAATTAATCCGCCATTTCAATAATAAATATAAAGTATGATGCTGTTGTTTTTGTTAATTATGCTCATTTATACGTTTATTTATATTTTTTCACACGCGATAATAAGAAAAACACGTACATTTTTGCGCGCGCTGGTGATACTAACCTATAAGGCCAAGAAAAGACAGGGTATTTCTTACTACAGCCACAAAAAGTAGTCTTACCTTCATCCAAATGGTGAGCTAATTACATAAAAAAATGAAAGTTGTATTTTCGCCCAGGGTTTTTGACGGTTCCACGACATTTCTTGAATACTTCCAGACATGTTACACCTTTCCTTCCTTTATGCACTCTCTTTGCACTCGCCTCATTCTTGCTGTTTATGCGCCTTGTTAACATGCGGGCTTTGGGGAAGAAGGAAGAAGCGAGCGTTGCTTTAACCAAGTGACGGGGCATCAGAGAAAATTATAGGCAATTTTACATCTCCAGATTAGAATAATGGCTTGTGCAGTTGGACAGACAGAGCACCAGGACCATTCAAACGGGAGGGCCAATTATCACGCACAGATTGAAGGCACCGTGAAAAGACTCCCGGTTTAATAGACATGTTAAAAGGAGGCGAGGAGGTTCATGATAAAGGCGTAAAAGTGACTTATCAATGGCCTGCTTGGTTGGGGTTAGCAGATATGAGGTGTCAGGCGCGCATTAATTGCAGGATAAGAAGCAAAATGGCGTAGTATTAAACCCCGGTTGCTTTGAATGGGCAATTGGCAAAGCAGGTCCCAGAGGTGATCATTGTTATTAACTTGAGTGATCTGACATCTTGGGTAATTGTGAACAGCTTCACAGTAGAAGAATGGGTGCATAATTTGGACTATACTCAAAGTGAACGCTATTGCAAGATTAAATAAACTGGTTTAGAGTTTGTTAGGTTGTAAGGTTATCCATTCATTAACACTCTGAGATGTCTGTATAGAGCACTGCTGTTACATTTTGAATTAAAGGCCCTGTTCTGGGGTCATGTTCAGTTCAGCATGTCAAAGATGCTTCTCTCCCTCCCCTCACTTCATCTGTTTACAGCAAAACTGGAGCAGTGAGTGATCATAATGCAGATTCTCAGAGTTGGACAGCTGCTCGAAGTCTTTCCATCCATGCATTTTTCCCTCATCCCGACCTCCACCTCAACCCTAACTCCCCTGGCACCCATGGGACCAGCGTTGACACCACACTGCGGACTGTTGCAGCAGCATGGAGGGCAGGAGGGACTTCCAGAAGGCCGTACCCACCGCATCTATTTATGTGATACTGTGCCATGCCAGGATCACATTCAGGTTCAACAGTTCAAGACAATCTCATCGGCTACTTACACTTGTTTCTGCCCAGAGATGACATATATGGACACATTTGGACAGCCCACACACACTAAAGTAGCAAGTGCGGCCTGTAGCTAGCATACACATTTGTCGTCGACACAAATGTTTCCCCTGACAAGAGAGCTCAGGGCCACACACACTGAGGGAGCCACTGAGGGAGCGTCATATGAACTCTTGATGAGATTTCATTATATCAAAAGCCAATAGTCATTATGCAGCTTCTGTCAAATCAGCAAGTGAAAGAGCACTGCCCCAGCATGTTGACGGAGACGACAGACAACTGGAGTTCAGGGGAATTCACCAGAGGAGGGCATCAGGGACAAGTATTAGGACCATTGCACTTTGGAAGTACATTTATTAAAAGAGTTATCTGATTATTCAATTATTTATTTATGTATAGTATAGATTAATATAATATAGGATATATAGTATAGTATAAGTATAGCATATAGTATTTTATATATATTTATTTATTTATTTATTTATTTATTTATTTATTTATTTATTTATTTATTTATTTATTTATTTATTTATTTATTTATTTATTTATTTATTTATTTATTTATTTATTTATTTATTCAATTCAAGCCTTCAATAAAATTTCAAGTTTTCTAGTTTTACAGAAACAAATATTTTTCTGGTTATTCTGAAAACTATAAACATAACACTGACTCACTGATTATATCTAGAGCCACATTTTGGGCAATACTATCTGACATGACAATTAATGATACATTAGGAGCAATAAAAATAAATACATATTTTAATACATTTCTTTCTGACAACAAATCTTTCAAACCTCACCGAGGATGAAGGATAATAAACTAATAGATGTCATCATGGTGCAACTATAAGAAATAATTACAATTATCCTTTTAAAAGAGGATATACTGTGACGGTTGATTGTAAAAATACTTTTGGCGACAGCTTTAAACTTCTAAAAATGATGACACTTGTTGCAGCCCATGTTGACACCTCCAGACGCTTCCACATGGTCTGTGCGTTACGTTGTGAAAAGTTGTAAAATTCTCAGAATGTGTGCATATTTTGCACATTTTGACAGACAGAACAAATAAGCTCTTTACATACGCGCGTCTTAAAGCTTCTTTCATCTAAAGGTTGTCCTTAAACCTGCACATAACCCGCGTCATCCCTTGGACTGGGTGAAGGTAATAACCTGCTCTTCTGGAATTTGGATCGTTTCAGTTGGATCATCTTGCCAACTTCAACAAAGTGTTAACAACATCCAAAGACCAACCAAAAAATCACAAGGGTCGTTTTCAATAGTTTCGACTTCTGGCAGTGTTTTATTCATATGTCCTTCTCTGTGCGCACTCACCCCCTTTGGCTCTGCACTCCTCTCCGCCCTTTCTCTCTCTCTCTCTCTCTGTCTCTCTCTCTCTTGTTATCTGGCAACAGAGTAGTAATAAAAGAGAGTGACTCCAACATGTCTGCGAGTGTGTCGCCTCCTCCTGCAGTGCTTTGCACGCAGCTCAGAGCGCCCACACACGCACACACGCTCAGTCTGAATGTGCCCTTAACTATGATGCATTAAAATATAAAAATAATAATAAAGTGTGAATGGAGTCTGTATACGACAGGTGCTTCAAAACATTTTTCCACAAAATGTAGGCCTATATTGTTTGGCCTTAACTTAAAAATGAGAAATGAAAAGAGCAGAGTGTTTTTAACTTACAGATGCATTTGATGCGCACGAAATTAGGTCTGAAGAAAATACGGATAGAAAGCAAAATGTTTTTTCATGCGCAGATTTCAGATTTGAACTCAAAGTTCTTTTCAAAGACTGAAGTAAATCTGACCTATATTCATTTGTAACTGAGAAAAGCGCGCGTTTGGTGATTATGTTTGTAGGACTGTTGATCAGGTTAAAGAAGGCGCTGGACACACAACATCTAATTAACAGCTTTATTCAGTTGACAGAAAGGCAACAAGTGGACTAATTACATGAATATAAAAGGAAGCACCATGGTGCAGTCTTTCAAACGAATAAGATCATAGTGGTTCTCATATAAACACATATTTACAACCTTCGACGTTATCTTTGTACAAATCCATACAGTATAAATAGACCTGAGTTTTATGATGCCTCGTCACAACCCCTTATGCGGGACTTGAATTCATTTCATACACTGGTGAAACTGCTTAAAAAAGAATACAACAGAACATAAGCGATAAATAATTTAATAAACCACGCCACTGTCCTTTAAATACGCTGCCACGAGCAACAAAATCACATGTGCTTTTCAACCCAGTTCTGAAACAAGGAGCCCAGATGATCCAAAATCAAAGGCGACGTTTCATGTTTGAGGCTTGTCCCGCTTCCTCTTAGAGTCAATACGGCAAAAACACATTTCTGTTGAGTCCCTCAGTACACGGCCCCTACACTCTGCTGCGGCACGGCGTGGTGCACGGTGCCTGGGTGCTGTAGGTGCGTGGATCCCTGCTGGTACCAGTGGCTGCTATAGTCCTCCATGTAAGGCGGCGAAGGACTGCTGTGCGAGGGCTGAGCCGCTCCAGGGGCCCGGCTCAGCGCGGTGCTTTGGGGCGTGCTGCTGCTGCTGTCCCACACAGCGGGGGAAGGTGGAGAATTACACGCCATGGAGTCGCTGGCATTAGGGCTGTGTTCCAGGGGAACCTCACCATTTTTGTACAGCTTCTTGAACTTGGATCGGCGGTTCTGGAACCAAATCTTCACCTGGAAACACAATGAGACGAGGGACACATTAGAACAGATCAAATATAAGTTTCATTTGGTCAGGCAAAATTTTATTTCATTTATTTAATTATACTGCATTGTAAGTTGTCTGCAAAAATACATTCAATAGCAAAATATAATTCAAGAATGTGTTCAAGAATGCCGTGATACTATACCACTGTATAAAACATTGTTTAAGATGAACAAATCAAACTGAAAATGAACGATTTGACTGGACCTTTCAGTGCATGATTGCGCGCGTGGCTCAGGACACACATGGCTTTATATTAACTGTATCTCATTTAAAAAACAAAAGGGGCTTGTGAAAGAGGAAAGTCCTGTTACCTGTGTCTGGGTCAGGCCCAGCTGGGCTGCAAGCTCCGCTCTCTCGGGCAGCGCGAGGTACTGCGCCTTTTGGAAGCGCCTCTGCAGAGCGGCGAGCTGGTAACTGGAGTAGATCGTCCTTGGCTTGCGAATCTTTTTTGGTTTTCCGTTCACCATTCGTACTTCTGGCTCTGGCTCCTCTTTAACTACAATGAAATAATAATCATATTATTTATTATTGTTTGATGCATGCGCAAACATTGGCAGTGTGTAAATACATCCTGGTGTTCAAAGAGACAAAGATATTTATCGACTAATTCAAAAACAGGAAAAAATAAAACGCGTCAAAATAAACGTTTTCAAATGTAGCAGCATGCCACTAATTATCACCCTGGAGAAAATGGTTATTTCAAATCATCTCATTATTGTTTTATGACCTGGTGCTAATGACCAGAGGTGTTAAAGCAAAACATTAACACTGATACATATCTACGTCTCTGCGCACACAATAAAAGATGCACATTTTAAATCCGCATTCGTGTATTTTATGCACTTAAATATTTATGGCTGAAACAGAGATTAAAGCGCATTTTCCCACAAAGCTGCAGCATTAAAGCTTTAGTGGCAGTTCTTACCTGAGATTGGAGGCGAAGCCTGGATGTCTCTGTTGTAATGTCCATACTGTCTGTAGCTGTTCGTGTAGGCATATTCTGATTTGGTGGGGTAGGCTCCGGCAGTCCCCATCCCGTTTAAGTTAAACTGATGGTGGTATGAGTTGATGGGCTGCCCGTACGCCTGGCCCTGGTAGTACTCGTGGTGGCCATTGTAGTAGCCCATATCCGTTACGGAGGACTCGGGCAGAGTTGGGGAGTCCTTGGAGCTTGGATGGCAACCCATAGATCCAGGTAGATCTGTCAGAATGCTAGAGATCTTCTTCTCGTAGGTTTGTGCGGCGCTCATAGTGAAAGCAGCCCCTCCAAAAACACAACTCCACTGGTAGCTCTTTACGCGCTGTGCTGGTGTATATTCCAAAGTAACACTCCCAAGCTGCTGTGACTCGGTTGTGGCATTGCTCGGCTCTTGTGACACAGTTATAGAGAGCTGGGCTGCACGCTGCCTCCTCATTGGCTGTTGGCTTCACCCCTCCTTCTGGCGCTCCAGGCAAGGTTCGTGGTAAAACCCAGCCTTCAGCGAAGAGCCTATGCACGCATACTTTACCATCACTCACTTGTTTTTAGGCCCCACATTTGCATTTACCTGTCAGGCAGGCTTGTATACCGTAACTCACCCCTACACTAACTGTATGTAGGCCTAAATACAAAGTACTCTTTAAACGTATACACTTCAAATCCAGTTGGTTTTCAGCCTAAATTTTACATAATAGTCTTTAATCCTGGAGCCAGACCGTCTCCTTACGTTTTTATGCAACGTTTTCTTAAGACTAGGCGCAGACAACACCGTCCTGAGCCCATTCAAAGACCTCCTGCAGCCTCCCATTGTGATTCAACACATGCTGGCGGACAGCGAACTTTAGGTGAAAGAGATGGGCAAATAGAGGGGCAGATAGAGGGGCAGATAGAGGAGCAGATAGAGGGGCAGATAGAGGAGCCTGTGCGCCCGGGGCAGTGCGAATGTAAACAAACGTTTTCCAAACAGAGTATTTATTTTCCCAAATTAAAGATGAAGCATCGAGCTGTCATCAAAATGGAAGCTGTAGTTCTGTTTGATATGATCAAAACTTAAAGACACGAAAAATGCGGTGAACAGCGCCACCTGTTGCGCTCAACCTAGAACAAAGCGCGTGCGTCTACAGTCCTTTGATAATAATAATAATAAAAAAAAGTTTCAAAATCATAAAATGGTGTTTAAGATTTAATTTAATAGTTTCCTACCTTGGAGTATGTGTTTCTCCATTTGGCCTGAGTCAAATGAACGCGGAGACCCGTCTGTGACAGAGAAGTGAAGTTAAATATAACACTCTACTGCCCCCTTTCGACGTCATTTTGTATCACAACAGAAAAGATTACTAATACTTAAATGAGTTTTTTTTCAGAATCACAACTGAACCTGGGGTGCATGCAGAGAGGTCACATACAGTTTGCCTCGTGTCTCATGTTAAAACTCAGAACCTCCAGAACTGACTCCCTGAGCTGCAGAGGCTGCACTAGCTTTAGTGAGTCATGATGGGCTGCAGGTTCATGACTGGCTGGGGTTTATGTAGTGAAGATTGAGAACAATTTATCTAACATGCTCAATGTTTTTTTGTAATTAAGGTTAAACTGACATTAGAATAGTTCTCAGTAGAAGCTCTATTTGTTTTGAACATGTTTCCATTGCATCTGTGGACACAGTGGAGTTAGGTCAAGATATGTGAAATTATAAATCAAAATCTAGATACCGGTTTTTTAATCCTGGAGAACCCAAGAACCCCCCTTTTTTGGGGGAAAATTATGAACAATGCATTAAATCACTGCTATAAGTTCACTGAACACGGAGATATCCACTTTTTCTATTTTAACCCTTAATTCTCTAATTTAGGATCAGGGCCAAATTTGGCCCTTAAAGAAAATAATTTATCCAAAAAGAAAATAAAACATACTTCTAGACATTCTGCGAGCTATGACTAAAAAGATTAACAAAAAACAAAAACTAAATTTAGTTCAATATTCATCTTCTAAATGTCTCTATATTATACAGGGGCCAGAAGTGGCACTCTGGGCTTTCAAATTTGACCCCGTGGCTTCTCCAGGGATAGGGATGTTCCACGGTGTATTTACTGTTTAAATAATCACATATGTCTAATCACAGTCATAGACTGGACTGTGCACTGTACACCAGTTAGATTGTAGACAATCCCGCAATGACATCCTTTAATTTTTAACTGTTTTATTACACACGCAATGGGTAAAACTGGTCTATTTGCACGTTAGACATGGCTTTCTCTTGATTTCATTGAAAAGCCCACATTGTTGTAGCACACTGAGACGCCACAAGGGGGGGCTCTGCTTCAGAACACATCCTAAACCCACAAATGTGCAAAGTGCAATCAATACACGAGAATCTCACATCACGAGTGCAACAAGTGGAGGTAACCTACAAGTTCCTTTAATGTGCTTTCCTCAAGTGTACAGTGTTTATGCAGATACAAACACTGCGTAAAAGCGAAAGCTGTGCAGCATCTCACGCAGATCCGACTCACTGCACATCTTTTTTGGACATCTTTCCCTGTTTGAAGCTTCTAAACCATTAACATAATCGCTATGATTAGGCCAAAGTGAATAAGGCCTACCTACCAAAGGTACGATTTCCCACTAATTACCTCCAGATGGCAGCATTGTACCACAAAGACTGAAGCGTGCTTTTACAATCACAATAATAATCTTACAATGCAATAGATGATTTTACACATAGATTGGAATAGCATGTGATGCATCATGTGGTTTTATTGTGAAATGTCATATACAATAGAGTATATGTATTAATAGTTTCAATTTCCACCCACAGAGTACAGCAGCATTCTGTATGTCACTCTTTATAGACACACCTACACAGGAGGATGTTTGGACTTGAATCATATGGGACAGGGACACAATAACAAAGACCTCCCCACGTCCCCCTCAGTCCGAGCCTTTTGCACAGATCCATGTGCCTTTGTAAAGTTACAGAATGAGATAGCGCTGGTGTGAGTGGCTGTGTGCTAAAGCAATAAATCAGCTCTTTTGTGGTTCTTTTTAATGTTGAACCTGAACTGAGACATTTACCGGCATGTTTTAGTAAATGTTTGATGGATTGTGTAAAGTCTTCAGAAAGTTATCATCGGAATAATGCAAAATATACCTTGATATTTTGTATTATTCCGATGATCAATATTGTTAATCCTTCCAGTGAACTCATAATAATAAATAAAAGTAGCCTATTTTCTTGCTTGATTATTTAAGAAACTGACAGTGAGCTAAGAACATCCAACCCTTTGTAATGTCGCCCTTCTCTTTGTCCCAGGCTGCTCCACCAGGTCAGAGCTTTCCTTAGATGTGAAGTGCTCTCGTCTCCAGATACTGCTCTGCTCTGGTGTTTCCTCCACCCACAGCTGCCAAAGCAGTTACAAGCTAATGGGAGACACATGGCTGTAGATGGGCCATGGGCTCACTGGCACCTATACACATGTAAATACACAGGAGGAAGACGTAGTGAAGCTGGATGGTCCCCCGCAGCTCTGCTTCCACAGCACAGAGAGAGAGTCCCACACATGTGATGTCTAATGACCCGGTAATGACACTGCTCTCACTGATGTCATGCTCTGCAGTTATAAATGGTGTGGTGTGGCAGGCCTGCTGTGACACTCTGCTCACACTTTGTTACATTAGACATCTGGAAAAGACTTCAGAGTCACTTGTAAGTATTTAACCATTCTACAAATGTTCTGTTCTCACTGAGTTACATAGTACAGTATCTGGTGTTTGTCAAGGAAATAGCTGTGTCACGCTAGTTTAAATGAAAAAAAAAAAAAAGCAAACCTCCATCAAGGTCAGCTCCATCACCATTTGCTCTATCTCGCAATTGTTAACATTTACTACCCAAACCTGGACATTAGACAACTGTAAATAACAAAGCCAAAGCCAAATATGTTTATCTATCAAACATGTTACAAATGTGAAAATGGTGGCAGCGTAGAATGTGACTAATGAGACACAGAACATGCAAAATAATGTGTATGCGAGTGTGCACGTGCATAATGGTCACTCCATGATAATAATCTGCTTATTAAGGAGACATTAAGCACTGGATTGTGAGTAATTGGACAAATGTAGCCATGTAAATGAAGAAGGAAAAAAAAAAACAGGAAACAAACAGATCTATTATAAAGTTTCTATATTTAGTAACTTTTGTTATTTTTTGTTATCAAGACAACTAAAAAAAAACAATTGCTCTGAAGTTACTCACATTATCTATTACTCACATTATGTAACTTTTCCAGTAGAGGGTCAGCCCTTTGCTTGTCTCCATGGAGATGTCATTTCTTTGCATGGATGGTTCCACAGTTTGGCATTAAATGTATCTATCTCCATGGGAACAAGCGGATGGTACCAGCATAATTTATTTTGAGATCGTGTTTTTTTATAACGCATCTGAATATCTTGCTGTAAATTTCTCTTTAAGTTCGCTTCTGCTCTCTTGACCCATGTGGCCTGAGGAATAGTCTGCGTCTTGTCCTATTGTGACCCTCTTACACCGAATCCTTAGATCCTGGCAACCCTGTTCTCCGTAGAAGAATGCACCTCTTCTCTATTTGTGCAGTGCCAGCAGTAGATGAGTGGCCCAAACTACCAGCTGTTCAGCCTGATCAAAAGAAACTCCAGATCTACTTTGATTACTTCCTGCTTTCAAAAAAGAAACACGATTGTACAGTGAGTGAGATAAAGCTACTGTTTTCTCTGATTAGCTAAAAACAGTCAAACATGCCTACATTGCCCGACGTTGCTTTACTCAAAGTGTATCTGTTGCTGTGGAAACAGATTAGAGTAAACGTGATGTGCTGAGATGCCCTTTTTCTCTCTCAGGATTCATCGTGAGCAGGAAGCCCCACCCTGATCCCGGCGTGTTTGTGCTGGCTCACTGTGCGACTCTGGCAGACAAGATGAAATTGGCCCCTTCCATCATTTCAATACTTTCTTCAGCCAAGTCAGAATTTCCTTTCAGTCATCATAAAACAACAATAAACTTTAACTTGTAACGTCAAAAAACTTTAAAACGGGACTTTATTATACCTTTTTTTTTAACAGTTTGATCTGTTTCTTAGTGTTACTCTGAGTGGACTAAAACTAAGCTAAATTCCTTGGGTAGAAAACTGAAATAAAGAAACGACTAAAGGCTCTGTATCTTAAAAACACGATAAACAAAACTATTTCATTTTAAACGGTTTGCACTGATCCAATGTTATTCCTCACGTACCTTTTACATTCTGAGCATCCAAACTATTCAGTGAGGAGTTTTGCTGTGATGGTAAAACTAACAACAACTCGCGTGTTAGTGTGCACTTTTTGATTATCAGACAATAAAACACTTTCTAATTAGATGCAGACAGAAAGCAGCAGACATATATATACTCGAGCGTGTCAAATTCAGCTCAGATACACTGGAAATATCTGGTACACAACCTTTAAGCAAAAAATGCATTGACCTGCCTGCGAAGTGGGTAGCATGTTGAAATGAGAAGATCACAACTTCAATAATTTTAGTTTTAATTTGTACGATGCGATTACAACATGTTCCTTATTATCTCAACTCAACTATGCCCTCATGATTTGGCACACTGTATATATTGTCTTCAGTGAAACATACAGACAAAGGCACTTTTCACAAATCACTGTCATAAAGCGTTTAAAGACACTATCCAAATTAACTTCACTTCTCTGAGCCTGCGTTGGGTAAAACGTCTGTCTCACTGTAGTGCACCTGGTCATTAGGTGGGCTTGTTCACACAACGCTCCGAGCTGAGTCGTCTCAACATGTCTGAGCAGGGCCGTGTGTGGGACTTTATAAACCTTATACCAATCCAGTCTACTGTCATTGCCTGATGTGTGTTATTGTGAACGCGAGGTAAAGTCAATGCAAAGTGAGTCATGTGCATGTTAGGGCTTAGTACAACGCGCCTTAGTGAGGACTGCATAAATATTTGGCTCGGGGTAATGAGTTTCTCCTCCCTCTCTCCCCTGTGTCTCATAGAGGCTTTTGTTCTGGATGTGATGTCCTTGGAGAGGTGATGACACGGCAAAATGCAGCTTAAACTCCAGTATACACTAAGTATACAAACAATTTGATGGATTGTGTCCAAAATCGGATCATTAACTACAATGTTTATCTGTGGTTGCAAAAGTAGCTGCAGTTGGATGAATAATATAGGTCAGTTGTTCTTAAACTTTGCGTGCCATGTACCAGATAATATTGAGAGGTACCCTGCTGCAGACCTCCACCCAGAGGACCCAGGACTTCTAACAGGAGGACCCTCACGTGACTTATCTCCATCCACAGGTCCCTAAAAGTGAAGAAACATGCCAACAGACACAGTTTTTAACATAACATTACACAATTTGACATTGTTTTACACTAAAGACAAGCCCAATATTTGGTTGTTTCACATTTAGCTTTGATCATTCAAGTTAAATGTGTTTATGACAACATGTTCTGCTAACTGCTAATTTCCTTATGCAAGCAGATTTCAAACAAGGAAATCTTTAGAAATGTATTGGGAATTAAATAAATCTTTGAAGTGTAAAAAATTGAAATGAGCTTTATCGCCTTTCATAACATTTAATAGCGAACTACGGCAATACTAAGGCAACAACTATATAGAATAAACTAATGAAAAAGTAGGTGGTAGATGTGGGTGGAGGTGCATCCTGGTCTCTCTGGACAATACTTGGCTTTCCGAATACCATCAGCTTTAAACTCAGACTTTATCAGGCTTAAATTAGAGCAAACTTAAAAGAAAACAAAACCAATGAATAGATAGTAACAGTAGTAACAGCTGTAGGAGTGATAGTAACTTTTGAAGTAGTGATGACATTTTCTGGTCAAATGAGAGTACTGCAAGTGTTTAAGACCGAGTTGGAGCATTGTTTTCAAGAAATCCAAATACAATAAAACATGTAAATTATATTCATTTTCACTACTGGTAAATTAAAGGCAAATATTATTTTTACACTTACTATAACTGACATAATTCTGAAATGGGAGTGACACATGCTGAAGCCGGGTTTCTAATGATCCCGTTGCTTTCAAGTAGTAGCTCCCCGGTGGGTAACAGCAGGGAAGTTTATATAACATACTATGAACTTGAACAGCTTCTTTAGACAGTGCTATAGTCCATTATACACTCCATCCCTGCAGTTTCTATCTCAGGTGCTTCAGTCCAATGCCACCCACCACAGACCATAGCCCCCTTTGTGAACGGGTCAGCCCCCTTCCAGGCCTCTCAGTGCACCCTTAGTCCCCCGCACTGTCCCTCACTAATGAATGGACTTTTAATGATCTGAGGGCTCCATTCAATTGAGTGGAAAACGTGCAGCGCCAGAGAGTGCAGCTCCTCTCGTGGTGGGGAAACAAAAGAGCAGGGCTTTATATTCACAGAGAGAGGAGAGGCGCAGGCTGAAGGGAGGTATTCACACGCTCAAGCACCACCACTTGTAAATAGAGTCTGTAATACACTTGCTGTTGTTCACTAAAAAGTAATTAGAATGCTTAGATCATCTGGTTGTTTGATCTCATTCGCTTATTTTGTGGCCTTTTTTTAGGGTTAAGTTGGACAACAAAATTTTATGGATCAAATTGAGGAATAGAAAGCTTGGAAAGAAGGATGAGACGACCTGCGGAGGGTGAGGAAGAGAAAATAGTTTCACTCTGGAAGTATTATTTGTATTATCAATTCTTGTAGATAGATTGCGAAAATAGTCTCACTGTGTGTACTCTACAGATGACGTTTGATAGACTTTTGTGTTTCTTGTGGACTGCTCCTTGAAATGTGTTCTAGTTTGACTTATTTATCAGATATCAGATTTTGTGCAATTACATCGACAAATCTTCTTCCAGTTACTCTTGCAATTTTACTTGTAGTTTATCCAAATACTGTAAACTCATACACGATACGTCTACTTGAGTAATATTATTTTTAAGTATTTGTATAGGATGTTCTACCCAGCTCAAATTCCCTGAACCGAGACTACTCACAAACATTTTGGTAGCTTTGGTGTCATATGCAAACCATATAAATAATACAATATTAGATGTTCTAGATCAGGGACGTCAAACTCATTTTTACGAAGGGCCACATCAACAAAATGGTCGCTCTCAAAGGGCCAGATGTAACTGTAAGATAAATGTCAGTCCGTTTTTATCTTGTTAATTAAGCGTTTCTATTTTTATTACTTATTCAAGTTACAAATATTACATATGGATTTGAATAGATATGAAAAAATGGCTGTTTAACTGTGTATCTAATGATAAACCGATATTTTAAAACAGTCATACCTTTTAATTTACTTTGTCGAGGGCCACATAAAATGACATGGAGGGCTGCATTTGGCCCACGGACCTTGAGTTTGACACATGTGTTCTAGATGAAATGTAATCCATTTGTGAAACCCGGTGAGTTTTGAAATACAAAAAAAGTGTTATTCTTTGTTACAGCAGATACAGGCAGGACGGGGCCCAGACTGATCGCCTTTCAGCGTCCCAAGTCTCTCTGAGTCTCTCTCCCAGAGCATCTCTCCCCCTGGTCCTTAGTCTTCCCCGGAGAGTCTGAGCTTTAAGTATTTATACCAGAATGACACATAAAATAGCTACATACATTTAAAAGCAGAGTGATTTTTGTTTCACACATGAGATAATGAACTTTTACACTTAGACAGGTAGGACAACAACGATTTCATCTTCATCTTCACACATGTTAATATCTGGTCGGGGTCTGACACACTGACACACATTCAAAGACATGATCACGACATGAATATACTTACATTTCCATCACATTAGACTTGAGCCAATTTTCTGGAACATAAGCAAACACATTCCCACATGTTTTGACAGTTCTAAACCAACACACCTGCATCTAATCGTGCTCCCTCTTTTCATCTTCTTGTTTTTTTTTTTGCAGGACACACATGTCGCGTCATAAACAAAATGGCCCCGTGTGGTTCCCGGGGACCCGCTGCAAACATCCGATCAAAAGAGCTGCTGGAAAAGACATTACTAAGACTGTTTATATGAAGGATGAGTGGAGAAGCTCGCCTATAGGTCGAGGGTCCACTCTGCGCGGGCAGGAAGGAGCTCTCTGAAGCCTGTTGTAAATCAGAGGGGAGGAGGGAGGAGGACAGAAGATGTGGGAGAGGAATCACGCGGCGTTTTACTGGGGTGACCTCCAGATTGTGTCATCAGTCAGCGCCTGTCTGGGAGATTGCGTTAGGCCTGGGCAGCGCTCCGAACGTCAGGTTTATATTAGCCTATTATGTCACAAAGAATAACAAGGCCAGCAGCAATTGGATCACGGAGAAGCAAATAGAAATATAATCACGTTGTATGTTATAATAAGACTTGTATCAATGGTGTTCTTAAAATAATTTCAAGTGGCTCTGTGTGACTTAACATAGCTTGTCTCCATGAAGATGTTATTGCTTTCTCTGGATTGGAATGATTCACAGTATGGCATTAAAGTTATCCATCTCCACGGAGACAAGAAAGTCAGATATCTGGAGAAAGCATGTTTTTCAGTGTATTTCAGATCTATTAAAACACTTTTAAACTGTAAAAAGATCACATACTGACATACTGTGAAACATTCTATCAAGGCAAAGCAACATCATCGCCATGGAGACAAGCAGGTGTAGATAAATCAAGAGATGTTATTTTGAAAAAGCCTCACAGTTTATATGTAGAGAAGCATTCCCAACAGTTCTTCATTCGCGTTACTACTTATTTTTACTCCGGATACCGCAAACGATTCATGTATTTGCTCATCTCATCGAGCGATACAATGAACTTTCTTTCCACCACAACCAACCAAAGTGTGAATAAAACCAGCAGCAAAGAAAATAGATCAAATATAGTTAAATAATAGAAGCTTCCTTATCAGACTAAGTTAGAATTTCGCAGAGCTATATCTGAGCACAGCCGCAGCATCCTCTCCATTTAAGAGCACTGTCAGAACGCCCATAAAACCACTGTGTCAAAGAGACTTGTGTTTGGGACCAGCCGACACACTGGCCGCTGCTCCTTAGGTAAACATGGCCGACGAGTGAGTGTGCGGGCTTCACAGGGTTGTTAAGTATCACAGTTAATAAGTCCCTGAGGAGGAGGAGGAGGAGGAGGAGGAGGAGGAGGGAAGGAGGACAAGTGGGAGAGGAGGGCTCTGGGCTGACCTTTTCAAGCCGATCCCAGTGTGGTCTATGTAAAAACAGACCCAGGCCTGGCTAAAGGTTACGTTACACTCTTAGGAGACACATTTCCCGCAGAATGAGAAGTGCGCTTTATATTTGAGCTATTGTCCAAGCGGTAGTGAGAAACAGCTCCTGTCCAGACTTATATCTCCCTGGGCACAGAGCCAGAGCAGGCCTTAGACCAGTCCTCCTGTGCACACGGTTACAGTGAACAAAGCTCCGGCCGTGCAGAGGAATGTGGCTCCCGCATACTCCCTTTAATCATTAAAACATTACTCACAGGCAGTCAGCGAGGAGTAAGGGGTTTAGAAAATTCACTTTGCTTTTATCAGGAGTTTATTGAAAAGCTTTTGTTGATGTTGAACAGATTTTTCCATTTTTTGTTGTTTACTAAAGCACTTTGCTCAACTGAGGATTGATAGAGAAATCATGCTGCTGCTGAGGTATAATACTCCCTACAACATAGCTAGACTAGATTGCGACGGGACTGGACTGGACAATACTATCACAGTGTTTTGAGAGTTCATGTTTACGGGTTCAAAATTCTGTACTGATGGAAATGAACTTCTTGTACTGCTTCAATTTATTTTACAAGGATGTTTTGCGTCCTGGTCCTGTTTTGGTCCTGTTTTGGTCCTGGTTTGGTCCTGGTTTGGTCCTGGTTTGGTCCTGTTTTGGTCCTGTTTTGGTCCTGGTTTGGTCATGTTTTGGTCCTGTTTTGGTCCTGTTTTGGTCCTGGTTTGGTCCTGTTTTGGTCCTGGTTTGGTCCTGTTTTGGTCCTGTTTTGGTCCTGGTTTGGTCCTGGTTTGGTCCTGGTTTGGTCCTGTTTTGGTCCTGTTTTGGTCCTGGTTTGGTCCTGGTTTGGTTCCGTTAGTCTTGGGTTAGTCCTGGTTATTTCTGTGTGTGCAGTGTGAATTCCTTTTAGCTTCTGATTTTGTTTGCACTTTAAAAAAAATAATTTAACCTATAAAAAGATAAAGATAAAACAGGCTATTCATTGTTTTTTTTATTGTATTACTATTCAGTCTGTCTCCAATAGGTCGACACACCGTTTGTCATCTCAGTTATTATACTTTCCTTTCTTATTTTAATCTAGTCTGATCGCTTCTTTACAAATCTCCACGTTCCCTGATAACACCACCCCCGTTTTGCCAGTTGTCCCGTCATTCCTGTATGTGTCACCAAGCAGCAGTGTGTTTGTCTGTATTCATGGAGCAGCTGTTGAGTTGGATCGCGGGCCCCTGCACGTATGGGCCCCTACAGCTCTGTGCGCACAAACAGGTGCCGTGGAACAGTGCGAGAGTGAGGGGCCACGCCTTCACCTCTCTCCCTCCTCAGGCCACGCATTCCACTGCACACAACAGGACCAGAGCTTCAAAACAGGCCACGGAGCAGCTTAAACTCGTGTGGTCAGAAAGTCACGTTACAGCTTCTTCTGTTTGTACCGTGAGGATTGGTTAAAGGTTCACGGTGGAACTTTGCTGGTGGAGAGTGTGCTGGGTTTCAGATGACATCACAGCTTTGTATAGACCAATAGTTCTAGGGTTCAGTCACTAATATAAATGATCAGGTGCACTCCATTATGCATTATGACACTGCATGTTACTGCTTTAAAAGGTTACACAGTATCACATTAAATATATCTATCTCCCGAAACACAAGCAGGCAAGTTACAGGTCAGATTTGCGGAGAGGCAACCCTGCTCATGTATTTTTCAAGGTATTTTTGAGCAATAAAAACACCTGTAATCAAATACATAAATGCACCAGAAAAGTACCTTAAATCCATAAAGAGATAGAGGAGATACTTTATAGTGAAGTGCAAATGAAACCGTCTTAACATCTTAAAGGAAATACAAATACCAGAAGTTTGCGTACAATATATTAGTATAGAGAGTATGTAAACTTCTGGTGTCAACTGTATACTTCTCTAAGCTTGTACCAGCTGTTTCACTTACTCAGAGAACAAGAGAGTATATTTATGTAATGCAAATGTGACTCTCCCTTCTCTTCTGCGTATGACAAACCAGTCGTGCATGCACAAGTTCTTCTGCAAATGAGTAAAAAGAAATGAAAATGAGCCAAGTGAGTTATATCATTGCTTTGATTAATATAATAAGTACTAGTCCACATCTAAACCTGTGACAATTAGTCCACTTTTTCAGAAATCACTTAAGTTTGATGTTTGTTTGTGAGGTATAGAAGTTTTAAATTGGCTGAAGAACAGGTCAGAAGCAAAAAAAATGGCACAATGTTCCTCATATTGTCACACACATACGTTTACATTTGCATACATCACATACATTTGTTGATTTCAAGATTGGAAATTTCTCCCATAAAGTTATACAGGCCTCAGTGTGAGATTATAAATGCCTGTTCTGCTGTACTGTCTTGGTGGTCTCCTCATAATCAGCCCACTATATGCAACATAACACAAATGAAGATGAGTATTATGATAATTAGGGCACACATCTTGTCTATCACTCTTGCCCAGCCTGCCCCCTCTCTCTGCAGATGCTCCACTGCTCGACATAGCTGCTCCCGGTGTCATGACAACGGCTGCTCTGTCTCCGTCACGCGCCACGTCCCCATGTGAGTGTGCTGTGTTCAGAGCCTCTGCCCTGTGTGTGCTGTGGAACAGAAGAGAGGCATTTTCAAGGAAACTCAGCAACATGACGGCATTTTACGGCCACAACTGTTCCATGACACGTGTTTTTACATTCACTTTGCTTTTTACCAGAATGGACTCAAGAAGTGTTTTAGAGTACACAGACCTCTGACAAGGCCTTGTTTATGTCTTGCGATGGTTTGAAATATTTACAGATTTGTTAGTGTTGGTTTATTAGAGTAACAGATAACACTTATGTAGACACGGACACACACATACAAGACAGTTGAGCCTGTGCACTGGACTGAAAAAGTCTAACCCAAAAATAGAATTGTTGGTTTTGACATTTTTTTGTATTTAACTTTAAGGTTAAGGTAAGATCCACTTTTCATATATGTAACATACATTACATATCTGTACACATACATTATTTACATTTTGTTTATTGTAAACTGTAATATTGATCTAAAATGGTGTATAAATAATAAGGATCTTAAATGAGCTTATGGTCAGGCCAGTAAGGAGCAGAAAGCCACAGTTTTAGCCGAGCTGCCTGAGGAGCATCTATGCTGGGGAAAGTATGGTAACTTGAGCACTGGTCTCTGTTTCCTCCTGCTTTTCCTGTCAACAACCTTCACCATTCACGTCACCTGTGGTCTGTTCATGGATATTCACAAGTTGTCCCCTGTCCCACTCATCTCTGTGGAGTGCAACTGTTTTAGATGCCTGTCTGCTGACCGCTCAGTGATGACTGGACCCTATATGCCCCTCCTATGCCCTGATCCTTTTCTATGGACACTCTCCTGACTGAATGACCCCTACCCTATTCTGGATGAGCCCCCCTTTGTCTCTGAGTCTTGAGTGGGCTCTGGCCCTACACATTTGAACTGTAAATGGATGTGCATTAGTCCTGGACACATCTGCAGCCTGCGTCCATGGGAGTGGATCTGTCCTTCACTGTGGTTCTCGAGGTTTCTGTTTTTCCCACAGTTTTTTTCTTTTTTTTTCTTTTAGTTTTTCTTTTCTGAGAAGGACGGTCTAAGTTAAGCCTTAAGAGGCAACTGCTGATTTGGGGATTTCAAAAAATAATTTAAACTGAATTGATATGTCAGTGCCATATGAAACATCTCACACTCTGGGGACCTCAGGGTCCGGCCTCCTGCTGGAGCCAGAGTCAGGACTAAACATGGAGAATCAGCGTTTTTATGCTGCTAAAATCTGGTCTATCTGAAGATGAGACAGGCCTCTACTTTGACAAGGTTTAAATCCAGGCTCAAAACAGTTCTGTTTAGCTGTGCATACGACTGAAAGGTTTTTAGTCTGTACTCTTCTCTTTTATTGTCAATTTTATGATGATTATTTATGTTTAAATTAGTTTGTATTGTGATTTTAATGTCTTTCTGAATCTATAAAGCACTTTTAATTACTTTGTGCATGAATTGTGCTATAATAATATTGTGCCTCGTATTTCCCGTGACAAACAGCAGATCTAAGAAACCCTGCCTCTCAAATGACTTTATTTTATCGTTGAAAAAGGCCTGCATTACATTTTTGAACCTATTTGTTTGAATAATTATAAGTAAGTGCAGAGATAGGGGACAGGAAAACTGAAATTTTCTGGGTACTCAAGCCTTAAATGCAGGTCAAGCCAAGACTTCTCAAACACACCTGAATCAATCAAAATACAACTGTTATGAGGGCACACCATAAAAACATGCTTAAAAGTAAAATAAAAAAATAAAAAAGTTGATAACTGGTGTCCTTGTTTGATCCCTGGGGTTTGTGAAGTAGAGATTTCCCAACTGAAAAAGATATAAATACATTCAAATCCACACACATTTTGTTTTCTCCACATATTTAGGTCCATTGCCAAGGTCATTTTGACTCCCCACATCTGCAATCTACGCCTCCCATGAGCTCTTCACATTGTCCGAACAATAATGTATGGTACAGTTTGGACGATCCAGGCTTCAAGTTCAAGACTAAAAGAGTTTTGTGAAATGGATATGAGCCACAATGAATTTCTGTCTGAGGAGTGCAGTGGTGGGAGTACAGCAGTGGTTAGTGGAGGAAGAGGAAATGGTGAGATAAATAACTAATTAGGTTCCTCATGTGTGTTGTGTGGGCTGAGATTTGGGGCTGCAGTCTCCGGGGGCAGTGCGAAGTGCAGCTGGGCCTTTGTCCTGTTCACATGCACTGGTGTTGGCTTACACTCCAGTACAGGGAATACTCTTCTGAGGCCCCAGATCTGTTTTCTACTGTACTGATGGGAGGGGCCACGTGTGAACTCAGTGCTCCTACTAAATACTCATATAGTCAATCTCAGTATCTATTATACACAATATCTCATCTGACCTGTAGTAACTGACTTAACACTGCTCAGTCTGTTCAGAAGCTGGGGCCTGTTCCAACAATGGGCCAGAGATGTTCTACAGTCTGGACAGTTTATAGGTTAAATAAAGATGAATGAAACATGAATATTGCATTCTACATTCATTACTATGCATGGGGTATGAACCAGCACGCATCATTTTACTATATTTTAAACGTTTTTCATAATATTTTTAAACATGCGCATGAGTAAATCAGGACAAGGGGGCTTACCCTCTCTCTACTGGGGTACAGTTCTGAAGAAGTCAGACTGCAGGTGGCACTGTTTTCATTCTACTCCAAGTAGGAAGACAGCACCAGAAATGTTTAAATCAGCTGACCAGACACATCACTACAATATGAGGTGACACTTCTGAAGAAGGCAGCAGAGTGAAGCCAAAACTGTCACGGTATGATAAAAACAGAGGTCTGTTCACAGGAACCTAATCAAAACACCATTCATCATGGCTATGTTGTGATTAAGAGCACATCACATGTCCCATGTAGACCCAGCATCATTCTACACATTGCTGTTGCAATAACATAACTTGAAAATAAAATTTGTATAAGTAGCCCTACTGCTAAACTACAATAATTTATTCATGACTTTTGTCAATTCTACTGCTGCTCATCGGATAAACATAAATAACTGTCACAGCATATCCTTTTAAATGTGTTTGTGACAAAAGAGAAGTGCCTATCATTTGTCCCATTTCTCAGAGTGGCCGTTTTTGACACGTGAGGGTGGGTCTCACACCCAGAGGCTCAGGATCAGGTTAGTCTGTCTCCTGCATACATCATGGGAATCCTCCACAGGGGGGACTTTTGCCTGTGCACCACTGCGGCCTATAAAGATACTGTGTGTAATGTTTTTGCTAAGGACATTCATCTTAAGCCGAGTTAAGCCTGGTCTTTATTTAGGATCTCTGTTCAGCATCAGCGCAGCACTGCAGTCGTGTTGATAAGGCAACAATGGAGGGGCGCCTGTGTTGTTGTTGTACACTCACCTCCAGAACTACTGACCTCTAAAGTTCAACAGGATTAGCTCTGGCCTAATACATCTCATTCCGCTCAGACTTGAGATTTCTCTGTCAAAGGAAGTCACACATATAGATTCTATATGGAGGTAAAAAAAAACAAAAAACAACTCAGATTTTATGGGGCTACAGGCAATGCTGGGGTGTGGCTCTGGAAAGACCCTAACCACAAATAACCACAACCCCCTCTCTAGTACTTGAAGAGTAATTACTTCCACAGTGAAAGATGGTGCTGATTTTTGTCTGTTAGTGAGCAGTTTTTGACATATTCTGCGCCATTACAATACAGGGCTTATTACAGGGCTATTCACTTCAGCACAGGATACGAAAGCTAAATAATTGCACTGTAGCATCTAAATATTGCTTAGCTTTAGCATTAGCATTTTGAGATATAATAAATTGGACCCCTAATCTAGAAGACTATCATGCTCAAGTCCAGATATGCGCTCTATACACCAACTGTTACAAGATCCACTGGAATTAAATGACACTCCTTCCAACTATTTTTTCCCTCTTGTTTATTGTCCTATGCCTCATAATGTGTGATCGAGCAATAATCTTTGAACAACTGCTGTGTTTTAGCCTGTGGAATGTGCTAGTCCAATTGTAGCGCATTATTTGACCAAAGGTTATGGTCACGATTAGCTCTGGGTGAGAGAACCTCCCGGAGCAAGTCGAGATGAGAGGCAGGAGCCAGGCTTGTCAATTAAACCAGGTCAGCTGTGCAGGAACCTGGGCACAAGAGTCAGCCAATAGATCCAACACAATGAAAAATACCATGCAGATACAGGCTAAAAGGGAGAGGATAGAGCAGCGGTGGGTCCCTATATGCACTTGAGAGGGTTTTCAGTGAGGAACAAAACAAGGGGAAGGGGCGGATGGAGAAAGGATACTTTAAAAAACTCACTAAAGGGATTAGGGGTTTAATGAAGTGGGCACTGGGAAGCAGAGGCTGGACGATCTGCAGTGCTCATGGGGGAGGGAGGGGGGACTTGTAATAGCTGTTGTAGGGGAGTTTTCCTTTCGCACAAAACACTGCCCTTGCATTATGTTTAGTAGAGTATTCAGAGGCAGAACTATTGGTAAGAAAAGTTTCCGCTCAACATCTGAAGACAGAGTGAGCAGTCATGTCGAAGAAACATGTGGATTTGAGGATTGGCAGAGAAAAAAATTCAGGACATGTGACAAGTGTGGTTGCTTTAGTGATGTGGAGAAAACATATGCATTCTTGTAGCTGGGGTCGATTTAATCTGGACAATGTGACTCTGGTGACTGGATATTATGTTTTTGAGATGCTGGGTGGCCCGTTTTATTGTGGGCACTGGTTTAATTGTGCATATTATGATAACACTTTTAAATGTGCTACAAATCCAAGTCTAGTTTGCTTAAATGCGGGAGTTATCATTACTAATCATTAATAATCAGACAATGTAACAATGTTTTAAGAGACTTTATCTTATTTTAAGAGATTTTTTTTTTTCTTCAGAACAAATCAAGAAAACAACACTTCTCCAATTAGTCTGTAGTGTAATGTTTGTGTTGTTGCGCTAGAAGGATCAATTTAAAGCAGTAGTTCTTTGTTAGTACCCAACGCATGAAAACTCATTGCTTAGCCCAAGAGTAAAACGTTTATTTAACTTAACCCAGCTGTTGAGCAAGGCTATTGTCGTGCAGTAACCTCACATTTCAGGTAATAACAGTGTAAAAAGCATCAGTTACATGACATTATTTAGGAAACGGAAGCGTACTGACAAGCAGACTTACACTTGGTTTTGTCTTGTGAAACCTCAGTCTGTCAGGTTGTCGAGGTGCACTTGTTGAGAGGGTGTGTGTGTGTGTGTGTGTGTGTGTGTGTGTGTCTACAGGAAGGAAGGGGCAGGGCTGGAGTGAGGCAGGGGTGGCGCACTGACACCTAGGCAGTGGGCGCGCAAAGCTCAGTGCGTGCGTCTTCTATGGAGAGCTGTGCGTAAAGGTGCTGCTGGGCTACCTGTTGTTCGTGGGACTTCCGCGGAGCTGCAGCGGGAGGGAAGGACAGAAGGACGGCCTCTGCTCTTGAGGGACTTGGAAGCTTTAAAATGACCCTCAAACTATTGACTGTAGTCGCGCTCTATCACGGGACGCTCCTGTGCTGCGGATTTAATATAGACGAACGCTTCCCTGTCATCAAAGAGGGCTTCACTAAAGGCAGCTTTTTTGGATTCTCAGTGGCTCTGCATCAACAAACGGAGGGCACTCGAAAGTACCTGTGAGTAGAGCATTTCAACGTTGTCACCCTCCACCTGTTATTGCGTAAAAGAACCAGCCTGCCATGTCGTACATTTTGGTGCAATAACCGCTACACCGCATATCCGCGCCTTCGCCTCACTGCTTGGCTCCGAGGCACCTGTTGCTTGAATATAACCTGATTTACGCAGTTGTTAAGCGGTTCCAGCGGTTACTCCTCCATCCCTCACTTCTCTAAGGCTCTGTCGACACCTGTTGAGGGCAGCGGAGTGAGCGGAGTCCATTTTTAGACTTTGCACACGTCCGGCTTGCACTGATTCGTTCTGCTGCTGCAAGAAATAGCCTGGTTTGTTGAGGCATACCTGATCATAACAGCAGACCTAGTGGGAATTGTGGAGGCAGGTGACAAAATAGGTTTCAAAATGCTACTTTGCAACTCACAAATACTGTGGAAAGCAGTGTGGTCCTTTGAATGAACAGTTGTGCAGTCAGTTTAAGCAGGTTTCTGATGTTCCTCTAATTAGTTCGTCAATGGGTAGCTTGCCTTTTTGTTTTAACCAGTAATATTAACTAGAGAGTGAAAATAAATGTCGTATATTGCACATTAATAGGCAACTGCAATCCACTCAAGTGTATTTATGCGGATGGAACTATACTGTCACTATACAGTCATGAGAAACCCACAGATTGGAAGACAGGTCTCCCTTAAAATACACCTCCAATGCCATAGTCCTAGTCCTTACTTTATTATCTCCGTCGCCTGGTACAAAGTTCATCAGTATTTGTAGAGAATGTCGTCGTCTCTGTGATAAGTAAAACACTGAATCTTCTATAATTTGATGCATTTAGGTAATTGTCATCTATTCTCCATAATGTGTGCAATTCGTTCATTCATTCCATCTTTCTAGCCTCTTTAATGAGGGATCTCAAAGTGTATCATTGTTTAGTGTAGGATTTCCCTCCGTCAATTACAGAGCCCCCTATCCTTCCGCCTGCATGATCACACAGTGTGTCCAAAATGTGCTGTTATCTTTGTCCTCTCTGTGCTTTGAAGAATAAACCAGAGGGGAAAACCATAAACTAGCCCAAGTAACTCTTAGCAGTCTCCCCAGCCACTGCAATGGATAGTGGTGTACAGATGACACAAGATCAATGCCCCATATTATCTTGTCCCGTGAGGGCTAGTGTCTGGTGCGCCCTATGCAACTCAAGAAGGGGTCTGGATTGGACTTGGTAATGGTATACAAGTGCACTGAGATAAACTGCTTCAAACTTTTTGATGATTTAAACAAGCTTATGTAGGATTGGAGAGATTATGCGATGTATAAGTCAGACTGATGAGAGCTGAGAGGGGAGACAGTGCATTGATTTACTTGTAGCGACATGCCACAGTCAATTAAAAAGGCAAAGGAGTCAGCCCGATGCTATGGAGGCTTTATTATGGAGGATTTGGAGAAGCTTCATGGAGTACCAATGTTTTAACAGTTAGGTTGGCAAGGTGTCACGCTTAGGCATTTAGTTACTGTAACTGATATTAATGCATAATGTAACCCATTATGTATTAATATCACGCCCAATATTAATATACGCCCATGGACCATTATAGACAACTGAGGGATTACACAGATAATACACTTGGTAATGTAAAAGAAAGTACTAAGTACTGAATTAATGTTGAAAATTACATTCTAAATAAAATATTTTTTCATGTAAATGTATTTTGACACTAAATGACCCTAACTGTAAGTGAGGACTAACGCTGGACCACTGCAAGACATCTAAAATGAACTAGTTCTGTTATCACATTCATAAAACAGTAAAAATCTGGTTGTTTTATATTGAGTAGTAATTTTGTGCACACAGTTTGCACAGCCTGGTAGCAGTAGCCCTTCAGAATCTGTGAGAATCTCCCTGTGTCCTGAAAATACAGTAGAAGAATGTGCTTTTGTCCTCTCCATGTTTGCGCTGGAACTGTTTTACAGTACTGCAGTCCGCTCTCTATTGTGGTCATACATTTGTCTCTGTGTATCACAAAAGCCTCCTCATTATTGTACTCTTGGGAGTGTGAATATTTGAGAAATGCCAGTCCTAAGCCTGGGACATGTTTAAAGTGATCATTCTTTGTACATATATGACTCAGACAGACAGAGGATAAAAACTGGAGTTTTCCATTCCCAGCAATAAAAGCAACTCAATAAAGCTTCTGCTCAGATGCTTAAGACCATTATCCAATTAGACTAAATCTTTCATACTGGAACATATGAGGGGCACTTAGTGACAGAGGTGGGTAGTACTCACTTATACTTACTCTTGAGTAACTTTTTTAAGAAGTTGTACTTTTTCTTGCAGCATACTTTTACTCTTACCTGAGTAATATATGTAATATATGTCTATTCTTTGAAAATTCCAGATTTTGTGCATTATTTAATGTTTTGCCCTTTAAATTACATTACCTTCAGATTATAAATCAGATGTTAAATTAGTCTTTAAGTTGCTCTTACTTGAGAAATAGTTTTCCCAAATACTTTTTTATTCTTGAGTAATTTCTTGAACCACTACTTTGTATTTACGTAATATTATTTTGACGTAACTCTCCTCTTACTAGAGTACAGTTTTTTGGCTACTCTTTCCACCTCTGTTTAGTGACAAGTATTCCCTCTTGGAAATAGCTGTACCCCATAATATGCTAACCTACCCTACCTGAGGCCAATTTGTACAGGCTATTTACCTCCGCCCTCTCTTGTGACAATTACCATTCATGGTCTGGCAGATATTTCTTCACAGAGGTTTTTTTTTTTTTTTTTTGCTCTGTTTTGGAGCATGGGTGGGTGGATGATGAGAAGGGGTGAAGGTGGGATGAGGGTGAGGGGTCCTGGGGCTGTCAGCTGGCCACCTATTGGCTCTTCCAGTCCCCTGACCTCACGGTATGCCTGGAATGCACCAGTCTAACTCTGCACAATCACAACCTGCCAGGCTTCAGGTCGAGACAAGACAGGAGTTGCAGTGATGATGATCTAGGAGACTGTTGAGGAAGGAACACACACAGCACTACTATTGAAAACTGCACACCTTGTAGCTCTTAAAAACAGGACATATTGTGCAAAATGAACCCTTTGCACATTTAAACAAAACAACACAATAACTTTTAAACATGTTATAACATTGTTCCCTCATTATTAGTTTACTCAAAGTTGTATTTAGATTGCTTCATGCATTTTTGAGTAATTCTGTATTGTTTTTCATTTTCACCTACCCCCTGTCGCCGCACACTTCCCTATATTGATTAGGATTGTCACATTCATAGGACAGAAAATGAACCTTTCCTGAACACCTTTACAATGATCTGGAGATGTATCAGAACAAGTATAAGACACACACTAGTATACACCCATGGACCACACAGATATAAGGCCACGTGGTAATATAACTGAAAGTACTGGGATTTAATATTGTTTTTTAACACTGTAGTATAACAACAAAAATGTTTTAGATCAATATTGCTCTTTACAATGAATAAAATGTAAAATAATGATCTACAGATGTTATAAATTGTTACATGAAAGTACTTGAAATAGAGGATAATATGTGTCCTTTAATGACAGACTTGTTAGTAGTAGTAGTACTTTCACAGCTCTTCTCTGTCTCACTGCACAGGCCCGGGGCATTGAAGTTCAGCCGTTTAATTTGCTGGGGCCTTTCACGTCTCAGCTATAGGTGTGCATCGTGGAGGTTAACAGGGAGTCGTCTGAACATGCACAAGGACGTGCTTCAGCTGTTATGACGGAATATCACTCCTTAAGTTATGAAAATGGCTGCATGAGGTGAAATGAAAGGATAAATTATTTAGTGATTCAGTTTAATCGCATAATTGAGGATAATTGTTGCCAGGTTGGTGGTGTGGTGACTGAATGGCTAGCACGGACAGGTTTCCCTCAGACATGGTTGAAGGATGGGTCAGGGAGAACAGGATGGTGCATATAAAGAGCAGATCAAAACAACAGGATTTACAAATAACTACTTTATAACTTTATTTCAAGTGGATTATGTGATATTTACACATCCCACATTAGGGTCAATATGAACTGATTAGGTCCACTGAAGAAAATATTAGACTGTGGAGGAAGAAATGTCACTTTTTTCAGGGTAAAATAGCAATGATTGAGATTCTTTATTGTTAATGTTTAAGAATTTTTTCGCAAAACATATTAATCATGCATTACTTACATTTATTTTTACTCCAGTGGCATGTTTGAAGATTTATAGTATAGATGTGATGGAGTGACACAATAGAAAGTGCTGTATTGAGTATCATGTTGAGTGGATGACCTAATGTGCTCTATAGCCGCTGCAAAACTCGTGTAAATGGCGCAGGTGGGCTAGCCCGCATTGGCTCTGCTCCAGCATTCCTTTGACAGAAACAGTGTCTGAAGTACCGTGCTGTCTCTGCACTAGTGTCACCGCACACTTAGATAACAAGCCCCAGTCCATTAAGAGCCACATAGAATGATACATGAGAGGACCAGGAAGTCGTCAGATACTTCTCCTTCTGATAAACACCTCTGCAAATTGTGCTTGACATTTATAATAATAATAATACATTTTATTTATAGGGCGCCTTTCTGGGCACTCAAGGTCACCGAACATACAATATATATATACAGACAGTTAAAATCAACATTTATGAACATATAGTTAAAAGCATTCAGATAAATAACATTGAAAAAGGACAGGGCAGGTGTGGGTTATAAAGAATATGCCAGTCTGAACAAGTGAGTGTGCACAGTGAGTTTGTGAACCTGATGTTGATTTTTTTGTCTTTTAACTAGGTATGGTCTTGTTGTTATTTACCAATGTCAATACCAACATTTTTATAATATTGACAATGCCTACAAAGTAAAAGCAAAGTTAAGAAAATTAGTTTTGTAAAATGAAAAACAATTTGTATTTATCTGGGTTATGATTTCATTTGTTTGGGTACTTCAGTATTGATTGATTTATTTTTTTATTTTTTTTATTTTTTATCTATCTATTTATTTATTTTTTATTTTATTTTATTTTATTTTTTGTTTTGTTTTGTTTTTTATTTTTTATTTTTTTATTTTTTTATTTTAAATTGTATTTTTTTTATTAATTTTTTATGTATTATTTTTTTGTATTTATTCATTTATTTATTTATTATCAACACATTAACATCACAGACTTACATACCTTAAAGTAACACTAAAACCTGCCTATTAAGTTGAACTTAACTGAACCCATCACAAATATCAAGCACAAATCTGCTGTTGGTGACGAGCTCTAATCTTTGTGTTCTTTATAACCTGTATCTAATCATTTAGCCACACCAGGAGTTTCATTTAGTGTCCTGGCTCCAAGAATGACAGCTTCTAATAACATGCCGAAATAGATCCCAGCGGGTCTACGGGCCCCCTGCTAATCTGCACACTGGCCCCCTCGCTGCTGGGGCTTTCACTGGAGGTACCTGCGGAGAGGAGTGTCGCGATGCTAACACAAATGTAACAGATCCCCTTCTCGGCTCTTGTTCTAGCACAGCGGGGCTAGCGGGCTGTGGGGCTAACGGGCTAATAAGGTCACCTGTGGCCTGAAAACCTAGACGCCGCAATACCTTTCATGTCATTTTTGATCTTAACAAGAAAAATGAACTTGGATATACATTGTGAGGTGTAGGGTTACTATTGTTCCCTGTCTACGGGAGGACGTGATGTATAGACTTACATAGATGACCGGCCATCCTGCTTTTAGACCTCCACCAAGACATTGATTATATCTTACATACAAGGTCCATAAAGATCGAGCAATTAAAAAAGGCGCACACTTAATTTTCAGCACATTTTCATTCACTGTGACATCAACGTTACTGTTAATGTGAGGGTTTAGTCTTTTACCCAGCAACAGCTTGTTCTGTAAAGAGTGCGAATTGACACTAAATAAATTGAAATGTTGACTGTAAATAAACACGTGATGTCACCATTTTGTTCACTGAAAACAACCATTTACTTTTCGTTAATCCTCTTAAAATTATTACTTTCAATTAACTTTGAGTAAAGCCAGCATCTTTTTTTTTTTGTTCATATAGATTTTGATTGCACACAGCTTAAACAAAACAGCTTAATTTTTGTCAAGATTGTAGGAGTAACTCGAAGCACTAATCAATAACTCTTGTCCCGTGTTATTTTAGGTAACACCAGCCTTCACTCATCCACACATCCGTCTCTGTGCTGATGACTTATGTGCGAGTGAAAGCCAGTCACACTAACACTTTTTATTAGCGCTCTGAGGCATGTCCACCTGCGATCCCTCTCCCATCTCTGTACATTCAGTGGGGGGTCTGCAGTATTAATGGAAACGGTGGGAGCGATCCTCGTCTTAATTGTACTATGACTACATCAGAACATGTCCGGTCTTAAACCAGCTGTTGTAACAAACAGCCAAGTTTGTTACTAGATTAATAGCACCTTTCACTACATGCACTTTAAATTGCACATACACTTTAATAGCACACAGCACTTTAAGCATTATTTGCACTGTAAAAAAAAGAATTGCACAAAAGGATTTAAAAATGTTTATTTAATTTGTCTGATTTTACCCAGTTTTAGATCTGGTGGCACAGTGGCATTTTAATTGAAGCTGCGTGTCCTGGAGGGGAAAGGACAAAATTAACAGCTAATTAATACATTGGATATGTGCAATATTAGTGCAATGTTTGTTGAATGTTTTGAAGTGTTGGTGTGTTCTGTAATTTGTAGTGTTTTTAGTGAAAGTGTTTTAAAATGTTTTAACTTACCACCTCCTTGTCCTTGTGTCCAGGTGTCAAAGAGATCCCCAGGGAAACAAGCTCCCTTAAAAAGGTTCCGGGGCAGGACCAAGGCGGGGGAGGGGTAGGGGAGACATGTTGGGCATTTTTAAATGGTTTATGGGTTTTAAGTACATTTGGTGTTTGGTTTTAGGGTTTATGTATTTTAATATGTATAATGTTGATTTGGGTTATGAGTTTATTGGGTTTTATGGAGGTTTGAGTTTTAAAGAGCTAAGGCTAGTTTTTAAATACCCCTAGTAATTAATAGTAGTATAGTCCAGTTAGAGGAACAGGATAAAAGGCGCCTGCAACCATCAAACCATGTTCTGCTGCTGGAGATGATGCTGCTCCTCTGACCTCCATTTGCACAATGCACCTGGCACTTTAATAATTGATGGGAGAAAGAAATAAAAAAATTGTGGACCACACCCGTGCTGCTGTCTTCTGTCACACCTCCTACCGCTAACGGCCAGCCTACGTTACATTTGGTGTCGGAAGTGTGTCCTCGCCGCTGTGAGACGAAGAAAATGCCAACACGGGGGAGAAGAAATGAGGAAGACGAGAATAGAGTGGAGTCTACTCACCACCAGGAAGCTCAGGCAAGTGGCTCCAAAGACAGTTTGGAGAAACTGGCAGGCATGGTGAAATGGCTAATGGACTCCCAGGTCGCACGGGACAAAAAAGGGGACAAAGAGCGCATGGTACAGGAGCAGCGCTGGGAGGCCATGCAGGAGGAAGTAAGCAAGATCCAGCAGCAGGTATTGAGGATGCATTCAGAGCGATCTGAGCATCAAAATGACATTGAAGAGCCAACGGCGGCACCAACAGATGATGAGGACAATTACACTTATAGGCCTCAGCGGGAACCAAAGCTGTTGCCACTGACTGCAGAGGATGACATTGAGCATTTCCTCATCACCTTCGAGAGAATGGCCCGAGTGTCACGTTGGCCATCTGAGGAGTGGGCCGTCCGTCTAGTTCCTCTCCTCACAGGCAAAGCCAGGAATGCCTATGTTTTAATGGACTTTGCAGACACCGAAGACTACCACAAGGTGAAAGAAGCCATCTTGGCAAAGTATGAGATCACGGCTGAGACTTACCGGCGCCGTTTCAGATCTCTGAAGATTGAACCAGATGAGACACCTCGAGAACTGTATGTGCGGCTGAAGGAACTTTTCTATAGATGGATACAGCCGGAGAAGTCAGACATTCGAACCATCGCAGAGACACTTATCCTGGAGCAGTTCCTTCGGATGGTTAATCCTGAGCTGGAGGTTTGGATTCGGGAGCGCAATACGACCACCGCTGAGGAAGCTGCTCGTCTAGCTGAGGCCTTTACAGCAGCTCGGAAAGGGACCAGATCCATGCATTTTGGCCGAGAATCTCCCCAAGGCCAACCAAGTAAGTCCTTTGGGGGTGATAAGAGGTTTGGTCCGGGTCAGGGTAATATCAGTGGTAGGCCATCTCCATTCAACCAACAGTCCCGTCCAGTTAAAAAGCCATTCTCCAAAACACTAGCACAGGAAATAAGGTGTTATAATTGTAATGAGCTGGGTCATACACAGCACTTCTGTCCGGCACTTAAAGCCAAGCCATCTTTGCTATGTTCCGTACCTAGACTAGCAGTAGTGCAGACAGGGGAGCGGAAGGGGCGTTTAACACCAGTCCTTGTTAATGGCCACCGGCATGAAGCTCTTTTAGATTCGGGCTGTTTTCAGACAGTAGTTTTGTCTAGTTTGGTTCCAGTTGAACGTCAGTCTCCAGACAAGACCCCTCTAATTTGCATACATGGAGATGAGCACTGGTACCCTACAGCTGAGGTGTTTTTGACAGTTGGAGGACAAACTTACCTGGTCACTGTAGCCCTGTCCAAAAACCTGCCTTATGGGGTTATTCTAGGGAACGACATTCCAACCCTTCCTGATCTAATTGCTCAGTCTGACAGTAGCCAGGGTGCAAATGTTTCATCGCCAGAGAGTATGTGCAACCCAAGCCCAATGACAGAATCCAGTCCTGCTAATCATTGTAATATTCTTACCAGAGCCCAGTCAGCTAGAGAAGTCTTAGAAGAGCTGCCTTTCTGTGATGAGGAGCTCGAGGTGCAACCAGGAAAGACGAGAAAGTCAAAGTCCCAAAAGAGAAGGGATAAGTTTGCTGGCTCACAAAGAGAAGAAAATGAACTTGCCAAACCCCTCAGTCCAGTTGAGTTCAGTATTCCCTCAGACATAGGTGCCCTTCAGGAAGAAGACCCCACTCTAAAGCCCTGGTTTGAAAAGGTCACAGAGCGGGAGGGGGTCAGCATAGGGAAGGTCAGCTACCTGGATGAAGTGGGTTATATCATTAAAAATGGTCTCCTTTACCAGAGAAAGGACAAGATTGAAGCCTTAGCCTTGCCACAGCAGTTCAGAGAGAGGGTAATGGAACTGGGACACTCCATTCCCTGGGCAGGTCACATGGCATTCCAGAAAACTCTAAGAAGAATTGGTAGCCGTTTTGCTTGGCCAGGAATGTATGCTGAGCTGTCAAAGTTTTGTACATCCTGTAAAACATGCCAGTTAACCTCAGGCAAACGAGTGACACAAGCCCAACTGCAACCACTACCAATTATTGGCACCCCATTTGAAAGAATTGGCATGGACATTGTGGGTCCCCTGGAGAGAAGCTCGGCAGGAAACAAATACATTTTGGTGTTGTGTGACTATGCTACACGTTATCCTGAGGCCTTTCCCCTCAGGTGTATCAAAGCCAAACAAGTGGCCAATTGTTTACTGCAGCTTTTCTCTAGGGTTGGGGTCGCCAAAGAAATTCTCACAGATTGTGGTACAAATTTTTTGTCCAAACTCCTCCAACAAGTCTACCAGCTGTTAGGGGTCAAGGGTATTAGGACAACTCCTTATCACCCCCAAACGGATGGATTGGTGGAGAGGTATAATCAAACACTGAAAACCATGCTGCGGAAGTTTGTCTCTACCACAGGGGCAGATTGGGACCAGTGGCTACCGTACCTCCTGTTTGCCTACAGGGAGGTCCCGCAGGCATCAACTGGCTTCTCACCTTTTGAACTGTTATATGGACGTCAGGTGAGGGGCCCACTAGACCTGCTAAAGGACCATTGGGAGGGTACAGAGTCAGAAAGAGACAACATCGTTGCCTACGTCCTGAAGATGAGAGAGAGACTTGAGGCAATGGCAGTCCTGGCTCAGGAGAACTTAAAGGGAGCACAGGAACGACAAAAGACCTGGTACGATCGTAAGGCAAAGGACAGAGTCTTCGCGCCTGGTCAGAAGGTACTGTTGCTATTACCCACTAGTGAGAACAAGTTGCTAGCTAAATGGCACGGACCTTACAACATCACAAGACAAATTAGCAAGGTTAACTATGAACTGTACATGCCTGAAAGGCGGAAAAAGCACCAGGTTTTCCATGTAAATCTTTTGAAAGAATTCCTCACTCGGCAAGAGCCTTCACAGCAACTTTTGGTGCGTGCTGTGAAGGATGAGGAAGTGACTGACTGTTTCTTTCCTACTTCTGCCACAGAGCCAGCTGCTGTTGACCTCTCTCACCTCTCTCCCTCGCAGCAGGAGGAAATCAAACACCTGCTCAATCCCACTCTATTTCAGGAGACCCCCGGCTTCACATCACTGGTGCAGCATAAAATCAGACTAAGAAAAGATGCTCCAGTGAGGCAGAGGAGTTACAGGATACCTGAACGGTTGGTACCAGTGCTGCAAAAAGAAATTAAACTGATGCTGGAGCTTAACATTATTGAAGTGTCTAACAGTGAATGGTGTAGCCCGGTTGTTCTTGTGCCAAAAAAGGATGGTTCGCTTCGATTCTGTATTGATTTTAGACACTTGAATGCAATCTCAAACTTTGACCCCTACCCAATGCCACGCATTGATGACCTGTTGGAGCGTGTGGGAGGTGCTTCATACATTACAACACTGGATTTGTCAAGGGGCTATTGGCAGTTGGCTCTGGCACCTGAAGCTCGAGAACTGACTGCCTTCCGGACGCCATTTGGTTTGTACCAGTTTCGGGTGATGCCATTTGGTCTGCAAGGGGCACCAGCCACTTTCCAAAGGCTCATGGACTTTGTGCTGAAGGATGCCTCAGAGTTTTCTGCTGCCTACTTGGATGATGTTGTGATTTTTAGCAGGTCCTGGGAGGAACATCTCCACCACCTCCAGGAAGTCCTGCAGAAAATCCAAGCTGCAGGACTTACAATCAACCCTCGCAAGTGTGCGGTGGCCCATCGGGAAGTGGAGTACCTGGGCTATACCATTGGCTATGGGAGGATCAGGCCACAGGTACAGAAGATGGAGGCCATACGCTCATTCCCTGTGCCCACTACCAAGAGGAAGGTTCGTGGATTTCTTGGCTTGGTAGGGTGGTACAGGAAGTTTGTTCCACAGTTTGCCGAGAGGTCAGCTGTCCTAAACAACCTCACCAAGAACTCTGCCCCCAACAAGGTGAGATGGTCAGCAGAGTGTGATCGAGATTTTAGAGACCTGAAGGAGGCGATATGCACTTGTCCGGTTCTGCACAGCCCTGACTTTAACAAACCCTTCATCCTGCAAACCGACGCTTCGGGGGTGGGACTAGGGGCGGTCCTCCTCCAAGAGAAGGATGGAGAGAGGAGACCAGTGGTGTTCCTTAGTCGTAAACTGCTTGACAGGGAAACCCGATACTCTACAGTGGAGAAGGAGTGTCTGGCGATGAAGTGGGCCATTGACTCCTTAAGGTACTACCTGCTAGGACGTCATTTCACCCTGGAGACTGACCATCGAGCGCTCCAGTGGTTGAACCGCATGAAGGATGCCAATACTCGTATCGCAGGCTGGTATCTATCTCTTCAGCCCTACAACTTTACAGTACAGTACCAACCTGGGAAGACCAACGTGGTAGCGGACTGTCTGTCTAGAATGGCTGAAGACTGAGGTTTCACCTTGTTGAGAGGAGGGGGGAAATGTAACAAACAGCCAAGTTTGTTACTAGATTAATAGCACCTTTCACTACATGCACTTTAAATTGCACATACACTTTAATAGCACACAGCACTTTAAGCATTATTTGCACTGTAAAAAAAAGAATTGCACAAAAGGATTTAAAAATGTTTATTTAATTTGTCTGATTTTACCCAGTTTTAGATCTGGTGGCACAGTGGCATTTTAATTGAAGCTGCGTGTCCTGGAGGGGAAAGGACAAAATTAACAGCTAATTAATACATTGGATATGTGCAATATTAGTGCAATGTTTGTTGAATGTTTTGAAGTGTTGGTGTGTTCTGTAATTTGTAGTGTTTTTAGTGAAAGTGTTTTAAAATGTTTTAACTTACCACCTCCTTGTCCTTGTGTCCAGGTGTCAAAGAGATCCCCAGGGAAACAAGCTCCCTTAAAAAGGTTCCGGGGCAGGACCAAGGCGGGGGAGGGGTAGGGGAGACATGTTGGGCATTTTTAAATGGTTTATGGGTTTTAAGTACATTTGGTGTTTGGTTTTAGGGTTTATGTATTTTAATATGTATAATGTTGATTTGGGTTATGAGTTTATTGGGTTTTATGGAGGTTTGAGTTTTAAAGAGCTAAGGCTAGTTTTTAAATACCCCTAGTAATTAATAGTAGTATAGTCCAGTTAGAGGAACAGGATAAAAGGCGCCTGCAACCATCAAACCATGTTCTGCTGCTGGAGATGATGCTGCTCCTCTGACCTCCATTTGCACAATGCACCTGGCACTTTAATAATTGATGGGAGAAAGAAATAAAAAAATTGTGGACCACACCCGTGCTGCTGTCTTCTGTCACACCTCCTACCGCTAACGGCCAGCCTACGTTACAGCTGTGTAATCTTTTTGTAACCTGCTGAATACTAACATTATCAGTCTGGGATGGCTCTCACTGAAAGCGATCAGAAATGACGATTATTTTGATTTGATTGGTCACAACAGCGGAACAAGCCAAAAAAATATTACTTTTGTTATATCCAGTTGAGAGAAAAGCACATCTTCCCTGTCCACAAATGCGCAAAGCTCTTACCTTCTACACGTTTTTTAACAAACAAAAATAGACTGAAGTACGTCTGTCAGCTTCACCATGTTTGTTTTCCTTCACTTGAGCACTTTGCCTCTGGCTTCTGCACAAACCTCAATGCTGCTCTGTGTATATCTGTCATGATAAATACTATATCGACTTATTGTTCAATATATGTTAGATGGAACAATAATTTTTGGGGGTCAATATTTGTCATGGGTAAATTTTTAGTTATTTTTCCTATTCTACGATCAGATGGTGCCGTAGATGGCTGCATAAATAACGATCGTGACAGGCCTAGCTCTGTGATCTGTCCACCAACCTGACTAACCTTACAGCAGGTCCATGCCAAGATGAATTCTCCTGAGTTTCACAAATATACTAATAAATATCCCCTTTTTTTTAAAATTGCTGTCCAGGTTTAGGCTCACTTCCCTTTGTGGCGTTGACAAAACATCATATATTGTAATCAAAATCGGCATTTAAATTGATAATAGAACGTCCTCGTCAAAGAACAAACTATTTTTTATAGACGTTTCTGTACGTGTAGTTTAGACCTCTACAAACATGTTCTGAAATTCATAAGATTCCTGTATTCATTTATCCGTTCATGTTTCAGTCTTCTCTCCGATGTTAATGCTCGTGGGGTGGTTTACGATGTGTACCTTGAACTGAATCCTCAAACATATATAACAATTGTTTTTCCTAAATCGCGCAGCCTGTCTTTACACTGTTTATGGTATGCTATGTGACCCATGCTAAACTGTGGGTGGGCAAAAATCCAAACAAATGCTAGCCTTAAGTTGTCATAGAGGGATTAGGTCAGTGCAAATAAAAAGTGAGTTAGCGAGTTAGTCTCCGTGTTTGATCTGCCACACAGGGCTAAATGACTTTGCTGTGTGGTTACTGTGTCACTGTTGGCAGATGGTGGTCCTCAGACAGGATGTTTGTCCAGCTGAGGTGCCCAGTCGAGTGGATACGGCACACTGGTTTTGGAGAGACAGTTCCCATCAATGGAGTATTAATATTAACCATGAATTTGCAATGCAGTGCTGGTGTGGCACATACCTGTATCACTGTCAGATTTGGGCTTTGAAATGTGATCAGGAAGGAACCCATTGTGGGATAATGACGAGGTGAAGATATTCCGAGGTAAAAAGGTGAAGACAACAAAGCTGTGCGTGGATTTGGAGTCAGGAAGTTGGGTTCTATTCTGAGCGATATAATGGAGAAAGTCTGTGATTTATACGTACTTGTATGTAACTTTGTAGAGTGCTTTGTTATTGCTGACAAACTTATCTATATTTCTATGTTTATTGCTATGTACATGATTTGGGGGAGTCATCTGTTGGTCTTGCGTAGTGCCCCTTTAAAGCTTTGAAGCACTGGTTATCTTATTATGCAGTACTTTCTCCAACAACCCTCTAACAAAAAACAAAAAGGACATGAGATTGACCCGCTTGTGTTCATGGGTAGAGCGATTGGGCCCTTTCTAATACGTTTGTCTTGCTTTTGTAGTTATTGTTAGTTACTTATCCAAACTAATCAGTTCATCAGCTCTCTCATATCAAGAAAAGGCCACGTGAGGAAACTAACCTCATCCTTTACGACAACATTTCGACAAAGCACCTGTACAGAACTGCACTGCCGCTTGATAACCTTCCCCAGAATCCGACTTCCTTTTTCTTACTCTACACAATGGTTCTGTTAATCATTACCAGCACTTGGCCGTTACTCTAAAGTCTTCAGGTGAATCAGTGCACTGCTCATAAAACTGTGCCTTAGCCTTTACATAAATCAATCTCCCAGTATGTTATTACATATTCATGACTATTTTGTATTTCAAGCTTCCTTATTAAAATAGCATTCATTTGATCTAGTAGGTTAACGCCTTGAAAATGTGTTAACAGCAAGGCATGACTTAGCGACAAGTCCAATACCAAATGATGTGCTCATAGTCACACTGTGCAATAAAGAGGCTTCCTGAAACTACACAATGTGAGGAATAGCATAGTTCTGTATATGTCTCTCTCTCTGTGGTTCCTTATAAAGCCTCTAGGTCTGTTGTTACGGAGAAGACGTGACATCATTACAGGACATGAGCCTGGATTGTCCCTGTGTCTAATTGAATCTGAAAATTGAGTCGGCATTCGATATGATATGCATGCACTGCTTTCTTTACCACCAATAAGACTTGCATTCATACAGTTTAAAACGTCTCGTGCTTGTCCAATGCGTGTGCAATAAAATAAAAACATTTAAAAGCAACATTTTAAAAAGTATGTCACTATATTGTTATTCAAATAGCCTATGTAGAAGGAGCTACGCTTGGCCTGTAGTCATTTTTTTCCCATGTGTCTGAGCAAAATTAGTCCTGCCTCAGTACAGACTTGTCCACTGTAAACTATCGACATCAAGTTATATATTGTTTTATTGACCGAGATGCAGGAAGTCCACATTAGCATGCTTACCATAACGGCAAAACTCCGCTCTGGCCTCTGAAACTTGTGAAATACATTTATAAACTCATCGCGGCGAATAATTAGGATGTCCTGAATGTATATGCAATTATGTAAGTGAAAAAAAACAAAACGTTGGGCCGCTGCAAATGAAGTAGTTAAGACTGTAAAAAGTTTTGTACAGCTCCTTTAACAGTTGCAGATAAACCCAAGAACAGAAACACAAAATAAAAGTTACAGTGTTAAATTGTTTATCATTTTGTGTTTCATTCCTCTCCCCATAAAAAAAAAAAAAGCCTCTTTGCGGTGCCCCTTGTGTTTTCTATCCACTTTATACCTTGTTACCTGGGAGCTACACATGTCTCCGCACGTTACGGATCATTCTGAAGACGTGGCCTGAAGCTGTGCGTTTTCAACATCGTAAAAGCCACACAAAAATGAACGTGTACTATAATTACCCTTACATATAGCAAAGGTTTGTAAGTTGATGTTGTGATAAAGGTGAAACTACCATACAGTTTCCTTTTGGGGTGTATGTTGCCTGGCTGTAAGCTAAACTGCACTGGAGTGTTTTGTGTCGCCCGGGGCCAGAGCCACACCTTTTGGGACAAACAGGTTATCAGGACTTATCAGGATAGTCGATCCATCACACTCTGCTGTGCTTTGTGTCGTCCCCGAGCACGCTTGTGGCAGCTGAGTACAAGCATGCACTGAAAATAACTCTTCTTCGTGTTAAACCACCATAAGTCTTGAACGCCTACTTTTCCCACTTACATTTTTAAATATTTACCTCGTTCCACAAGGTCCAAAGTCTGAATGGGCCGTTTCAGGTTAGTCGTGTGTTTCATCATGTTCCAACTGGCCCATATATGAAGATAAATACATGCAAAAATGGCACTATTTCATTCGTACTTTAAACATGCCTGGCGAGCCGTGTCCTTCGCCTGTTCGTGTTTGTCTCTGTCAAAAGCTTTTAAGAAAGAGAAAAATGTCTAGTTTTCTCTAATGGCGATGCGATTTGTAGAGCTGCGTCGAGTGTACAGATTTAGCAGCATAAAGTATAATTACGATGTTTTTGCTTTAGCCTGCGTCTGACTGATGAACCCAACAGACTCAGACTGTGCGGCAGGGAGCGGCTTCTCTTTCATCCGCTCCACATGGACTGTTTTTATGACACGTCTCCATCAGTGACACATTTCTCAGTAATAATGATAAGGTAATACTGTACGTGGATGTTACTCAGTGTACATTGGGTGACCGTAGTGTAGCGCCGAGGATCTAACTCCATATCCTGAGCTATGACAGTCACTCTTGTCTTACTGAAGAATAGTGATGAGAACTGAAGGTTGTAGATTGGTGATAGAAACCCTGGGGAACCACTAGAACACATGGAGATTAGCAAACTCAGCACCAAAAGGCCCTTTGCTAACCTGAGAGTAGAGTGTTATAGCAATACAGTGGTTACGTTCTTAAAATAACCCGCACTAGTTGAAATCTGCTCAGTAGTCAGCTCTATTTTTTACAATTATTATATGTTTTAAGGCTGTAAAACCCCTCACCACACACTTTATACACTTTTCGCAGACGATATAGTGAGGGACAACTGTACTAAACTTTAATAAAAACTCGACTACCTGGACGACTGAGGGATTACACAAATATCTATTTCAATACAAAACAAAGAATAGGCTCCATACTTCAAAACCATAATAATAAACGCTCTTTTTAGACCATAGACTGTAATTTTTAACACCAAATAATAGTAAACCTACTTTCTATAATACCATGTGGCCTTATAATAGTTGATAAAGTGATAAAGCTCATGATCATTCTGAAACTCTTCAAGAAAGGTCCAATTTTGTCCCGTTTATGTAATTATGATTTTCTTAAGTATTGATACTGATGGTCTTCCCACATTAGCCGATATACCTGTGGGTCCTTCACTTTCAACTCCCATGTCAGAGTAAAAAGAACACAGCCTCATGATTCAAACTCGTTTAGCCAATCCTACTATTATGACTTTACAGCAGTCTATTTTCCATTTCCATACAGTCTCTGCTTCTTCTGTCACTCTGAGATCAGTCAACGGGCCAGAGGGGGCAAATTTCAACATGTCCCGAGAGCAGGAATGCAGCAGCCTCCCGTCCTGCTCGTCTCTGTCCTCCCCTCTCTTGTTTTTTCTGTGGAATGGTTATGAGGAGGTGATGAGGAGACAGGAGATGGAGGACATAGGACAGTGGTGGTGGGAACAGGACAGGATATGAAATGTGATGTCAATGCTGAGTCAGTTTTTGTAATACCCGTGTGGGGCATTCTTGGCATATTTAGATGGTTTTGGGCATATTTAAAATTAAATACCGTAGTTCCCGCAGGACTTTATTGGGTGGTAAGACATGTCGAGCTAGGGAGCATTCTCATTTGTCCAGGTTTTATTAGATTTATTTTTAGATTTGGTCCTGTTCTGATCTAAGTACAATTTGAAAACTGCACCTTGGGTCTTATCGTGTATAATACATGAGATTATTGGTAGATCTTAAGGCTATAGAAGGTCTTAACCTGTGAATAACAAGACTCACATTGGCAGACAGTGATGCTCAGCCTGCTGGTCATTTTGATTATCCATTTTGAATTAAGTTTCATTTAAAGCTCTATGTAACTTTTCTGGTGAAAGGTCTACCATCTGCTCATCTCCATGATGTTACTGCTTTGCCTCGAATGTTCCAGAATATGGCATTAACCTATCTTTAGAGAGACAAGAAGAAGGAGACTCCACCAGGCCAAGTTACAGGTCAGATCTGTAGAAAGACAAGCCCACTTATAGAAGAATGCATGCGGTTTAAGGTATTTTTAAGCATGTACAATTGAATAAATACAAGTTTAATGTCATATTATGGAACATTTCAGACAACAATAACATGTCCATACATCCCTTTAAGAAAAAAAGTCCTCCTACTTAAGACCACATTATGGTAAGAAGTTCTAGACCTACTCAGAGACATTGCTATTACTTGATGAGAACGTGAGTTGTAAAAAAGTAAAAGTGGCCCTATTGTATTTCCGTAACAGTGCCCCTTGCGAAATCGTATTATAAATATTTTAGCTTTCGGTTCTCATTTTCACCATGTGGTTTTGCAATAATAAAATACCAAAGTGCTGCTCACACTGGGCTGTGCCATTACTATCTGCCAGTGGTAATGCCATCTATCAGCAAAGCCACATTTCCACAACAAACAGTGAGAGACACATGGGTCATAGAGACACAGAGACCAGACCTGTTTGAATACTAATGTAGAATGAATGCTTGGGGAATTAGCTCCATAATGACTGGGCATAGTGACATGAAGCAAGAACTGGCACAAAGTTCAGTGTCTTCTCTATCAGCACAAATTATAATTAACCATATTAACCATAAACTCTGTCAAACATCTGCTATAAGACACTGAAATGCTAATTCTACCATCTCAAGTAAGCTCTGTAGAATAAGTTTTCAAATGCCTTAGACTTATTTAGACAGGCTGGATGTCATTCAGATGCAGAAGTGTACATAGAAAGAAATTGCAGTTGTCCTCCACACAGAATCAAACATCAGCAGAGGAATATAAAGTGCTTAGTCATTAAAAGACAAAACTGCAGCAGTGCTTATTAAAGAGCCTACATTTAAGAGGAGTTTAGCAGTCTGATTATAAATGTATCCTACTACTACCAGTCCTACAAGTATTACTGCTACAACTTGGTATATTGTATTGCATTGACTTGTATACTGTATCAGGAATATGTCCATATAATGCAAACTCAAACATTCAGTCTCATATACTTGTGCTTTATCTCTGTGCCTTACATTATCACTGATTACTCACCTCTTCAACCCAGTCAAGTGGAAACTGCAGGCTCTGGGCAGCCATGTTGGCTCCTCTCACTTGTCATCACTCTGTAAGCTAATTGTTTCAGTGCTGATAGTGTCTGTGGCAGAGGAAAGAAGAGATAATTTCACTTCAGAAATGTAATGATGCAGACATAGGATGGAGAGTAGGGTCAATCTCAGACCAGCATGTGTCCCATACTAACAAGGTAACCTGATAAA